>NC_136491.1:139665493-139887993 GCF_053919585.1 Euprymna scolopes | reverse complement strand
TCATTTTGTTTAAGCCAGGGATGGGGCATCCTACCAGATGCCAAACATACACATGCTATTTTAGACACTCCAACCGAGAGATCTTTTTAACATTCTAACCGTCCCTTTAAGTGCAATTGTTTGAATCTCCTTTGCACTTGGTTTACCTGGCATATTTGTAAGATAGTTTGTAAAATTCTTTTTCATAAGTCCGGTTGCTCCTATAATTACTGGAATGATAGAGATCTTCTTAAGGTTCCAGTTTCTTTTCATGTCATACATAAGACCCTGTTATTTAGTAATCTTTTCCCTGTCAGCTCTGTTTAACCCAGCATCATTCGGGACACTAACTTCCACCAAGGTTGCTTCCTTCTCCTTCTTGTCCCATATTACAATGTCGGGTTTTATAGCTCCGTTTTCTAGGTATGTGGCTGTAGGGATTGCATAGTCATAGTGGATGGTATATGACTTGTTTCCGACTGTTCTTTCGGGTATATGTTCCCATGACTTCTTACTGCATTCGATATTTAACTTATTGCAGATCGTCCAGTGGAGATATTTGCATACTTCATTGTGTCGCATTGTATAGTAGCCGTCCCCTAGCAGAACCTTACAGCTAGAAATCAGGTGGCTCACACTCTCTACTTCTGTGTGGCAGAACCTGCATTTGTTGTCTTTGCTGAGACCACTCATTTTTTAAACGCATTGGGCATCAAGCCTTGATCTTGGGCAGCTATTATAAACTTCTCCTGGTCATAGTGGAGCGATCCATCCTTTAGCCAGCTTATAGACCCTTCCTTATCAATATAGTCTTGGTTATATTCGTCCAGAAAATACTTGGCCCGTTGTTGTTTGGCCCATTCTTCAACTTTCTTGTCATGGAAAGCTTTAGTGTATTTCTGGCGACTTTTTCTGGCTATTTCAGTCGCAGGTATCTTTTCTGTTTCTATCTCACTTGTAAGACAGTCTTCCCCAAAATGTTTGGCCAGTTTTGTGATGGATGTTGTTCTACTGGCTCTTGATTCCTGATGTTGGTGTACCATCTTGAGAGTTGGGTTTTTAGAGCTCATCAGATATTGTCCGGTGCTCACAATACTTGCACGATGTTGATGGTCAATCTCCGAGAGCCCCATACCTCCTTTCCATCTGGGCAGATACATTCTAGACAGACACTGGTTTCTGTATATTACTTTATACATTGTCAGCATTTTACGTGTCTTAGTGTCTAGTCTATTTATGTTTTTTTTGTGGCCAGTCGACAATACCAAAACTGTATGTTACCATTGGCATGGCTAGTTGGTTAATGGCAGTTATTTTGTTTCTGGCTGTGAGTTCTGTTTTGCATACCTTCTTGACTCGGCGTATGTACTCACTTCCAATTTTGTTTCTCATCTTGGCATGCTGGATGGTATCATTCTCTTCTATGCCAAGGTATTTGTATCCTTCCTGCCCTTCTAGGTCCTTGATGGTGGTATATTCATCAAGCTGTATATTTTCAGTTTCGATCTTTTTCCCAGATTTGATGGAGCACTTGGCACATTTGTCCAGTCCAAATTTCATGCCAATATCTCTGGAGAAGTTATGTACGACTTGCAAGAGTTCATTTAAGTCGGCATCAGAACTGGCATACAGTTTGAGGTCATCCATGAAGAGCAGGTGGTTAATTCGTTTGTTTGGGACTTGTCGGCGGTCCTGGCTTAGATTGTAAGCACATTTGTTTTTGTTTAAAAGTTTGCTTAACGGATCTATTGCCAAGCAGAAGAGTAAAGGGGATAAACTATCTCCTTGGAAGATTCCTCGCCTGATGTTTACGTCCGTGACCCTTATATTTCCTTTTGTGTGGCTTAATGTCATGTTTGTTTGCCACATTTTCATTTGTGTAGCTATGGCCTGTTTGATTATCGGGTGTATCTTATATAGCTCTAGACAGCGTAGAAGCCACGTATGTGGTACACTGTCATAAGCCTTCTGATAATCAATCCAAGCCATACTTAAATTTCGCTGTCTCTTCCTACAGTCTTCCAAGATAGTTTTATTTGTTAAGAGGTGGTCTTTGGTACCTAGACAGTCCCTCCTACAGCCTGCTTGTTCTTTTTCAAGATATGTGGCGCAGGAGAGGTGTTGGTATATACTGTCCGCAACAAGGCCAGTGAAGAGTTTGTAGGTGGTAGTGACACAGCAAATGGGCCTGTATTTATTAGGGCGTTGCGTTTTTTTTTGTCTTTGCTATGGGGGTTGTATCTCCTCTTAATAGCCATTCTGGTGTGGTTTCTTCACCGCTCAATATTCTGTTGAAACAACTGCTATAATGGCCATGTTATTATGTTAGTTGTTTCAGCCAGAAATTGGGGAGATTGTCTATGCCAGGCTTTTTGTAATTTGAGACGCCATTTAGCTTCGTTTTTATAGTGGCAGCTGTTATTTTTGGCTCCGGCATCTCTGGCTTATTTTCTAGGCTCCTCTCAATGGTATGGATCCATTGAGCCTCTTTGTTATGGGTGATCTCGTTCTCAAAGAGAGGCCTCCAATAATCCTCCAGCTCTTGCATTTTGGGCGGGTTATTCACCGTTATAGTGTCCCTTATTAGATTACGGTAAAATAACCGAGCATTCTGCTTAAATGTTTTGTTTTCATGCTTTGCCCTATTCTTGCTTTCTCTTTTCTTAATGCGTTTGGAAAGTGCTGGGATTTTTCCTTCTAATTCTCTAGCTACGTTTTGTAGCTGTCCTGCTTTTGTACCATATTTCCTGCTGAGTTTGCCGATGATGTTCTTCAGTCGTCCCTGTACAGCAGGGGCGGCTAGGAATTGTTTAATCTGGGACAATTCCCCTCGGCACAGGTTTAGCTGGTTTTGGATCTTTTGTTTCCAGCGTGGTATTTTGTCTTTTGCCTCTGGTTCCCGTTGTTTTTGGAATGTTGGCATTACTTTCCTTACAATGTAGAGTCCTGATGCATAAGACACCTGATTTAACTCAGTCAGGGTTGTGCTATATGGCACTAGTCTCTTGAGAGCAACATTAACCCTTTTTATTGCTACCTTTGTTGCTCTCGTGGGTGTTATTTTAGGCAGCATTTGTCTTTCTTGAAGTCCCATCCGTTGGACCTCCTCAATGGTCTTACATAGTTCTTCTTACAAGACTAACTGGTCATCATCCACCTCGGGCATTTCCTGAGGGAGTGTTTCTGGTGTTTGTGGTATTTCACTTGTCAGCATTGGTGCCGAAGAATCAAGGTCCAGTGTGGGACTATTTGTGGTTCTTTCATTTCCATTTGTAGATATGGGTAGGTTATTGGGTGGCATTTCTATGGGGTTTTGAAGTGGGTTCTGGTTTGTTTTAATGAGGGATGCGACTTCTGTTTTTAGATGCCTTATTTCTTCCTCATTCATCACCTTTAGGCTATTGTATCTTTGTGACCTAATTTTTGGAGATGGGACATTCCGTTTGCCTGGACAGAAATGGAAGAATATTTCCCTCCAAGTCTCTGTCCTTTGTTTTTGTTTGGAATATTTTGCCTGAGCATATTCCATTGCCCACATCAGTATCCACTTTTCTTCCCAGATCCATCTTGACTCCATTCTTCGAATGTTCAGTTTGTATTCTGATGTGATATGTAAGATGCATCATCGAATTTCAGCGGAACATATTGTTTTTATTATTTGAACTACTTTTCTCATGTTCAGTGTTTTGGTCCATGTACTGTCTGACTTTTCGGGGTGTATCTTATCGAACTCGCAATGTTTTATACCGAACACTGAAATTTGCACATTAATCTATTATTTTTAGTAATTCCCATTTGTATATTTAGAGCCGGTATAACAGAAAATATACCCATTCTACATCATGTTCATTTAAGATTTGTATATTTAATCAGCACACTTGAGAGTGGATAACTTTAGACACCTTCGTCGTCATTAATGATGAAACGATAGTGTGTTATCCTCGCGTATGAAATAATGAACGATTCTGAATATTTGAGATTGCTAATCGTAATCTCAAACAACTAATGAATTATTTTTAACCGATCAATGAAAAAATTCAGGAGAGCTTGCAAAACTATAATTACAATACAGAGCATTTAGTAAACAAAACTATTTTTTTTAATATATAAAAGTCCACGATGATTTTATGTGATTTAAGAGTACACTCCTTTCTATCCGTCACGGATAAGATTTTGTTTATTTTAATATGAGTAAAATGTGATATCAGTACTCGGGAGTTTCGAGTATTAAAATTAAGGCCCACATCATGCCACCTCACACCTTCGATATTGGCTTGAAAATCAACACTAAGTGTACTTGGATATGCTGAAGAATGTGATGATCATTGTTGTGTCTGTATCAATAACAACAGGAACACAGAAAGTAAAGGTAAAACAAATATATTAAGACGAAAAGATAATACATATTAACAAAGGTGTAGTTGTACTGAAGTTGGAAGATTGTCCGGCAGAGGGCGTGTTAAAGTATTTCATGGAGCAAGCGGCACATGCGTCTTGCCTATATGGCGTTCGAACACAGCTCCCCGGTCTTGCTGACTTAATACCTTTATCTATATCTTGTTCACCCAGGTATGCTAATTAGTGGGCGTCTCCACAAAAATCATCTAGCGCAATCAGGTGGTCGCTTGTATACACTAACTTTAACCCTCACCCTACACTGGGTTTGGCAGCAGGACACGGCGCTGGCCCACGTCCAAAGAAAGCATAGATTGTCTTCAGAATAAATGCTACGGCTTTGTGCATTTCTTTCACTGACCCCCCTCCTCTTCCTAAATTAGAACTGTATAAACGTTACTTATTAATAGAATAGGTATTTTTAATTTTTTTATTTCCATACTTTGTGGACGAAGCGCGTACGCAGACCCCACAATTTTAATGATTCATCATTATGCCAGATCAAACATACCCATTCCTGTGTCTCGATACATCTTCTATCATTATATGTGATCAATTTTCTATAATAGTCAACCATATAGGAGCCCATTCGTGACCAGACACACACACAGACGTTCAGCCTTATATTATAGATATATTGTGTCTATTTATCTATATGTACAGGTAAGGAGTACAGGTAAGGAAGAATTACATTTTTACTGATAATGATTACTAATATAGGTTGATATTCTGTTTTCAGTACTCTTAAAATAAACTTGAAGCTGTCTCGCTTACTTCCTTCTATGTGACTGCGTATACATCAGTTCCTAGTATTTTTTCTAAGATATTTGGACTCTTTCACTCAGTAAATGAATGTTTTTTCATTGCATTTCGATATTGATTAGAAGCACCAATAATACACAGCAAGCTGAGGAGGATTTTCATCATTCCAATAAATATAGGAGCGACTGTATCATGAAAGAAATTTAATGAAAAGTATGTAAAAACTACCTGAAATAAATACTCGGTGAACTAAGTGCGAGGGTCATGAAAAGAAATGTCTCATGGAAGCGGCGAGAATCTGAAAAAAAATATTCTAGTTCGAATGTATGATAAAGCGTGTGAATATTTAAGATCCGACAGAATTCTTCAGCTCCAACCACAAACGACATTACTAAAAAAATTCTAAAAACTGAACATCTTTCAAATCCCTCAACACAATAGAATTGATCTATTTTCATAATATTGTATATCCTGCCGTTAATTTGACTGCAGTGTAGATCTGACCAGCCAACAAGAGAAACATTAAAAAAAAAGAAACCAGGAGTTTTTATTTCTGAATTGCGCAACGTATCAAATTATTATTCCCGATAACATTTTTAAGTCTCGATTACTTTTCGCATTTTCGGGTTTATTAGTTTTCCTTTCACTTTATAAAAAATGTTGTTATCTCATTTTGTGCTTCCGATCAAGATAACCCCAGCTAGACGTAGAAAATAACAAAAAATGATAGGAAAACTCGCATCTATATCCAAAGGCAACCTCAACGAACGAACCAATCAATATCTAAAACTCATTTTATATAGACCGGCTCGAGGCTTTTCCTCTGTGTTATGTCGTGTCAAACTAATTATCAAATTTCACCTTTTGTATTTGTGTTACCCTCGACACAGTAATTGCCTCATGTTACGTTTTGATATTGGCCCTCGTTTATTTGCTGTTGTTCTATCGAACAAAAATCCTATCTCAGTCAATTCGTGTTTCTTTACGTCTATGGAATTGCGTTTTTGGATATTATCTTACAGTTGTTTGCTTTTTATCTATTGGAAGAACTTCATTATCCACGCACAACTTTCTTAAAATGTAATCCTCCCAATATTTAACCTATTTGTGTATGCACATATGCACGGAATTATTGCGTTGACACACCGGTTCTCGTTAGATCACCAAAGTTAAGTAACGTTGAACCTTGCTAGTACCAGAGGGGTGACCATATTGGATTTCGAGGCGCTGTATGTTCTTTCCCATTTCGGCATCTGTTTCCAGTCGTCCTGTACCCCCACTTTCAACTGGTATTAAACACTGTCGACCAAGATGTGTAGGTGAAGATTACGCAGCTATTGCAACAAAACATTTCACGCGCAGGAACCTCTACAGTGAGTATCAATAGTCTGTCAAGACCGAAGGACCCCATACATATTCGCATATATACCACCAGCCTCGAACTAAATTGCCCGGAGGTAGCCTAAACAATAACAAATATTGAAGTATTTTCGTAAAATAAAGTAGTAGATCGGTAGGTGTCTCAGAATTTGGGGGAATTTTTGACATCCCTAACACAAAAATGCGAATAAAATATTTTAAAAAACTCGTTATTTCTCTTTTTAAAGTGGGTTGTTTATTTTCTTTATGGAATATACTTTAAAATAAGCTGCTAAAGTTGCTTACAAAATAATTGAAATATTATTTTTTTAAACAGTGTTTACAAAGTGCCTGCGCGCGTTCATGCAACCATGTTTTTTACGTAATGGAATAAATTGAATTTTACGAGTTAATTATTTTGATTTTTAAAAATCTATCCAAATTTTTCTAATGGTTCAATTTTTACGATATTTTCAGGTTCAATTTGAAATTGTACACGCTTTCAAATAAACTGAATATAATATTCTAGCAAGCGTTTTTATTTAAATTAACCGACTATTTTGAAATGTCTATTCAAATGAAAATAATTTGCTCATCGCAAATGTATATATCACAAATTGAAGATAAAATATCAATAAATAATATGAGCTAATTTAAAACAAACATGAACTGTTATTTGTAAATTTACATGTAAAGTTAAAAGTTTAAAACCTTTTTTTTTTTAAACACGTTGAATATTTTAGTTTTGCTTTTTTTTAGTGAAACCTTATAATCTTGTTATATTTTCCAGAATATTTCGTAGAATTACGACACTTTTTTTATTTCATTCAATGTTTTAAAGACATTTAAAAAATCACTCCATAAAGAAGAAATAAAATATATTAAATCAAAAACTAATGTATCTATTTGAGAGAAGAAGAAAAATCAAAATTTAGTCGACTGTTTTTTAAGGCAAAAACTATTAAGTAAAATGTGATCATTTGTTAGCTAAGTGGCACACCTTTCTTCACGCACAAAGCTTCAAGGCATACACGTATGTGTTGTGTTTTTTACGTTTTATAGCCATTTTATCCTTCCCTATTTCAAAACAGGAAGAAACACAAGAAAACATCGCTTTCCTAACACAGGCTAATGCTTACGTAATGGCGAACTTTTCAAATGTTTATTTAAAAAATTATTTTCTTTCAAAAATACGTGGAATATAACGTATAAATATGGACAAATTTCCATGAATAAAGAATGGAAGCATCCATTGTTTAGTATTTTATATAGGTAAGTGTTTTTTAAATTTATATATTTTATTATATTTAGATAAAGTTAAAATTCGTTGAATTTTGGGAAATCGTTTTTAAAGAAAACCGATTAAGAAAATATTGTATTTTTTCGATAAAACCTTTTATTATTTTGCAGTTAAGTCTTTGCTCCTTTTTGAAAAAAATAGGGTTTAAATTATATTATTCATATTGTTATAAGCTCTGAAAGATAGCGAGTTTACATAATAACTCCTTTTTTAATGGCGAATTCTGACACTCCTAGTAGATCTGTTATTATATCGATGCATGAGAGAAACTCCCAGAGAATGATTATTTCATTGAAGTTAAAGTTGGCCATCACTATTCTTAGTTTGAAGTTAATAAACGTAATACTATTTCTTTTAATGTAATAATAGTTTAAAGTTAATAAATGTAATGAAATTTCACTTTGAATGAATAACTTTTTCAATAATTACGTCGTTATTATCTTATGATATCTCCGCATGAAAACGTGCAAATACCGCTCTCACGCAGAAGAAATATCCAAATCAACAAAACTACTCATTTATCATGTAAGTCAATTCCCTCATATTTATAAGATCAATAAAAAGTATGTTTAAAATATGAACAGCTACATTGCAACATTCAAACAATTAAATTAAAGTAATAAACGTCTTTTACACTTAGTGATAATTTAGCTGATATTTTATTAGTGTTACTATTATTGCGTTTCTCAATAAAACAAATGATATGAAATGGTTATACAAACGAAATCTTCTAATGTGCGCACATTTGTAGATTATCACATCTATATAGTTATCATTAGCAGAATATTGAGGGATATACTTTTTGCATTTCGACACTTATAATTTTCGATGAAATGTATTAATGAAATATATTACAATAAAGAATTATATTTACCTCAGTTACATAATTATCATAAGGTATTATGCGCGATTTATGTTCTTAACATAGCGGTTAGGTTTCCGAACCGTTTTGCACAGACATTTAACATTGGCTCATAACGACTTGAAAATTCAGTTATGTTATTGATGTACATCATGGGATGTCTGCATTAATTTTATGATTATACGTTCAAACAAACTGCTACAGAAAGAAATGGAATACACCCTATTATAAATTGATTGTCACAGCTGATGAATTTCAAAAATGCAATTGTGACCTGAGGACTTATGGAATACAATTCTGTTTTAAACATGGAAATTGGCACAGAAGCATACAAACTGATTCAGACTGCTTTTTAACCATCTTGCACTAAATGCGCATCAGTTAATGGTTTGTATAATAGATTTTAATAAACGCAGGAAGTTTGTGAAGGATGATGAGAGGGGTTGGGGGAGTAAAAAAAGACAGAACACAAGAATTCATTCGTCAAATAAAGACGTTCATGGATAACGACAGTCCTGTGTCTAGATAGACAATAAGTGCACAGTTTGATGCCAGTGTACACACAATTATTCCCGTGAAACTGAAGATGCGAAGAATTCACGCGGATTTCGTCCCAAGCGTTCTCAGAGGAGATCAGAAAGAAAGAATACCAAGATGGGAATCAGTTCATCCCTTTCGTTATTATCCAGACCTTTCCTTCTATGACTTTTGATTATATCCTAATCTCCGAAAAATCGTAGATGCTGCCGTTATGAGAAAAATGAGGAGATGACATAGGCCGTGAAATAGCGAATTCGTACATTTTTCTTATTTCAATTCAAACCAAGCCAAGAAAAAGGCTGAAACAGTTCGCGATATCAAACAATACGTTTGGCCAAGTAACTACTACTGAGCTCACAGCACAATGTTGGTTTAAGAAATTTCCTGAGGACGACGACAATTTAAAGATAATGGACGAAAGGGACGGTCATTGGATTTTGACAACGATGAAATAGAAGCCGTATTCTAAGCAAATTGGCGTACAACTGTCTGAGAACTGCATACAACTATTTCCACTTCACAGATATATAAAAACAAAATAAAAACTAATAAATAGGTATCTCACGAATTTAACGACAAACAAGAAAAAAATTCCGGTTTAAAAGTTTCACCTTCCCTCATTCTAGTCTACTAGAACAGCACGGTTGCGACTGAACTTTGAGTTACGATGAAAAGTAGAATCTATTTCGAAAACTGGTGACGCTCAGGTCAGTTATTGGACGCCGACAAAGCTCTGCGACACTTACAGAAGCCAGAGTTTCAACACAAGAATGTCATATTGACTGCTTGATGGTCCGCGACTGGTCTTATCCATTACATATTTTAATGCAGGCGAAACCGTTACGACGAAAAAGTACTGGATGAAATGCATCGAAAACTTCGACAAGACCCAGAATTAGTAAAAAAAAAAAAAAGGTTTAAGTCCTCTACACGATAATTGCAAACAGCACGTCTCTAAACCGACTCTACAGAATTTGAAACAATTGTGCAACGAAACTCTACCTTACCGCCATACTATCCAGACCTCTCACCTAACGACTACCACATATTTAGACATTTAGAGAACTTTCTGGATGGGAAATGACAAAATAAATCTCTGCGATATCAGAAAAACTTTCAGCGACTTCATATCCAAGAGAACATAAGATGTTTATGTTGCTGGTATAAATTCACTTGTTATGATTAAGTGCTTTTTCGATAAATAATTTTTGTCCGAGCCGGGATATATTCATCAGGAAGTTTTTTGTCAAACTGTATATATATATATATATATATATATATATATATATATATATATATATATATATATATATATATATATACACTTGTGCCCGATATTATTCATACCCCTCGGATCTTTGAGATTTCTATAAAAATATTGCTCAAACCAGAAGGTAGACAACATTAAAGGGATTTCAAACAATAAATCAAGCATAAACATTTAATTTAAACTCAACAAATAAATAAATTATGTAAGTTTGAAACATTATACAAAGAAAAACAATAATGGCACTAGTTCAAAATTATTCATACTTCTCTTACTAATAGTCAATAGCATGCCCTTTATTCTTAATAACTGCCTGTAACCGTTTGGGATATTTATCAACAAGGTTTTTACAAGCATCAACAATGATTTTTGACTATTCTTCAATGCAGTAGTTCTCCAACTCCCTCAAATTTCTAGGTTTCCGCTTTTTTACCTCAGTTTTCATTATGTGCCAGAGGTTTTCGATAGGGTTCAGGTCGGGACTCTGGCTAGGCCATTCCAAAACATTAATTTGATTATCCTCAAACCATTTCTTGACTATTTTGGCAGTATGTTTTGGATCATTATCCTGTTGAAGGACCCAGTTTCGTGCTAAATGGAGCTTCTCCGCATCCTGTCTAATGTTTTTCTGGAGTATCTCCAAATATTGCTCCTTCTTCATGGTTCCAACTATCTTGACCAAACTACCTTGACCACTAGCCGAAAAGGAGCCCCAAAACATTAGGCTACCACCACCATGTTTCACCGTGGGTATGGTGTTCTTTGGGTTGTAAGCTTCTCCTTTCTTCCTCCAAACGTAAGAAGCATCCATATGGCCAAACAATTCAATTTTTGTTTCGTCAGTCCACAAAATACTTGGGAAAACGGACTCTGGAGAATTCACATGGGTCCTAGAAAACTTTAGACGTGCTGCAAGGTGTTTTCCGGTGTGCAATGGAGTCCTTCTTGGTCTTCTTCCTTTCAGACCATTTTCATGCAGAGTCCTTTGCAATGTTTGCCTTGATATTTTTATGCCAGAAGACTCTAGATTTTCTAAAATGTCCTTAGTAGTGGTGGTTTGATTTGCATTAACACTTCTTACAATATTCCTGGTGGCTCTAGCAGACAGTTTCCTTTTCCTTCCTCTACCAATCTAGTTGTTTGTTGTGGGGTGGCTCTGGGATTTTTTGATGATGCTCTGTACTGTTGCTGTAGGGACCTCAAATTTCTTGGAAATTGACTTGTAACCTAAACCATCCTTATGTGAATTCACAATTTTAGTCCTAAGATCATTACTAAACTCTTTTTTCTTCCCAATTCTAATAATTTTTATTCTTTTATTGGTTTTCAGTTGATATCATTTTAATTTCTGAAAAATGCAAAAAACGAAATGAAATTAGTCAAAGGTTGTATAAAAGCATTCAAAATAAGAATCAAACAGGAAACAGACAGTCAGAAACTCGATTAATACTGAAAAAATAAGAGGGTATGATTATTTTTGAACATTGCAGATTTTATAAATAGCTGTATATTTCTTTTATTACAAGTATCTCGAGATTTTAAAATGACGAAAATGATCAGAAGAGGTTTATAAAGAATATGTATCAATATGGACGTAAACAATAAATTCTTAAAAAGTTACATCTAATAAACTCAATTTTCAAGGGGGGTATGAATAATATCGGGCACAAGTGTATATATATATATATATATATATATATATATATATAAAGTGTATCACAAAAGTGAGTACACCTCTCACATTTCCTCAAGTATTTAAGTAAATCTCTGCATAGGACAACACTGAAAAATGTTTTTTACACAATAAAAAGTAGTCTGTCTGCAACCTATATAACAGAGTTGATTTATTTCCCCCTCAATGTAACTTAAAATATAGCCATGAAAAGCTAACTCTGTGGCAACGAAAATGAGTACACGCCTTACGCAAAGTTGGTAATATTAACATACAACATATCAACTCTCAATATTTTGTATAGCCACCATCATTATCCAAAACTGTCTTTACTCTTCTAGGCATGGAGTTTTCCAAAGTTCACATCTAGCCACTGAAATACTCTTCCATCCTCAATTAGGACGTCGCAGAGCTGGCGGATATTTGAGACGTTGCTCATATCCACCTTCTGCTTGAAGACGCCCCAAATGTGTTCTATTGGGTTCAAGTCTGTAAGCTCGTAGTTCGTAGCTGATTTAAATTTGCGTTATTGATTTTTGGAAGAGCGGCATTACTATTATCACTACATGAAAAATCTTTTATGTCCTGAGAAAATAAACAATCATAAGAACTTAGATTTCAATAAAATTCACCAATATTGCTTAAGTACTGACCAGTGAAAGCTATAGAAATATTCTTATGAATATATTTAGTCTATTTTTATCTTATAAAAATATATTCGTTACTTCCTACTAAGAACATGCAGAAATATTCCTGAATCTTAAATACATAAACGTTTTCTGAATGTTGAAAAAATATGCTTTAGTGTAGGTTTCTAAGGTTTTGTTCAATAATTATATGTATACCTGTCATGTATCATAATGTTACAGGTGTTGTACACATATTAAACAGACAAATATGTGCGTTTATATTTATTGACCGCTATACAACAGATCATTATTCGTAAAATGTTATACACGTATACATACACACACACACACCTGGAGATATGTTTTTTACTTCTATTTTCATGAGTTCATATTTTGCGGAATAACTAGGATTCAGGCGACCTGATTATTCATCCATTTTTGTCTGTTCGTACGTTTATACAAAAGAGCGCTGGTCTCTTATAGTTGTTCCGAACAAAGAAGATACAAAATAATCCTCCTAATACTTTGCTTAAGAAAATATAAACAAATCTACTGCATTATCAACAAATCAACAGGAGATAGTTCCTCGGTTTTAAATGTTAAATCTATTAACTCAATTAAAACTCCACATGTTTCAAATAAGAAACGATTTACGTCGATTTTTTTTTGCATATGTTATGTAAAACGTTCGTAATATATATATATATATATATATATATATATATATATATATATATATAATTGCACCATTTTGCTGGTGTACCTGCGAGACTATAATATGCACAGACTACTATAAATTAAAACGAAACAGAAGAATGAAAACTACACTTGTCTAAAATTCTCAGATGAAATAAGTGTTCAATTCGTTGTATTAAGTTATATGGCACAAAATAGTGACCAGTAAATACACATTTTATATGGACATGTTATTTTTAGCTAATTATTAATTACCGCGAGAAATATAATTATTACACCCTTTCTTTTAAAACCTTACTCAATTTAAGGATTAATTTATATACATGTGCACAGTATTTTAAAGTATATATGTAAAAACCTCAAATCATTAAATTTTGGGAAGATCACGCTTTTCATCATCGTATATACATAAATCGATTTCTGAGGATAGTTCAAAAGTGTTTCCTTGAATTCTTCATATATTATTCAACCAAAGAAGTTATGTTCACATATTTAATTCAGAATATTTCAACTGTATCATCAATTATAAGCAAAATGACACAAATTATGCTGTGGATATACAATTGTAATTGTTGAATGACTTGTATTAATGTTAAGAATTTTTTGTAAATTGTTTACCTCGTATACATACTGTGATTTGTGATGTGTTACATGTGACAAAATCGTTTTCATGCAATAAATTCACTATTTCGTATGTACATACATACACACATAATACATACATACAAAACCACACACGCATCTATATGTATATTAAATTATGTTCATATTATATATATACATATATAATTATCATATATAATAGTCTATATATGCGTGTATGTATATATATATATATATTTATGTCTTTATCTAATTATATATACGTATATATATAAATACATACATGTATATATATATATATATATATATATATATATCCGTATCTCGTGTTCACTGTGTCTCCTCTCTTTTCTCTTGACTTTCTCTTCTCTCTCCGCTATTTTCCTCTCTTCTTCTTTCCTAATTGTTCCTCATTATTTCATAATGGCCTATAATTTTTCTTCCTATTACATACATGTATACTATCCCCTTTTTTACCCATATCAGTTACACATACTTTGAAATAACTATTATTATATACCATATTATTGCACTTAATCTCATTTCATATCTAAATATAATGATAGAATCATTTCTATATTTGCATTTGGAATAATGTTAGACCTTTTCTTTTTTTTAACGAGAAGCAATTAGCTCTGAAATGCCATGGCATACACATCTTTATTATTAATATTTCCCTAACTTTTCCTTATTTTTCTGTCGATATAATATTTTTAATAGCTTATAGGCCACATCTTTCATTATACATATATCCATATACATATATATGTGCATATATATATATATATATATATATATATTTCTATAGATTTCATAGATTTCTACACCCATGTACATATTTTCGTTTCGTCTAGCTTTCTTTTCGGTTGTCGATAGAAACGTAATCTTTCCATGTACATGGCTGTCTGTATTATTGTACTAGGCTTGTAATTCCGAATTCAATCCAGACTAAATCAATCTGTCAATATTTCCGGGAGCCCAACGAACAATTTCCGCAGGCATTGCAAGCCAGCTGTTCGTTTTTGTCGAGTACTCATCTTGGAAACGACTCGCACAATACAAAAGTAACTGATTAGGATCCGTTTCCAAACTCGCTTACTGTAATTGACTCAAGTAGTGATCGATATTGATTGAAAGCAATAATCAAAATCCGATGTAATTTCCCTTGAGACGCGGACCAGAAACCATCGATGAATGCAACAAGTTAATAAAACATTGATCTTCGATTCCATTGAAAAAACACTCGAATCCGTGACCATTTCGACAAGCAAAACCACTTATTGTCGAGAGGGGTTATGTCAAGTATTTTTTTAAAATTTTATCAATATAGTTGTTCTCTAGTATATATATATATATATATATATATATATATATATATATATATATATACATGGCAATACTATTCACTTAATAAGTTTAGTGTTTATATAAATAAATATATACATATTTATATATATATAAATGTCCCTATATATATGCACATATATATGTAAATCTATCTCTCTCTCTCTCTCTCTCTCTCTCTATATATATATATATATATATGCATATAAATATATGCATATATATATATATATATATATATATATAGGATACCTTTTATTCCAATTGGTAAAATATCTAGAGATAGAGACATATATATATATATATATATATATATATATATATATATATATATATATATGAGTTCATAAAACATGTTAAAAAACACTTTGAAAAAGAGTTTAAAAAACATATTTAATCTGAAAAGGAAACACTTGATAAGTGGATAGTCCTTAATCCGCGGAGTTTCGAAGAAATATTTTCCTTCTCATCAGAGGGTAGGAATTAGCAAAATGCGGGATCGGATTTTGCATATAAAAGTATTTGATGAAACAACACGTAAGTCTAAGATCTTACTTGATAACAAAAAGTGGAGCAGAGGGTATATGGTGAAGAAAAAGGTGATTACACGTGAATGGATAGTCTGGTGAAAAGTAAATAATCCAATGACGGTATAATCCAAAAATATAACTCCAAGAAAGGTAACTGAGTTTCCATTTGCACAAGTAAAATCCAAGGAAATCGCGTAATTGGAAGATGGTCAAAAATAATCCCAAAGGCCGAAATCCATGGAATAATTCACAAATATGTACAAAGAAAAGAAAAGGGGAAAATTCCAATAACATTAATACAAGAAAAATAAGATATGCTTTGCACAGGACTGCCGAGACATAATCGCTGGCCACACATTTTAGACGGAAAAACCTAAGGGATGACCATAATAACATAATTTATTTAATATTCTTTGCTCTAACCAATCCTGAAAAACGCATATTTTGTAAAGATCGAACCTAACAGTTCCATACCGATTATGTATACAGTATCAATTCATCGATGTGTAACTCAATATTTATTCCATTAGTTTCCCATGTGACCAATCAAAATAACTTTTACAATCATGCAGACATTTAATCGGAAACTCTTACACCATCCGTTATGGCTATGCTATTTCTACAGCTATGTAGTAGAAAAATTGAGCTATTAAACCTAATAGCGATATAGAAGATATGAAAACATTATTATTAGACGTTTGTGTCTTACAGATCATGGGTTAAAAAAGAACTAACCACAAGGTCTTATGTACAACATGAAAATAACAGGAATAGTAGGAACATTTTCATCATTCCAGTAATCATAGGAGCAACATGACTCCTGAAAAATAATTTTAAAAAAGCTACTTAACAAATATACTATGGTGACACAAGTGCAAAACAAATAACTGCACTTTTAAGTGACAGTACGAATCTGAAAAAATATCTCTTGGTTAGAAGGTACGAAATAACGAATGTTTGGCGTTTGTGGGATGCCTTCAACTCAATTTGTTTAAAATGATGAGGAAATTGGGAAAAAAGTAAGATTTCAAATATACCTTATGGAATTCCATTATTCTCCCAATTCTTAGGAAATATATTGAAACTTAACTAGAGAACATATTACCCCCAGTCCCGATATGATCGAACCAAAATATTATTCACTTTTCTAGCGTAGCATGACACTGTTCGTGCTTAAAGGTTCTACATATACAGTATTTACTATAATAAGGGGGAGTAAAAGAGAGTATTTGCATCTGTAAAGTACTGTACCCGAAGAAATGTATTCTATCTTGGTTATAGCGATCCAGTGTGTCAGAAAGAGCTCATGAGATCATGCAATTTGAATAAAATAATACAATACAATTTCAGGAATAAGCCCTCATATAACATGAATCATCTATACGAAAACAGGCACCCGAGATCACTCGCACAATTACTATACAGTAAAGAAAAACGTATAAGTGTGCGTATCTTAGTACATACAGTAGGTTAAACTTTGGCATTCCAACACAATATACAATATTATACAATACCACTTACAACCTTTACAAAATCTAATAACTATAAGTGAACAAAAGAAAAAAACAAATTCGCCCTCAGGATAACGCTTGAGTAAAGTATACTTAAATATTCTAGACTTCGAACCGACTCACACCACAAACACATATCTTTGACTTATTGAAGTAAGAATACCAAACCAAACAATCGCTTATGATCATGAAATACACACTTAAGACAAACACACTGATCTAAACTCATTAACATGGCGACTTTACATAAAAATATCCTGCGATTTTGAAAAAGAAATGGCTACAGCTCAATAAAAACTTACCTATGAGCGTAACAGACTGATTAAGTTGAACGAATTGGGCTAGGAAACACTGCCTTGTCCGCCATACTCTCCAGAGTTTTCACTTCCTGATAACATCTTGGTCAAGCATCTCCACAATGGTCTGCATTAAGATGTTTGAAAAAAACATAAGCGATATCAAAAAACGCCTCCAATGATTTCATTGTCAGCAGAACACAGGATTTTTACATTACTGACATAAATACTATAGTTTTGCGTCGGCAAAAGTGTTTTTATTCTGGTGGTGCATGCTTCAACTAAAAACTTTGAATTTGAGCCGAAATATGTTCATCTGAATTTAAAATGTAAAATCGGATGACATTTCTTGTAAACCTGACATAAATGCAGGTGTGCGACAAGAGTTTTTTCTTGGACCTTTATTATTATTATATTCATTAATTACGTTTTGGAGAAAACTGTTTCTGAGATGACTATATTTGTTAATGACACTATGTTCTATGATACTCAAGGGAAACCGAATAGCCACATATCAAAGAAAATTTTAGAAGACAAGTCTGTATTGGAATTGGTTCGTAAATTTATGGTACTATCCAATGCTGTCAAGATTAAGATTATTTTCTTTTACCAATTACAAGAGACTTTCTCACATACTGATTGGCAAGGCTAACGATACACTACATGAAACAACTTAGTTCAAATCCTCGGCTAGCTCAATTTTCACAGGCAACATAAATTGAATTTGGAATATTGCTTAGGCTGTTGCGCAAAAGATGGGCTCTCTCTTCCCTGTCAGAAGGTTATTCGCACCTTAAAGTATCCTGCATATACAAAGCCAATATTAGGCTATGTATGAAGTATTGTTGTCACACCTTGACTAGGGTATCTGCAACTTGTCTTTCCCAAATTGACTAAAACAGGGTTAAAACAGAATCGTCTTACTAATACGGCATCTCTTTTACTGTTTTACAATTATTTTAATAATCTGAGCTCTGATCAACGCAAGCACTTGTACCATGTTCGACATAAATACCCCTGACTAACCCGACAAGCAACACATTTCACCTTTACAGAGTAGAGATCCCTAGGTTCCAAAATACTTTAACTCAAATAGTTTCTTCCCTCGAAATAATAGTTTAGAATTCTCCCTCCTCTTCGATAATTATACTGATATGGTTAACTTACATTGTAATGTAACTTAGTAACTCTACACCCGTTTCATTTAATACCAAATGATAATCACTAACGTTAAGTTGGCATTGTGCCTTGTTTAAGGGATATTACAGTAATAAAAAGTAAACACAGACACATCATATATATATATATATATATATATATATATATATATATATATATAGCAAGCGTTGTTACACAATGCTCCATCAATCAAATTTATTTTTATTTAGCATTTAAGAAACAAAAAGCCAATATATAGAATCTAACTTTGATAAAAATCTAATTTTAGAAATAAGTGAAAAAATAAAGTAATGACTGTATCAGTTTAGGTAAAACACGATTTAAAGACGCTGTTTAGAGTTTGAAATATAATACAACTAAAAGTTTATTATATTGGAAAATTATATTTTGTGAATCACATTTTCCCTATATATCGAGGGAGTTAGCTAAAATAAATAGTCATATATTGTATATGTCTATGTGTGTGTTTGGTTTCTGATGGAGACCGTGATTTCTTAACGTAATATTGAACAAAGGAATCAGAAAAAAGGTATGGAATAAAGCTCGAATTTGAATTAAAACATTAACCATTTATAATTTATTCAACTATTCAATTATGTGAAATTCACCATCTACGCATATATATATATATATATATATATATATATATATATATGGGTGTGTGTGTATCTGTGTGTATGCTTGTATGTGTGTGTGTATCTATAGTATATGTGTATATAATGCAAGTATATACTGTGGGTTGTCTTTTATCTCAGCTTCCATTTCCAGGGAATAGATGATGATTTCATTTAGCATTTTTATACATAGAAAAACTCCATGTATTTCTCTTAGGGTGTACATATAATGAATATGAACAGATACATACATGTAAGTAGGCACATCGCAACAATTATGTATAGAAACTAACCAATACAATAGGTTAAAACACAACATGGATACATAAAGCAGTCGTCTTCTAAAAATCACGTATCATTAAAATAGGACGCTGAAACGTTTACATATTCAATTCAAATTGCTTCTGTATTTACACTGTATAAGTAAGATTAATGCCTTCTGTAAATAGTCTCCTGAGAAAAAAAACGTGTATAGCTCATCTTGTAAAATAAACTATATAGTCTATACTTTAAACTCACGTTCAATATATTAAATTACCTTGTATCGTATGATTAAGTAATTTTTGCACGTCTTATTAATAAAGTGGTTCATTCCAATTTACATCTTGCAAAGTTATATAACCGTTGTTGACTTTCCTGCTGTTTTTTTGTTGTTTCGTTTTCTATTTAACAATAGATGATCCCAAGTAGAGGTCAATTAATGTCTTAAAGGGAGATAAGCAATAATTAATACATAAACTCCTTGTACACAATTGATGATTTTACCATTGTGGCTTTTTCATTTTGAAATTTTTCTAGCTGTATTGTTCCGTATACGACATTTCAGAAGGCCATTAAAACTTGAAGCAATTTAATATCGTTCAACGAATTAGGGAATTTACGTTATGATGTTTTAGTTACATTGATTTTAACAACAGAGAATATTTGGAAGACGTTGAAGGGAATAAGAAATTGGTACAACGACGCTACACAATATGATTTATGTGAATATAGGAATGGCGATTTAATTAGTCCTGTGAATTTTACCTTATATTTTTAGATCATGTGGTATGAAATATTGCTATTGAATTGTTTTTTACTAAAGGTTTCGTTTTGTGTGTGTTTCACAAAAATACTGTTCTTATTTAATGGGCAGACATCATTGCGCCTTACATTAAATTGATAATACGTTGGTGGTTCACAAATAACTTTTAAACAAATGCGAATTTAAATCTCTCTCATATAAAAGTTAATAACTGGCAATGGACTCTTTCATCGCACCCATAAAACTGACGCCGCATCTATAAAGCTTAACATTTCACTCGATGAACAGAAGGGTTTCTTGTATTATCTCTCTCTCTCTCTCTCTCTCTTTCTCTCTCTCTCGTGATATTACCGTTTGTATCGAGTTTTCTATTAATTGCTGAATAGGACAGTGCATTATCAAGTGCCATTTATTAAATCTTATTTTTGGACGTGTTTCCTATATTAGTTGTTACAACACTTCGACTGTTATCTCACGTGTTCTTCTAAATATGCATTTAATAAAACTGGAAAACTGTCAAAGTATTTATAATGAAAATACTTACAGAAGCATTTAGAATCTAGAGTTCATATAACTTTTTGCAGGCTTTCTGCCGTTAAAATTAATTTATTTTATACAACAAGCAGCTCCTGGGGATTTCACTTAAAAATCAATCACACAATTTTCCAAGCGGACAAAATCTACCGACTATGTGTCTCATAGGAAGATATAATCGCTATTGTTTTGAAAAAAAGACACCGACAGAAACCCAGATAAATAAAAGTCTACAACATTGTGATAACAACATCCAAAATTATGAACTCGTTTGAAATGGCACAGTAATCATGAAAATGTCTACATTCATATTATTCTTCGATTTATTTAAATAAGTTTGCCAATCTTATTGTCCTGATCAATAGAAAGTTATTATTTCCGTAAACCGTTCATAAGCAGATATTTTTGTTAGTATATTACCATAATAAATCATAAATTCCTACTGATTCCAAGTAATTGAGCTTTGTGATATGAATGTGAATTATTCATTACATCTTTTATGTGTTGCATATTTTATCGTCTTAAATAAATTGAATGTATTAGGATATGGGATTTATAAAGAAGATCCTAAAGTTTGTCCCCACAATTTTTTGTTTCGTTTTCATAATGATCTTTCTCGTCGTCAAGTTGTCGCCAAGTTTTCTGCTCAATCTATGTTTTATTAACAATCAACATACTATTCACTATCTCATAAAGACAATTGCCAAAAGTTTGTAGAGTTGGATATAATACATAAACATACTAGATATGTCTAATATATCTAAACAAAATGATATGAAAGTGATAGAAATAAGAATGAGGAAAGCGCCATGCATTATTTGAGATCAGACACAAAACCTCGACCTTGGAACTAAACTGCAATTATATTTCTAGTCGTTTTTCATAGATTATTGATTGTTAACCGACATTACTTCTGTCGGATTCCAACGACATATTTCCTAATGTGCTGACATTTTCATTATGATTAGGCACCTTGGACAATTATTGGTTCACACGAACTCTGGAATAGTTATAATATCCTCTCGCTTTGAAAAGTACTATAAACTGGGACATATTACTGAGCAACCGCGGAAATCACGTAAGGCTCACTGTTCTATTCCAATATTTATTAATGAAACGTCAAATGTTCAAAAATATTTTCAGACCTAAATCGAACAGTGCATAGGTGTTATCTTCTTTCATTGACACGTTCCATTAACCTGATTCAATACCAACATTCCCTTAAGCCCGACCCTTATCTTTCTGGTAAGGACACTAGCCATGCAGTAGTGGCAGAGCTACGTCGTTGCCCTGTTCATGAATGCAATCGCAGAGTAATATTCATCAGTGTCAATTTAGCTAAAACGTCCGCGATATAGCATACGGCTTCAGATATTTGCTTTTTCTAAGTGTCGGGAGTAGATGCGCGCACTTTAATTATTTGATGAATAGATGTGAACAATAACAAAGAAAATAATTTTACGAGACAAACATCGTGCACATTCTGCTAAAAAGGGATTTCTTAGCAAACAAAAAAGCAAACTAAAACCCATCACGGCAAATAGTCATGAATTTTGCACTAAAGCCACGGAACTTTAGTATGTCATAAAATAAAACCTAAAGATACGACAGGACGTTATGACATAAAATAAAATTGCAGAGGAGTATCACAAAATTGTATCAGTGAGGCTGCATTTTCTTTTCATAAAGACGTGAAATTAGATTCTGTTTGAACCCCTGTCATTGAAAGTATTTATTTCCGTAGGAATAATTTAATTTATTTATCGTAATAATCATTATAATGTAATAATTATAAAACGATGCGGAATGTTTTAGCATACTTGTTTGTTGTTTAAATATTCTATTTTACCCACACTCTTAATTTATTTGTTATTGTCTCACATTTTAACGTCATAATGTAATTTTAAGCAAACTGTTCAAATTTAGCGACTAAGACTAGAATCCTATGCGTTTAGGTTTCCATTCTAACCGGGGGCACTCAATAATTTTTTCTGAACTTTTGAAATCACTACTACACATTGTTTAAAATATAATAATCACTAGGTTATCAGTTCTATAATAATACATAACATATCTGAATGAATTAACATATATTTAAGCGAAATCTACAAGCGGGTAACGCCGTAAGGGGCACTAGTCCATATAGGGTACAATATAATAACTAATTGAGAATTGGATCTATTATAATAAATAGGAAATCTGCATATTATTTTTTTACACAGTGATCACCACTTATCAAGGCCCGGAAGCCACTCAGGGATAAGGGTTATTGCAAGTACATTACGTTAGTGTGGAGATTTGATGAAGTGTTTACTTAAGGGGGCGTTTCATTAGGAATTTGTTAACGTTGGACTTGAACACATCCAAGTTGTAGTCCGGTGGGAAGCAGGCAGACGGAACAGAGTTCCACAGGCGTGCAGTTCTAAGAAAGAAGCTTTGTTCATGGAATCCGCGTTTTGATTTAGGCACAGATATAGAGTGGGGGAAATTTTTCACAGTGGATTCAGCTAGACGGGTGTTTTTCGTGAAAGATTGGCGAGAGGGGACCAGAGATTAGAGTTCAGACGAGCACCTGCCATGGAAATAACGATAAAAGAATGATAGGCTCGCAACGTCTCTTCTGTGGGAGAGAAGTTGCTGTGTAGAGAAAAGGGCATCCCCCACTAAGCCACGAAGTCTATTCTGTACTCTGTCAAGGCAGGATAAGACTGTTTTTAGCAGCTCCTGCCCAGATATGGCAACAGTATTCCATCCTTGGACGTACTTGGCTTTTATATAGATAGAGAATTGCATCAGTAGTGAGATATCTGCATATATTAAAATATCATATTTAAGCGAATATTACGACAGGGCGGCCTCCAAGTTTATTATAATAATTTGAAATTGAAGGAATGTAAAACGAGACACACTTTCTACAATATAAATAACTTTCTTTTTCAAAGAAGTCAGAAAACGTTTATTTTACGGCGGATTATGGTTTCATGTAACTTACTTTGTAAGGCTTCATGAAAATATGACTTGATCGTTGTGAACATAAGTGAAAAATGATTTCTACGAAACCAAACATCTCACACGTTGCTGATATATAAATTATCATCGTATCTATTTATTACTAATGTGTGTTAATTAACGACTAATTTGTCTTATACACGAACTATATAAGTTAATCTATTTTAATTGGTATTTATTCAAACTGTGTTTAATGAGAAACTATCAAAACAAATCTCATCACACGTCTCTGAGTGATGGCGCCGAGTTGTTTTAATTTTAAGAATTCGGGTGCAAAAAAATTGTGTTGATGATAATCATGTTAAAAGTTTGAAAATAAGAATATCATCAACCACTCTTGTAAGTTTAATAGTTTTCCTTTGATTGTTCAATACTAGTTGATTGTCTTGTTATTTTACTGTTATTCTACGCATGTTGTTTATGCATACATAGTGGATTCCCTTGAGCTGGGGGTAACATGAAACGATGGTTCATTGTACCTAATATGTGTGAAACATAATTCTCTCTTCTCATTTAACTTCCTTTGTGGGAATGTCAGGTACTCTTCCAATATGTATATAATATCGCATTCTTCGTGATATTCTGTGCCATAATTTACTCTCTTTTTTATTTACTCACTCGCATGTTTTTCATTTTTTATTTCAGTTTTTTTTTTTTACATGAGTCCGTTTTGTTGAAAAAAAGGTAAATTTACTAATCCTTTTAGACAAAGCATTATCTTACCTATGGTATCTGTTCCATATAAGATTCTTGGATGATGTTCCTATCATTGTGATAAAACGCTGCTAGATATCATTGCTAGTGCTCCTCTTCGAGAAGTATCACGGCACTTCAACATCGAGCATGAAACACTACGTTACTTTCTTGTGAATTTAAGTGATAAAACACATTAAACTATCACCTGTCAAAATTAAAATGTGTGTTCTCACTGCAAATAGAGAATGACTTAGCACACACTTGTCAAGAAATTTCATGGTCTGATTTTAAGATAATATCGGGCACCTATGTTCGACTTTGCATAAAAAAGAATGTTATTCTGTTTCTGACCAACAGGGAAAGGACTGGATCTATTCATTTAAAAATAGACACATATACGCCGTTACGAAACCACTCTTACGTATCTTCCTTGGACGATTGATTTTAACCGCCGCAATGTAGACCAGTTCTACAATAATCTCTGAATAGTTATGGGCAGATTCAGTTTCTCTGAAATTCATAATTGGAAGTCCGACGGAACTGGCTGTATTAGCGTAAAAAATCCTAGAAAAGATAATCACAGAGAATGTAAAATGTGTGCTTCCATTTAAAAGTCCTGCAATGTCGCTATAAACGGGTAGATTCCCTCTCATCTTGGGTGAACAATTATCATTTACAACATTTCCACCAATGTTTCTGCAGCTCAGTTCTAAACAAAGTTAGAACACACGTTTGAAACCACTGGTATTTATTCTCCAATAAAGATATATTAACCCATGCTGAGTTAACTAAAGCTGTAATTACTGATCAACAAAAATATGAAACAAGTGCAGATGCTACAGATTTGGAACCAATTTTTGATCCAAGCTCAGGTGCTATTGACTCTTAGATGATCCCAAAACCTAGTTTGTGTGGCGTAGAGCAGCAGTCTGTTGCCACTTTTAATGGATACACTTCTCCATCGACAATGTATCCGCCCCCAAGGGATGAACCAAGAAAAAATATATAATAGAATGAAACGGGTAACCAAACTACTGACACCCACAGAAGTCCGGAAGAATTAGCTGCAGAAGAAAGCAACGTTTAAACTCATCAAAGACATAAAAATGGAGGTGTTTAGCAAAACATTCAAAGGAAAATAGCCAATGTAACATCGGATCACAACAGCTGTGATTAATACTGTGAATTCATAGACAGGAACAATTCTGATGACGACGATTATCGGATGACTGACTAATCGAAGGTAATTTGGTGGTGGTCAGCGTCAATGGCAAGAAAAGCACACGTTGATAAATCGACAGAGTCGACGTAATCTATAGTGATGATATCGGGTGTCTCTTCCTGAAGAAAATCTAGCCCTTAAACCTATGCACGGCAGAGACGCCTTCATTATAAACGACGATGATGAAGCATCATTCGATATAAAATTACCAGTGACAAACAAATTGTTTGGAAGTAAACACAAATCTAACCAATAGGTCTTCCTTTGTTACCTTGAAAAATTCAATTTTCCTTAGACTTAAATGCAACTGTATTTTCATGGTTATTGTTGTTGTTGTGGTGGTGGGGTTGTTTGTTGTTTTACTAGTATATAGGTGGATGCTACAATCAGACAATAAAGTTACAGGTTTATGATCCTTTCTGAAATTTAAATACCTTTTATCTTTTTATCTCTCTTTATCGTTTTATCTCTCTACCGTGCTAGAAAACTACTGACACCTGAAAGTATCCTGTACCTCTATAAGGCCACCATTCGCCCATGTATGGAGTATTGTTGTCACATTTGGGCTGGTGCATCTGCTGTTAATTTGGTGCAAATAACCAATTTATCTCCTTAACATGACACTTACCCAAAATGTGGGAAAAATTGAACCTTTCTAATGCAAGTATAAATTGGTTAAAAAGGTAGAAGAGATGTTATGAAAACATCTAATGCACGGTAAAAATACATTTTACACTAATGGAGGATATTACCATGGGAGACACCAGGTAAAACATGTAAAAAGTAATTCATCTTACCTCTCATTCGTTACCTTATATCTGCTTCAGTAGTTAATACCTCCAGTTACCACTGAAGCAGTAGGTGTGTCAGAAATTTCGTGAAAAATATTGAATAATTCCACCCCGTCTTTCCAAGCTTATAACTTCTCGAAAAATGTAATTCAAGCCCGAATGTTTTTTCAAGTAAAGGAGCAAGGACCAAGGTTTCAGTTAAAAAACAAACAAAACAACGTGTCTTTGTTAAAAAAAGGTTTTAAAATTCGGACTTTACAGGTAAATTTCTAAAAACACTACCTTTTTTGTTTTAAATTTGAATATATTATTTATTGAGCTTTTATCTTCAATTTGTGATATATAACACTTTGGTGAGTAAAGTAATTATTTACTTTTTAATAGACACTTGAAAATGGGGGGGCGTGAATTAAAAAAACGTTTGTCTAAAATATTATATTCGGTTTATTTGAAAGAGCATAAAATTTCACATTGACCGTGAAAATATCGTAAAAATAGAAACAATAGAAAAATGTTGATAGATTTTTAAATTTTAAAAATTGAAAAATACTGAACTCGTAAAATTCAATTAATTTCATTACTGTTTTTTTTTAAATAAAAAAATAATATTTTTATTACTTTTTATACAATTTTAATAGTTAATTTTGGAAGTATAATCCATAAAAAAATAAAGTACCCACTTTTAAAAGAGAAATTACGAGGTTTTTTTTTTATATTTTATTCGCAGTTTCGTGTTAGGGGTGTAAAAAATTCCTACAAAAATTCTGATACACCTACTGAAGCAGTTTTAATTGCCCGTAAACAATTATATAAGATAAATTCAACTGTAGACACCGCACACTTTGCCCAGTTCAAAATAAATGTCTGAGAAAAAGTGTAGTTTATCAAGCAACAATATTTGCGAAAGAAAACCTGAATAACAAGAAATATTACGTAGGCATGACTTCTTTAGATTTCAAAACCCGATACTATGACCACAAAAGTACAAAAAACACCGTATAAAAACAACACTAGCGAATATATACTGGGAACTCAAAGAAAGCGGACATTCGCCGGAAGTCGAATGGAAAATAATAAGACAAGCTACCACCTGCAGACATTTAGACGACCCATGTAAATTATACCCCCATGAATAATGTGCTATCCTGTACTTTAAATAACCCCCAATTCTATTAAACTGTAGACGAGAAATAGCAAACAACTGTGTTCACAAAATAAAATTACTCTAGGATAGCGTTACAAAATAGCTTTAAAACTAAAACAACAATAGAAAACAAACAACTAAATAAATTAAATAAACATGAATATACACAAACAATCACACATATAGGTATATATATACATGTATGTATGTGTGCATGTATGTGTGTACACATATGTATATTTATATATATATATATATATATATATAAAGGGAGGAA
Organism: Euprymna scolopes; assembly: GCF_053919585.1. Taxonomy (NCBI): domain Eukaryota; kingdom Metazoa; phylum Mollusca; class Cephalopoda; order Sepiida; family Sepiolidae; genus Euprymna; species Euprymna scolopes. Next base: position 139,859,758 of record NC_136491.1, on the reverse strand, counting down.
AACGTCTACCTTAAACCACTAACTTAGTTCTAAAACAGACTCTTTGTTCGAAAAAATGCATGCCTATTTGCTGATAGGAAGGTGCGTGGAGGATACTAGAAAGCTGATTGGCTAACTAAAATCCTCAACATATATAAAAACAAGAAACAACCACAGAATTCGCGCATAAGCCTGACGAATCCTATAGTGGATGAAACGCAAAATATTCAGTGTAGCTTAATCGCCATATATATTTTATAAATTACTAACTAGCTCTACCTACGTATTGAGCACTTTTGAAGTAAATACTTAAAGTTTACGCATAAATCTATACTTTCGTATATTAATTGTATGTGAGTAAATGAAGTAGTTATATATATATATATATATATATATATATATACATATATTAGCAACTATATATATATATATATATATATATATATATATATATATAGTAAGTACCAAATATATATATATTATTATTATTATTTTACCGAATTGTCACAACCGAAATAGTGTTTTATTGTCACCATATAGCAGTATTCGGTGAAAATAAAAAGAGTTATACTCAGAAAAATGTTTTCTATGTAGTATAGAAACACACAAAATAGTTATAATGTTTATTATTTTCCAAACCGTCAAAATTCTAAACCGTACACTTGTATTCATTTTGTATATCAGAAAAGTTATCGGAATGAAAATTCAAAAATAATTTGTTTCAGAAAAAACATAATTATCACTCAAAATAGATAACAAACAATTTTGTTTAATTAAGTAGGCACTGAACAGAAATGTACGAGTAAAGATGGCAGAAAGCGATTAAAAATTAGAATTTAAGTACAATTGATCATTTCTTGAAGAAAATATTCATTATTATCTTAAATATTTATATCGGTGAAAAATTGTAAAATGGTTTTCTGAAACTTATCGGGAAAATTGATTGTTTAGACACGTCTTAACGTGCAGTATTTGAAGTTGTTAGTCGATAATGTAGCTTCGTATATATATATATATATATATATATATATATATATATATATATTATATATATATATTATATATATTATATATGTGTACGTGTGTTTATATATAAATCTGTATGTGTGTGTACGTGTGTGAATGTATACCTAATAAAGGTCTCGTAAAAGAACACATATCTTTGCATCCAGTTGTCTTTATTGTTATTTTTATTATTCCTATGGTAATAAGATAAATGAAAAATTTTATATCACAAAAGTTCAAAGCACATTATTTATGATTGCGTCTATCCACAGAGATTAAATTCTTGACATATTATTTTCTCATATGCACAAGTGGTTTAAAAATTATTAGATATACAGTATAACCCCTATAATTTGAATATCCGCTTCGTTCAAATTAGACGATGATGTCAAAGTTTCGTGTGAAAAGATGTGCCGCAGTTAACTTTAATTTTCTAAGAATTAAGAAATTGTAAATGAAATTCATTGCTATATGATACTTCAAGTATATATTAAGTTGAGTTTACGATATATTGCAAGTAAGAATTGTTAAATATTATTACCAGGAACAAAAACATTGAAAATAAATTGAATCTACTCTTACTTGTTAGGTATTCATTACCTAAGTTATCATCTACAGAAATCATACATTTATGAAAAATACAGATTTTTAAAAATTTATTTATTGAATTAGTCTCATTGCAGATTCTATTTTCATCGATTGAGCTCATGTGCTGCCATTGTATTCAGTAAGTGATCACAAAAATCTACAAATTCTTGGTTCTGTAGTTTCTTTATGATAATATCTCTTCGGAGTGGCATTGCTTGCAAAACATAGTTGTCACTAAAGTAATGAATTTCTTTCTAGAAATTTTATAACCGTCTCCATAGATTTTCTACATGATCCCATGATATTGCTTCATCAGAGTGTTCTTGGTTATTTACATAAAGTCAAGAGAATGGGATCTGTCTCTATTTTCATCAACATTACTGCTTTCTGGATATTGATCAGTAGTTTCCTCATCTTGTTGCGCCCACATTTCAACATCATTTATTTAAGATTTAAGTGATTTAAGTACAGCGTGGTTGGTCAGTAACCGTTTGGTTTCAAGAATTTTTCTAGACCCATTGTGATGGGTTGTTTTACACTATTTCAAATATAGCAATCTGAAAAAATGATAGTTAGTGTAAATTAATTTTCAATAGCTAATCTGCATTAATTACATAGAACCAATATTAATATTTCTGCGCAATATGTGACTAAACCACGTAAACAGTTTTTTTTCTGCAACTACGCAGCAAATATGCAAAAACAATTTCAATAACGAGACAGTTCAAGTTTAGAGAAAGTCCAGGTTAAGAAGTCCAAAGGAGAGGAAGTCCAGTTTTTGAGGAAGTTCAAATTAAAAGATGTTTACTCTCTCTCTCTCTCTCTCTCTCTCTCTCTCTCTCTCTATATATATATATATATATATATATATATATATATATATATATATATATATATAGTAGCGTCCAAGACTAAGGGACACACGTTAGAATAAAAACTATTTAAAGCTGACATTTGTACATATAGTAGTCGTTATCATCCATAATAACATACTAAAAATTGAATTATTTGCAAGGGATAAAAAAGAATTATAAAAAATAATTTATTTATTTTAAAAATAGGAACGTCGAAAAGTAAGGGACAAAATTGAGAAAAGTGTATAGAGACACCAAAAAAGAAGTATTTTATATAGGGAATAATTTCCTGTAACATCGGAATGTGTGCATAAATATTCGGGGGTCATTTTGTTACGCTTTATCACGACCATGGTCTTAAACTTCGTCATTATCACCATCACCATTATTATTATTATTATTATTATTATTATTATTATTATTATTATTATTATTATTGTTATTGTTGTTATTATTGTAGTTGTTGTTGTTACGATTGTTTGTTTTTGATTATGTTTTTTGAAGTTAATGTTATATATTAAATTGGAATCCATTATTGAAGTTAATATTATATATTAAATTGGAATCCATTATTGAGATGTATATTATGTATAAATTTTATTTATTTCAGACTATTATCCTTATATTTTCAGTTGTTGAACCACGACCTTTCGGCCAACTATTCCTCTGATCTTCGTCAGGTGGTAACCGCGACGGGATAGGAACACGAAATCTCCTAACGGCATTCTTAGCAATTACTGCCATCCATAGGTGTTGTCATCTCAACAGGTTAAACATGAATTTATAAGAACAAAAAGTTCAACCATGCTCGCCCTGCGGGGCCTGTGGCGCAGAGGATAAAGACGTTGAATCTCAATGGTTCCAGGTGAGAATTGCCTAATACAGTGCTTTAAAACTCGGCAGCGTGCAAAAAAAGGACAACGGAATAAGAGTAAGTCTAAACTGAAGCGATAAATCTCTCTCTTCTTTGGTAGGATTACGAGAAATATACCAATTTCTCGCGTCTCTGAGAGTCTGGTAGTTTTTTTAGTGTTTAATTGCTTCTATTCGCAGAAGCAAGTATAAGGGAACAGAAACTATTTATTTATAGTATCTGGCATAATAAAACTCCATTAACTGAGCCGAAATATTTTAGTTCCAAGGAAGATGATATTCGTCTAAATAAATTCCTATCACAATAGGAATAAATTGTTTAGCATCTTGTCCCTAGCAGGGTTTTTGCAAAAAGAGCGAAAATGTTTGTAAGTTTAAAAACTGCACCCGCGGGAAGTTTTGAAGAGGATAAATAAAACGCCTACAAAGAAAGCATAGCATTCTGCACCTCAACAAATAAGGCTCGCCTTTCTGTGTACAATTTCCAACAACAGGGTTAAGGCTTACTTAGACCTAAGACTCAGGTTGTGCCGGTCGTACCCTGACTGTGTCCTTCCAATAAATATACGTTTCTGCATTTTATATTAATATGCATTCATTTTAACTGTATCCTAGCCTTCTCGTTCTTACAGGGTGTCCACAAAGTCTAGCTACATAATCTAGAGGATGCCTCCACAAGGTCTGGCTACATAATGTAGCCAGACTTTTGTGACAACCTGTATTTAAACATTAAATCACAATATATATATATATATATATATATATATATATATATATATATATATATATATATAGTAAGTAATAAAATGTATAAGGCGATTAAGCTACACTGAATATTCGGCGTTTCATCCACTCTAGGATTCGTCAGGCTTATGCGCGAGTTCTCCGGTTGTTTATTTAATTATTGGTTTTGTTTATTTTTATGGTTTTTGTTTTATTTTAATTATATATATATATATATATATATATATATATATATATAAACTACTTCATTTACTCACGTAAACCTAATACACGAAAGTATAGATTTATGTGTAAACTTTAAGTATTTATTCAAAAGTGCTCAATACGTTGGTAGAGCTGGTTAGTAATTTATAAAATATATATGGCGATTAAGCTACACTGAATATTCGGCGTTTCATACACTCTAAGATTCGTCAGGCTTATGCGCGAATTCTGTGGTTGTTTCTCGTTTTTATATGCGCCTCTTCTGTCGAGGATTTTAGTTAGCCAATCAGCTGTCTAGTACCCACCGCACCCCTTCCAATCAGCCAATGGGCATGCATTTTATCGAACAAAGGATCTGTTTAGAACTAGGTTAGTGGTTTAAGGCAAACCTTTTTCATTTTTTATATATATATATATATATAAATGTACATACGCGTACAAACATATATGCACATATATATATATATATATTTATATATATATATATATATACATATATATATTCGTACATATATGTGTGATCATTTATGTATATTCATGTTACTTTAATTTATTTATTTGTTTATTTTCTATTGTTTTTGTTAGTTGTAAAACTATTTTGTTTTGCTATCCTAGAGTAAGTTTTCTTTTGTGAACACAGTTATTTGCCATTTCTCTTCTACAGTTTAATAGATTTAAGAGTTCTTTAAAGTACAGGATAGCAAATTTTTCATGAAGGCATAATTTACATGGGTCGTCTAAATGCCTACACGTAGTAGCTTGTCTTATTATTTTCCATTCGACTACCGGCGAATGCCTGCTTTCTTTGAGTTCCCAGTATAAATTCGCTAGTGTTATTTTTATACGGTGTTTTTTATTGTTGAATGTACTTTTGTGGTCATAGTATCGGGTTTTGAAATCTAAGGATGTCATGCCTACGTAATATTTCTTGTTATTCGGGGTTTCTTTCGCAAATATTGTTGCCTGATAAACTACGCTTTTTGTTAGACATTTATTTTGAACTGGGCAAAGTGTGCGGTGTCTACAGTTGCATTTATCTTGTTCGTTATTAGTATTCTTATTTAAGATATGGTTGTACTTGTCCGGGGTTGGTTTGTTATTATTATGATTATTGTTATTATTATTGTTATTATTATAACTATTATCACTATTATCACCATTATTATTATTATTATTATTATTATTATTATTATTATTATTATTATTATTATTAATATTATTATTTCTGCTAGTGTTGGTTTTATTTTTGTCATGGTGTCTACTTTTTTATTTTTTATTTCATTGTTGTTTACATGGTTTTTATTTAATATTTTGTTAATCTGTGATTTAGCTATCATCTCTAAATTTTCGCAACAACTGTAGGATAGCTTTAAGATATTTTTATTGAAGATTTTGTGTAAGGGGTTGGTTGCGGGAAAGTGTTGATCTAGAAATTTCTTGCCAAGTTTAGTTTTTAACATTGGATTGTATGGGGCCGTATACCAAATTATAGTTATTTTTCTTCTATTTTTAATTTTATTATAGTTGTTGGTGTTTTGTTGCTTATATTTGATAACGATATTTTTGTATCCACTATTTTTAGGACTGTTTCGTAGATATTGGTTGACCTGTTAAATGCATTTTGATCGCTTGAGTTTTTACTGAGTCTATTTACGATCGAGTTAGAAATGTGTTTTATAAATGATGGTGGGTGATTGGACTTAGGATTTACGTAAATTGGAGTAGCGTTATCTTTTAAGTATGGTTCATATGTGTTTTTATCTACGTTTAACGTGACGTCCAGGAAGTGTATTATTCTTATGTTAGCTGATACGTCTGCTTTTAGGCCTTTTTTGTTCATTTCCTTGTGTATGATTTTCTTAAAATTTGCTCTCGTGACTTTGTTGGAGTTTTTTTTTTAATTATAGCTTGTCCATCATCTCTATATGGGCCGATATCCGCAGTATCGAATATGCTTGTGAGGGTATATAGAATGAATAACCCCACAAGATTTGATGCCTCTGCAGAATCTCTGGCACCCATCGCCAAATCAAACGATTTTTTCATTTTAGTTTTTATCCATTGGTTATTGTTATTTATTAGAACTGATTTTCTACATTTTTTAATGATGTTGATTTCTTCCAATGATATCTCATTGTATTCTTCGGCAAATTCTAGGGCAATGTTAAAATGTTCTTCGGATATCGAGGGATAAATGTCTATGATGTCAAACTGTATAAACGTACATGTATCTTTATTTTCTATATTTTTAAACCCGGTGATTGCCTCGGTAGTATTTGCCCACTAGTTTAGTTCTGGGTCTTGTTTGATTTGTTTGTTTACTCTAGAAAGTATAGTTTTGCTAATTCTACCTATTTCTGGTTTAGTTTAAAATGCGAAACCAGTAGACCTTTTAATAACTTTGAATATGACCTTTTAAACGTAATTAAAAACTTAGAATTCCACAATCACCCTAACAATTTCCAACGGAAACTACACAAAATCGTTAAGAACATAAACAACTCTAATAAAATCTTTGTAAAAGCAGATAAAACCAGAAACTTTTATAAAATAGATAAGCAAGAATATAACAAACTAATCACAGAAAACATTACAAAAAACTACAAAAAACTAAACACAAACGAATGAGACTACATAGATATAATAAATACTGAAAGTAAACAAATTACCGATAAACTAAAAATTAACGATAAAGTTGGCAAATTGAAACATAGAGAGGCATACATTATGCTTAAAGACCAGAAATGGGACTTTAATAATAATCCAAGCACCCGCCTGATAAACCCAACTAAAGCAGAAATAGGTAGAATAAGCAAAACCATACTTTCTAGAGTAAACAAACAAATCAAACAAGACCTAGAACTAAACCAGTGGGCAAATACTACCGAAGAAATCACCTGGTTTAAAAATATAGAAAACAAAGATAAATGTACGTTTATACAGTTTGACATCGTAGACATTTATCGCTCGATATCCGAAGAACATTTTTAAAATTGCCCTAGAATTTGCCGAAGCATACACTGAGATATCATTGGAAGAAATCAACATCATTAAAAAATGTAGAAAATCAGCTCTAATAAATAACAATAATGGATAAAACTAAAATGAAAAAATCGTTTGATTTGGCGATGGGTGCCAGAGATTCTGCAGAGGCATCAAATCTTGTGGGGTTATTCATTCTATATACCCTCACAAGCATATTCGATACTACGGATATCGGCCCATATAGACTTGCTATATTAAAAAAAAACTCCAACAAAGTCAAGGGAGAAAACTTTAAGAAAATCATAGACAAGGAAATGAAAAAAATAGGCATAAAAGCAGACGTATAAGCTAACATAAGAATAATAAACTTCCTGGACGTCACGTTAAACGTAGATAAAAACACATATGAACCATACTAAAAAAGATAATGCTACTCCAATTTACGTAAATCCTAAGTCCAATCACCCACCATCATTTATAAAACACATTTCTAACTCGATCGTAAATAGACTCAGTAAAAACTCAAGCGATGAAAATGCATTTAAAAGGTCAACCAATATCTACGAAACAGCCCTAAAAATAGTGGATACAAAAATATCGATATCAAATATAAGCAACAAAACACCAACAACTATAATAAAATTAAGAATAGAAGAAAAAGAACTATGATTTGGTACACGGGCCCATACAATCCTATGTTAAAAACAAAACTTGGCAAGTAATTTCTAGATCTTATTGAAAAACACTTTCCCGCAACCAACCCCTTACACAAAATCTTCAATAAAAATACCTTAAAGCTATCCTACAGTTGTTGCGAAAATTTAGAGATGATAATTAAAGCACGGATTAACAAAATATTTAATAAAAACAATGTAAACAACAACGAAATAAAAAATAAAAAGTAGACACCATGACAAAAATAAAACCAACACTTGCAGAAATAATGATAATAATAATAATTATAATAATAATAATAATAATGGTGATAATAGTGATAATAATAATAACAATAATAATAACAATAATCATAATAATAACAAACCAACCCCGGACAAGTACAACCATATCTTAAATAAGAATACTAATAACGAACAAGATAAATGCAACTGTAGACACCGCACACTTTGCCCAGTTCAAAATAAATGTCTAACAAAAAGCGTAGTTTATCAGGCAAAAATATTTGCGAAAAAAAACCCGAATAACAAGAAATATTACGTAGGCATAACATCCTTAGATTTCAAAACCCGATACTATGACCACAAAAGTACATTCAACAATAAAAAACACCGTATAAAAATAACACTAGCGAATTTATACTGGGAACTCAAAGAAAGGAGGCATTCGCCGGTAGTCGAATGGAAAATAATAAGACAAGCTACTACGTGTAGGCATTTAGACGACCCATGTAAATTATGCCTTCATGAAAAATTTGCTATCCTGTACTTTAAAGAACTCTTAACTCTATTAAACTGTAGAAGAGAAATGGCAAATAACTGTGTTCACAAAAGAAAACTTACTCTAGGATAGCAAAACTAAATAGTTTTACAACTAACAAAAACAATAGAAAATAAACAAATAAATAAATTAAAGTAACATGAATATACATAAATGATCACACATATATGTACGAATATATATATGTATATATATATATATATATATATGTGCATATATGTTTGTACGCGTATGTACATTTATATATATATATAAAAAAAAAATGAAAAAGGTTTGCCTTAAACCACTAACCTAGTTCTAAACAGATCCTTTGTTCGATAAAATGCATGCCCATTGGCTGATTGGAAGGGGTGCGGTGGGTACTAGACAGCTGATTGGCTAACTAAAATCCTCGACAGAAGAGGAGCATATAAAAACGAGAAACAACCACAGAATTCGCGCATAAGCCTGACGAATCTTAGAGTGTATGAAACGCCGAATATTCAGTGTAGCTTAATCGCCATATATATTTTATAAATTACTAACTAGCTCTACCAACGTATTGAGCACTTTTGAATAAATACTTAAAGTTTACACATAAATCTATACTTTCGTGTATTAGGTTTACGTGAGTAAATGAAGTAGTTTATATATATATATATATATATATATATATATATATATATATATATATATATATATAATTAAAATAAATATGAAAAACACCAGTTATATGCATTTAATCTTACGTCAGGACAATAATGAAAATTAATGGAAGAGCCAGAATTATGCAAAGTGCAATTATAGAAAACACTTGCTTAATGACTTTTTGATATTACATGGGAATAAGCAATTAGGATAAAATGGTTAATAATAACTTTAATAGGTACAACATGTAAAGGTAAATAAGAGGGTAGAATACAAAGAATAAATTATAAACGACTATGAAATATGTATGAACACTAAATTAGAGCTAACAATAGAAGAAGAAAGCAAATAAGGAGAATAAAAAGGATAGAGAAAAAAAGGGAAATCAGAAACAGCACAGAGATGTTACGGAAATACATATACAGATAGATAAAAGAAAATGTTATAAGAAAAATAGATAAAAATAATCCAGAACTAAAGATATCACGTGGACGTTTGTTATTTAATTTTGTTTTATTTTATTTTTATTTAATTTTATATTATTTTAAATTTTATATTTGAACACATTTTTAAGACTATTTAACAATTCTCTAATCCTAGTTATATAATATAATTGTCTCCACTTTCAAATTGTTTTATATTTTATTTTTGAGTACATCAAGAAAAATGATAGCTACAAATTCTTAATGTACTGTAAAATTTAGTTCATTATATTGGAAGGAGTAGGTTCATTTCCTGTTTCGTATTGCAACGACAGGAATGTTACAAGAGGTCAGCCGCCATAACTTACCATAATTACTCTAAGGCCAGTAGGGATCACATGAATCGTAAAAGCCTGTTGTTATTGAATGCAATTGGAGAAAGAATTGTACAGTGGCACCTTACCAGATAACTGGGGAAATATCAGCCGAACTTGCAGAAAAGGAGAGACCTCGAGTGAAAAGAGAAATCACACGATACAGACGTTGGTAAGTTAAGTAAAACAATAGGACATTTTCTAGCGCGACATGTATTAAATTTTGCCATGATGTACAACGTAACCTTGCAATTAATATGTGTTCCATTTCATTCCCTTAGTCATCGCGAGTGTTTGAGAATGAAAATGAATGAAAAAAAAAATTACATACACAGGGTCAGTATCTTAATCAAGAATACATAAGGTGTTTGGCCTAATTATTTAGATTCATCGAACTACTGTTCTCATCTTGAGTGTCATTCACACAACTTTTCGGTCGATGTAACCTCCGACCTTCTTCAGGTGTATCATGTCCTACTCCAAAATGTTTCTATCAAACTCGGGAGTTTCGACGGAATTTCGAACTAAAACCTTTTATTTACTATGTTTATGTAATTCGTCATTGCGAATTATATCCAGTCATGGCCGAGGAAACAACAACATGCTACGCCTATTAAGTACATAAAGGGTTCCATTTAAATTCCGATCTAATCCCTTAGTTCGACAGAAACATTTTAGAGTTCGAGAAGATACACTAAGAAGGTCGTAGGTTACGTTTATGGAAACATTGTGTAAAGGATACATCAGGTGAGAACGGTAGGCTGATGAATCCAAATAATACGAATAACAAATCCTTATCTAAATTGTTAAGTTTTGAGACAGCTTTGTTACAGTGTAACATATGTCAGGCCTTGTTGCGGTCATCAAGTAGATGAGGCTCCCTACAATGTCCCTGTATATTCGATTATCTATGGATTTTGTTTCGGTCTTTATAATTTTATTTATGTTCATTTCGGCGGGAGTTGAACGCGGCTGACAATCTTGCATTCCGAACTTGAATAGAATTTTTTCAATGTATCGTGATTGGTTCATAGTTATAGTTTCATTTTCACAGGTAATTTTTATACCAAGGAACCATGACAGTCGGCCAAGATCGGCCATTTTAAATTTTTTATTTAATTCATTTTTAACATCTTTTAAAGTGTTGTCACATTTTTAGACGAGGAATATATCGTCAACCCCAAAAAACAAAATCGACAATTTATTACCTACATGCTTGGTATACATGCACACGTCTACGGGACATTTTTTGAGTTCCTGTTCTATTAAATAATTAAGGAGTGTTAAATTTCAATTTTATGTACTTTGATTTAGTCCATATAACGATTTATTTAATTTCAACACCCAATTTTTATTTTTCAATTTAAATCCCTCGGGAGGGTAAATGTAGATTTACTAGTCGATCGGAGCATTTAAATAAGTATTTTTTTTACATCCATTTTATGTATTTTTAAATTGTATTGAGCGGCAAATTGTAATAAAATTCTAATTGTCGTAAGATTTGTCGTTGGTGAAAATGTTGCAAAATATTCCACTCCAGAAATTTGTGAAAAACCTTAGGTAACAAATCCTTCTTTAAACGTTTCACTGCCATAAGCTCTGATTTTTTTGGAAAAATCCCAGGGTGAAGAAATTATATTTTTATCTGTTAGTTTTGTCACTATTTCGTATGTGTTATTTTCAGATAAAACTTTCAATTCGGATATCATAGCTTGTTCCTATTCTTGGTGATTTTCTGAATTAATCGCCTCATTATAACTTTCCGGTGCGATGTTCAACGAATAACAGTAATCTACGGCGTAATCTTGTATCTTTTCAATTTGTAATAAGTCTGGCCTTTTCCGCTCCCTTATTGGGTATCGACGTGTCTGGTTAATATTTTCGTCAGAAGTTCTACTGTAATTGTAATCATTATTAATATTTTCATTGTGATCGATTAAGATACTAGGTAATATTTCACGTTTTTCATCTACTGGATCGCCATTTTTAAAATTTAATGTATCATTGAATTTTACACATCTAACCCTTTTTATGGCATTTTGGTTTGGGAAGTAGATTAAATATGCCAGACTATTTTTTTATCGTAACCTACGAATGTACCTTTTTCGTTTTTAGTATTTAGTTTACTGGTGTTTTCTATAAATGCAAAACAACCAGAACCAAATAGATGCATTCTGTTCATTTTAGGTTTTACACCGCAAAACGCTTCATACGGCGTTTTTACTAGTCTCTTATTGAACGATTTATTTCTTATATATGCTGCTGCCATTAAAGCGTACGTCCGTAAGCTATGCGATAATTTCGATTCGAATAGTAGGCATCTTGTCATCTCAAAAAGGGTTCGTCATGGCTTTTCAGCTGTGCCATTTTGGAAGGGGAATACGTCACTGTATTTTCGTGTTTAATACGGTAGTTAATTAATACAAGTTCAAAGTCTTTACTAGTAAATTCAGTCCCATTGTCTGAGCGAATACATTTTATAGAGCCGTACGGGGCAACATCAGCTAAATATTTCTTAGTGGCGAGGATAGTGTCGGATTTGTTTTTTAGAAAATAAACCATAATTAAACCGGAAAAATCATCAATAAAGTTCAAAATGTACCTTAGATTATTTCTCCTTATCGGGTTGATCGGACCTGCTAAGTCACAATGTACAAGTGAGAGAGTTTTCGTAGCTTTTTTGTCTGGCGTTCGACTTATATCTTTTGTCATTTTCCCCTGTGCACACACATCACAATTTGGGAGATCGTTTTTCATGCCTTCGACTACATTTGGTAATTTTTTTTAATATCAGCTGTATTGCAGTGCCCTAGAATTTTATGCCAGGTTTCCAAGTCGTGAAAGGCAGTTTTTGAGGGAACCACACTTTTTAAATAATATAGTCGGCCATTTTCTTTAATGTCAAATACAGTTCCATTGGGGTATATCAATTTTGATTTATTTTGGCAAAATTGTATATTCGCACCTTGCAGCCTACACGGAAAATATGTCTTGCTTAAATGTAGGTATGAACAGAGTATTTTTAGATTACAGTTACAGATTTCGCCTTTATTATTTTTTAGAGATATTTTAGCATCGCCTCTTTTCAAGACTATATCAATTTATCTGACTACCGTCGGCAAGTACGACAAAACGACTTTGAGGATTAATGTTTAATTCAAAATTAATAAAATCAAATTCCTTGGTGATAACGTGCGCTGTAGCTCCACAGTCTACAAGGATATTTTTACCGTTTGTGGTATTGTCAAAGTTACATGTGAGTAGAAATGTATGTTATTTCTCAAAGTTCTCAACGTTTTTTTACGGAGTCCATTTTAGAGCGTTTATATCGACATTGGAAACTTTTGTGGTTGGTTCGTCCACAATTATACCAGATAATTTTATTCTTTTTCTTGGGAAAATTACTTTCGGAGAATCCGTTGCGGTGAGGTGCGTAATTTGGTGGTGTCTGCTTTCGATAAGCATTTTTGAACTTCATAATATTGCTGGAGTTATTATTGTCCACGAACATACGATTAGTCTCTTCGTAACTGTCCAATGCTACTTTAAATTCGCTGAAATGTATGGGTTTGTCTTTCTGAATTATAACAGCTGTAAATGGTTTTAAATATGCTGGAAGTCCCTTGAGGATCATTGATATCAACATCTATCGCTTATTATTTCACCTGAGAGTTTTAAGGCATTGGCGGTTGTTCCTGCCCTTATAACGTAGTCGGTGATCGTTTCATCCTCGTTACGTTTCAGAGACGTTAGTTCTATATATAGGGATATAATTTTCGGTTTCCCTTTTGATAAATAATTTTCGTCCATCATCCAATGCGTCTCTTATAATCAGAGACAGACTTCTATCGTCTAAACATTGAATCAGTTTTGCAAAAACAGTCGCGTTCTTTTCGAGAAATTCGGGGTCGTTTGGATTCTCTGTTGGAGATTGTATGACTTTGTGTAGTTTTCGAATCCTTAGATATCCCAGAAATTTTACCTGCCACAATTCGAATTTAGATTCCGATCCGTAAAAAAAGACGATGGCTGGGCCCATAACTTGTTAAGTTTTGAGACATTGTGTTGAAGAAAGATGGCGGCGTAGTTCAGATCAGTAACCAAGATGGATGCCAAGAATCAAATGCGGTACGTGACGTAGTTAACGGTGAACTCAAATAACTTATCGAAACCGACAATTAAAGACCTTAATCGCACAAAACAAATATTATTATTTAGAAAGTCAAGTAAATTTGCAAAGACGAGGTCAGAACAGCAAAGTAAGACCGAAACAAATTTATACTACTCACTTTGCTGACTTCACTATACCGGACGAACACTAATTTCTTAGTTCCAACAAATCAACGCAACGTGGAAAAATGCAGTCCTGGCCAAGAAAGACGCTCCGTCATCACTAGCTGTCCTCACGAAAATGGAAACATTTTATTAAAGATAGCTTGGTGAGATTAGAGTAACTCAGCAGCGCCAGAAAGCCCACTAGAAAATGTATTAGACCATGATTCGAGTTGATACTAGAAAGCAGTGATGATTGCTATTGACTTTCGAATAGTGAACCAGCATTACATTACTTACTTGTTATATACAGCATAATCAGGTTGATCCATCGATTCGCGTTAGATCGTTGAAGACATGAGACGTTGAGATTGGCCAGCGCTAAAATTGCTGATCATTTGGTAATACCAGGTGCTGTATACATTATATTTATGTGACATAAAACCAGGTTATTGATGAGTGCCGCCAGACTATTCTTACATAAGACACGCAGCATTAAATAAGGCAGCGCGCGTAAAACGTTGGGAGTTTAATGGACTTATCAACCATCAATCCATCATCCAATCCCGGTTTGAGATCACATTTAGTGGAACGTTTCAAAAACGCCGGTTGATGAAAACATGATTACGCAAGAAGATCCAAAAGTGACACTCCTATTTATATTCCGCTCTAATGGGTTAGAGGACATTGCAAATTGAACTTTTATCATGAGTGAACTTATGCATTCATCACCTAAATGTGTCAAAGATCTGTTAAAGATATTTACGGTGTGAGTGTCTAACTCAGGAACATTTCTCTAGGCCGTGCGTAGGAGTAAAAATGCGTCAATTAATTATTGGCAAAAGTAAATTGAGAATGCTGGAGACTATGTAGGAAAATATCTGCAGCCAAAAAATCGCCCGTTTTCATAGTACAAATTTAGTCTTCTAAACTATTAACATTTCAGGATAAAAATATTAGACGACCTCTCATGTATCCTGAAGCTCAAACGTAGCTGGCCAAGCGACATTGACTGTATACTACTAGAAGCTAAACAACTATTGCTGCTAATACACATCAAAAGAGTTCCGATTATGTAAGTCGAAATATAAACTTGCCTCAACGTTAAGTTACTAATTAACTTCTCTTCCAGATAAGACGCCATTATTACGTATGCAGCCATGGATGAAGATAATATCTAGCTCCATTTTCTCTCTCTCTTTCTCTCTCTCACTCTTTCGAAACACATACATACAAATATATAAGGGAACATTGCATCTGTTTACGGTTTACTTCTAATACATTTATGATTAATAAGTTTTGCTGCGGCGATAAATCAAAGCGAGAATCATATCGCTATTTGCCACGCGTGTGATGATATCGTCTGTAGTTGCACCCAAACGTAATTACTTTGTCTCTTACAACAGGACACTTCGACTTCGCAAACACTCATTAAAGATTTGTAGAGCCTAAAGATTTGCACAGCGCATTTAATGAATTATATATGTATATATATATATATATATATATATACATATATATATATATAATTATCTACTGACACGTCTTTCGTCGTCTACGACTCATCAGAGTGGCTGAATCTAGCGAGATTCGAAATCTGAAACCCATGGTAATGAGCCTAAACCCCTTACCGTTCACCCATCTCGCAGTACTGTCTAGATAGATTTGCTTAGATGTTGTTTGTTTTGGTTTTAGCGATATGTTATGAATAAATTCAATTATTTACGAAAGTGCATTTTTACCTAAATGCGAGTTGGGCATAATTTTCCCTTTAATCAATTCGCATTTAGGTAAAAATGCACTTTCGTAAACAATTGAATTCATTCAAAACATATCGCTAAAACCAAAACACCATCTAAGTAAATCGCGATATATACAGACAGTCGTGCGAGATGGTTGAGCGGTAAGGATGATTTTAGGCTCATTAGCGTGGGCTTCCGATTTCGAATCTCGCTAGATTCAGCCACTAATGGGTAGTAGACGACGAAACACGTGTCAGTGGGTAATTATCTTTACAACAAGAAAAAGGAGTGCCAATAAAAAACATGGAATTTATACTTTTTGTCGCATCGCTCTGCAGCACCCGCCCTCATATGATTCAAATACAAGTGCGCATATATTCTTTCGTTCGACATATTTTTTCACCACTTATGGCAAACAAAAATATATGAAACAAAAGATGACTTTTTCCGTTTCTGTCCATATAATATTTTTAGAAAGAACAAGAAATATTTGATTATAAGAACACATATGAAAATATATAGACATATTTTTCTCTTCCGTACACATTTTTTTTATTTCACGAACTCTTTACTTTCGGATTTGTTGTTTTTCCTCCACTCGCCATGGCCAAATACAAGCCTAACCCAGCGACCTTAGAAGGTTAAACATCTTTTCGCATGCCTTTCTATAACGCGCATAAATCGCATGAGAGGTTATTACAAACATAGCTATTCTCGAGAAACGCATAGTTTCTTTCCTAATCGTGAAATACTTTATATAGTAGAAGCATGACTTACATACGTAGTACGAAGAAGGGCACCCCCAATAGACAGATTTCCACACTCCAGCCATGTATGTAACTTCCGTGAACATTCATCATCGTGCTACGAACACCACTACCCGCGCGTGTACCCGCGTGCTGCGATTTTCTAGCACCATCCACTATATTTCGTCCATTTCCATACAAATAATTACACCCGAACGAAAAATATTATACAATTTCATATGTGCGACTCGTGTTATTTCTTACACGACATATTGTCTCTACAAAACCAAGTTTTGTTCTTTTTATCGATGTTACAACGTAAGTCAAAGTCAGAAACACGTTACAGCATATATATCCTTTTCAACCACACGACAACAAACTGACAAAGACACTCGTCAAACACTGTAATCCCTTGGAATTCACAACGATCTCCACAGAATTGAAGTTACTCCAGTCAACATCAGTCAGGCGCACTACGAAACATGCAACACACACACTACGAAACTGATTGCTGGGCGTTCAAAATCCAAACGCCCAACAGGTAAACAAGTTTATGATGAGCCGTTCCATCCGCTTAACTCATATGGAATGGCTCATCATAAACTTGTTTGCGTTAGACTTGAAGACAACCATATTGCAGTCAGCTGGAAAGCAGGAAAACGGATGAAAATTCCACAGGCGTACAGTACTAGGAAAAAAGCTTTGTTCATTGTATCTACGATAAGGTTTAGGCACAGATAAAGACTGGGGGGAATATTGATAGAGTTTTCTGCAAGACGGGGTTTCGTTGTGAAAGTTTGGCGTGAAGGGACCATGAATTGGAGCTCAGTTGCGCACTTGCCATAAAAATAACGATAAAGCAGAGATAAACTCTCAACATCTCTTCTGTGAGAAAGAGGTTGCAGGGAAGTGAAAACGACATCCCCTATGAGGCTAAAAAGTCTATTTTTAACACTATTAAGGCAGGATAAGTCCTTTCTAGCAGTTTCTGCCCAGATGTGGCAACAGTACTCAATCCGTGGATGTACCTGGCTCTTATATAGATAGAGAATTGCATCATCAGTGAAATATCTACTGGATTGATAGAAGGATCCCACCATTTTCCCAGCGGCCTTGGTCACGGATTTACTGTATGTTCCATTTAAGATCAGGAGTAAAGTTCAAGCCCAGAATCTTGTCTACACATGAGGCCATCCCGACGTAAGAGCCATTCATGGCAATTGATGCCAGATGGGGATCAGAGCGCCGATGATGTAAAGATAAAAGCTTGGTTTTAGATGTATTAAAAGTAACCAGTACCTCTTCCCCAATTGAGCAACTTGCTCAAGGTCAGAGTAGAGAGAATACGAGAGAGCTTGCTCCTTTACAGTCTTATATGTGCTACCATAGAAAGTAGTGTCATCAGTATAAATGTATACGAATGATGTAAGGATGTGATTTTGAAGATCATTAATGTAGACCAGGAAGAGAGTTGGGCCCAGGATGGACCCCTGAGGGACTCCAGCGTTAATATTGTGAGCTTCTGAGTTCTGCCTATCAACCGATACGCTTATGAATCTATCAGAGGGAAAGGAGTTAATAATTGCGAAGACATTTCCAGCTATGTCGTTGCTGGAGATTTTGTAAAGTAGACCTTTATGCCATACTTTATCAAAGGCCTTAGATATGTCAAGAGCAAGTACCCTAGAAAGATGGCCTCCATCGAGAGATTCGCATATCCTATGAGATATAACTGTAAGCACATCTGCTGTAGATCTAGCAGAACGGAAACCATACTTCGTGTCACTAAGAAGGCGATTTTTTCAAAGATGTTTGATTACTTCTCTATTTAACACAGATTCCAGCAAATTACTCATGGCGCGCAGGAGACTTATTGGCCTCTACTGAGAGGGCGATGAGCGATCACCTGAATTCTTAAATAGAGGGCATACTGATGAGATTTTCCAGGGTGATGGGAAGCAATTCTCCTTAAGACAACGCTTAAACAGTTTTGTAAGTATGGGCGCTAGTTCTGCTTGACGTTTTTTGAGTACTATAATTGGACAGGTTGCTTTACTGACATCAAGGTTTTTATTAGCTTGATAACATCACATACAGATACTTGCATATCACATATAGTATTTTCTGATACAGGCGGAAATATTGGAGTTGGCAGCCTTGGTCGCAAAGGGTAGAATAAGCTGCAAAGTTCTTGGCAAATAGTTTGGCTTTTTCTGATGCGGAGGATATTACCTCAGGTCCATTTATGATAGTTGGGATAGAGCACATGCTTCTGTTTAGGATTCTGTTGGCTATTTGCCAAAATTGGTGGGAACCAAGCAGCTGTCCAGCTACTTTTGTCTTAACAGACTGAGCATACAGCTCTGTTGCGTTCTTTATAACTTTTTTAATGTAGTTGATGGCAGTCCTGAAAGCGGCTTTAGTCTCAGTACATCTATTATGTTTGAAGCAATGGAAAAGGTAGTTTCTGTTTACAATGGAAGCGCTCCATTCTTAAGAGAACCACAGCTTACTATTAGTTTTTTCTGGAACTTTTCCAGAGTATGAAACGGTCTATACCTTAAATTAACCATTCCGTCATATCTATTACTATACAGAACACATCCTTTTTAAACATTGAACGCAGAGGTAGATCTGAGATAAATGTACGGAAGCTATCTCAGTCAGCCATACCGTAAGATTGCTAGGTATATCTGAGGACCTATTACATTTCATTTTTATCTTAACTGATACAACAGAGTGGTCGTAAGATCCAAGTGGAGACAGAACTGAAGCTGAACAAAGTTCGGGGCAAGTTGTGAGAAAAGGTATAGGAAACTTGCATACTGACTCTCAGTAATGGGCACACTGGTAGGTTCATGAACAATCTGAGTGTGGTCATAAGCAATATATAAATCATGACAGAACCTCCCCTCATCATTGATCTTGTTTGAGTGAGTTAACCATTTAATTCGTATTTACTTGGTGCCTGGTCTTGTCAGGATAGTCATTTTAAACAATTCGTTAGGTTATGACATATTCCTATCTTTATACGTTCGGCTATATTAATGCCCTACCAATTTGGAACGGTGATATTGATAACGAGCACAGTTTTTCAGGCTTGTTCTACCTTACAATGTCTGTTTGATGGTCTTGAATTTATATATATGTCCAACTTCCTAAATGTATCATAGAACACTCTCACCTTTCCGGTTTGTGCTATCGGTGATGGTTCATGATTTTATTATGGTGTTGCGTAAGCTTCCATATAATTTTATATTAATAGCTGGTATACATTTATATACATATACATTTATATATATATATATATATATATATATATATATATATATATATATACTCGTGAGCAAAAGAAAGGGGCCAAACAAATTTTATATATTTCATCGTACTAAAAGCTATATTGAACAAAGAACAATTGAACAAGTAAACTTAAACGAGACTCATAGCACAGAATAAGACATTTACATAAATAAATGCTTAGAATGTAAACATATTCCCTTTCAATTTCTTCAAAAGATCAAACGTTTTAGACATGCTTTCAACCAAGTGGAACTCTGTGAAGAGGAGATGCTATTCCATTCGCTTTGCACAGCTTGCCACAGTTTGTCATTGTTCGAAAATTTTCTTCTCTCCAATGCACGAGATATTATGGACCAATTATTTTCGATTGGGATTAAATCTGGCTTTTGACCTGATCAAAATATCACATTAATTGAATTATCAAAAAAATATTTTTTGTGAATTTAGAAGTGTGTTCAGGGGCATTATAATGTTGAAAAATAATGTTCTGAGATATTTCCAGTTTCTGGATACTTAGTAACATTCTGATTTGAATTAATTGACTTCTCAAATCATATAAGTCCCCAACTCCGTCTGCAGTAAAAGTTCCTTATATCACTCTTACTCCATTCCGGTGTTTAACTATTGTATGCAACTTGTCGAAAATCTTTTTCCGGTTCTTCGATTGCACCATTCAGGAGCATCGGGAGCATCAATAACAAGACAAAAGCTTTATTCGTCTGATCAGAAAATATTCCTGAACCAGTCTTATTGATGTTTTTCTTAGTTAAAAATGGCTTCTTTGCACACCTTTTAGAATAAAAATCCATTTCTCTCATTCGTCTAGATATTGTAAAGAGAATTTCCAGCCTTTGTTTTGAATTCTTTGCTATGGTAAGCATAAGTGTTTTTTCAATCCTTCAAAATAATTAATTGAAGCCTAGGGGGATCAGATCTAGGGTTGCCTTTTACCAAGCATTCGATTCCGAACCTTTGACAAATTCGCTTCACTACAGAAAGAAATGTTTTCACTTTTTCTCTTCTTAAAATATCAAAAATCTGCTTGTATTCATGCTATAATAATAATGATCTGCAAAATATAAATTGTCAGTTAAAATTGACAAACATTCATGGAACAATATTGAAAAATCGATTCCTTCCTTATTTCACCCTTGGCCTAGTTTTTTCTCATGAGTGTACATACATAAAGAAGCACCCGCACATATATTAAAATATAATTATCCAATTGGGCATGTTTCGTCGTCTACGACTAATCAGAGTGGTTGGATCTAGACACTCTGATAAGTTGTAGACAAGAAAACATGTGTCAGTGGATAATTATATTTTTAAACAATGCACAGCGTACTCCATTTGGGGGTACTAACTTGGTAAAAGGGTAAACTATTTCAAACTCGCATTTAAGTATTAATGCACTTTCGTATAATTAATTGAATTCATTAAAAAATATCGCTAACAAGAAAATTTAAACAACATCTCTCTTGCTCTCTTTCTCTCTTCCTCTCCCCCTCTCTCTTTCTCTCTCTCTCTCTCTCTCTCTCTATATATATATATATATATATATATGTGTGTGTGTGTGTGTGCACGTTTATATAAATTTGTACACGCATTGAACATCACTCTCAAACATGTTACATTCCAAAAACTATTTAAATGAATCAATTAAATTATATCAGATATGAAAACACAAGATGGAAAAAATTCGACATGGTTTTAAATTGATGTTACTATTCAGTACAAATAACTGTTTTCGAAAAATATGTTCTATGTCGAAACAAGCATAAAATATCATATCGTGGCTGCTCAAGAAGATTTCCTAATAAGTAATCCGAAACACAACCCACTACTATCCTTCACATTTGTCATGCATTTCAAAGACAATAAAAAGTTTCCAGGCATTTCAAAAATGCGCTAGTTAGACTTATTATAGACGTGTATGTCACCCATTTTTTGGCCGAAAATGTTTTATGTTTTATTACTTATATGGATATGTGTTGTTTCAAATTATTTCTATGATAAATTATTTTCATATTTCTTTATACTATCCCTTTAATTTTCTTACCATTTTCTCGATTTTCCATACATTCTTGATTTAAATCTCCTATTCTCACATCTTTCTATTAGATCTCGTATTATTTAGCTAGATTTCACAGTTCAAAAGTCATTATGTCACTTACAAGTATTGCTATTAAACACCTCGTAGTCTGCTATAGCTACCGAAACTATATAATGAAATTTAAACTCATATGCATGATTCACATATGCGTTATGATCAAAAAAGATAATGTTTCGAAAGTATTTCTAGAAAATAACAGAGAGTTAATTTTAAATTAAATGTGATTTCGACACCAAATAATTGATTGAAAGTATACAGAACGTGAGACGTGGTTTCTTATGTTATTTATAACATGAAATATATCCATATAATTATACGCTAATCGATTAAGTTTATTCGCATAACATTTGAATATTCTCGAATAATTTAAGATTTATTGATAATTCATAAAATTAGAAGAATCCATCAATGATGGAAGTCAAGATGCTATTGTATATCAATATAAGACTAATTATAAAATTGGAGAGTTTGAATCTAAAATAGTAATTATTGATTGATATTTCTCTGATCGAAGGATAATCAGTGAATCTTGTCCAATTCCGTCTCGAGCTGCATTGTATATATTGCCATCCACTTATATGTCGATAACTTTGGGGTAATCTTATATATATATATATATATATATATATATATATATATATATATATATATATATATATATCTAATAGCAATGAGACCCGACGTTGTCCATCATTGAATAAGGATAAAACAAACGATTGATTACTTTCTCTAGGAAGGGGTATTTTTCAGCAGTTTACCGGGAATGTGGCTTTACATGTTTTCCCGAAGTTACTTAGCCACAATAAATTTCAATCTACTGTCAATTTTTTAAATTATGTGTAAATGGTTCAACTGAATTTTTAAAATATTATATATGTGTTGCGGGGTTCAAATCGTTCGACTGGTATTAATCGTGACACCCTGCACTGAAGAACTGAAGATTCCCGAAAGGATGAAACACTAGGGTCTGTAGGTATTTAATTATTATAGTAAAAAACATAATTGTATATAAGTTTCGGTTTCGATTCAAGGTGATGCATCCAAGTCGTATAGATATATATTTTATTTTGGAAATCATATAATATATAAGAATCAATAGAAAATTTGCTCTAAAATAATATATGAGAAATCTGTGTAGATTAAAATATCATATTTTAGCATTTTCCACAACCGGGCTATGCCGGACGCCCCAGCTAGCTTAAATAATTACTTTTGAAGTTAAACAAATGACACCAATAATGCAAAGGCGTCTCCATTTTCGATGAACATCATCAGAACGCTAAGATCAATATATTATATTTGAAAGAGGCCGCTGTGTAATTCCACCAGGTATCGCTAGTTAAGTTTAAACACAAAAAATTCAAGTATGGTTGTTTCATTGTACTCCATAAACAGTATTTCTTTTTGAAGGCACACGTGTCTCATAAAAAGAGCCACAGTTGGATTTATAAGTCTGTAGTTTCTCCGTATCCGCTGTGAAGACTTCTCAAATGCATTTGAGATGTTAGATTGTAAAAAGGTTAATTGGGGTAAAAATCGGACTTCCTCTTTTAAGCAAATTTTAATGATTATCGATTTTTATATTCATCAGAGGAATCCCGAAACAATAACTATGTAGTACACTCCCAGAAACATCTAGCAACTTTGTATGAAAGTTAAAGTAAGCCTCAAATCCATAGTAAACGAACTCACATACACAGGCAAAGTTAATATATATATATATATATATATTATATTATATTATATTATATTATATTTATACTTCCAAATAATAAAATGAAATATATGTACTAATGTGCAAATCCAGCGAAAGAAAGTCATATTGTTCAATCAACCTTTTAGCTCAAAATTACAAACTAACGTACCTGGGTAATATTTTATAGTACAAGGAAATTCGTTTAAGTACCCACAAAATACAGTACAATATTTAACAAAATCTCTATGAATATATCAGACTCTATAATGTCGAAATTAGCACAGAAAATAATATCACCAAATAATATTAACTTAAAAAAGCTCAGAGTCCTCCCCATAATTTAGTTCTTAGGAATAAATGTAACTGTCAAAGTTAAGAAAATGCTATCTATATAATGATTGCATACACAAAGACGTTGGATACACTTGCACAGTGACAAAATAGCCGATGTATGAGAAGAACTAAATTTACAGAACAACTAATGAGTTTAATCAAAACATTCTGGGCACCGATATACTTTTGGCAGAATCTAACAACAACAACAACAACAACAACAACAACAAAAATAACAACAACAACAACAACCACCACCACTACTACCAAAGTAGATACTCTGATATTATTCCTAATAAAAACCCGCAACACCTTAACCAGTAGTTATCTTGCACAACTTCGAAATTTTATTGGATTCAAGATCCCAAGTTTGTCAATACTGACCTTGACATGAAAAAGCCGTTAAACAATGAAAATATATTAAAAACATTCAGTTATATAGGTGCAACCTCAGAATTAATAAAAGTAAGAATTTCAAACAACATGCATTCCTTCAAAAATGAAAATCCACAAGATAATAATGGTACATCTTTAACTACCTTAATTCACAGCCTAGATGGCAAGAAGATTCTTTATTTAATTTAATGGAGTATACTGAAAAAGGCTAAATCATAAACTCCAGGATCTACATTTTTTAATCTTTGTATGCCCCGAAGCAGTAAAAACTGTGCCACAAACGTATAATAAATATTAAAAACGAGTTGGTTTCAAGATGTAAACATCAAAAACATTTAAATACTGCTAACTTAAAATAACATAGACAATTTAGAAAATTCACCATTAGATAAAAATAACTATCAACAACTACATATTATTGTTTACTCAAGATAATATACTATATGTCATATCGAGATATTCATTTTAAATATGTTAATTAACTTTAATACTACTATCTTCTAATTTTCATAGTATTTAGTAACTCACTATCCACGCATTAACATTTTATAAATTAAATTCAAACACTTAAATCTAACTTCTAGGAATTAAGTTAGAATATCATTGAAAAACGTTAATATATAAATATATAGACAACCCCTTCCAACTCCTACTGTTTGATACATAATCCCCCTTTCATAACATAACTTGCCTTTCTTGTTCTTTTTCTTGTCTTCTTCCTTCTCATATTTGTATACTAATTTTTCAATGCATACGACTAAAACATTGGCATACATAGTTTGAATCTACAGGTCCCGATTTTGACACGCACAACCTATCACAATATTCCTTTCCTCCTACCTCTCTTCAAACTATTTTACACCCCTACTTCCTATTGTTTATTATAATCGAAATTAATTCAGAATGTAGAAACGAAATTCATTTTGTAGAATTTTTAGGCGTAGTAAGTATAAAAATGTTATACTTATGCCATTTTATAACTATACTGATTTTTAATGACAATTATGCTTTGATAAACCATTCTTTTATTTTTCCTAACTTGGATTTACCACTTGGATTTGCCGGAGATCTTATATAACCAGCGGTAAAACGATGGAATTATGTTTGCATGTTATTGCGACCTAATATCTTGGAAAGACTGCACGTCGGTAGCTGTTTACTACCAGGAATTTCAATTTAAAAAATTAACATTAATTTTTACATTTAAATTTCATTCCATGATACTATGCATCTATAATCTTTTAACAACTTTATTTTTCAATGTTCCTTGATTTTAGAAAAAAGGTGCGAACCAATAAAAACATTTGCTAATATTTTTCCACCTAGAAAATGAATAAGCATCGAAAACTCACGAGTTAAGGAAATAGATGTATCCAATTGTATCATTAAAAATTTTTTTTTTTTTGTATTTGGAGATTAACTTTTTTGAATCATAAAATGAAATTCAGCAATTTATATATATATATATATATATATATATATATATATATATATAAATTGGTGAATTTTATTTTATGATCCAAAAAGGTTAATCTCCAAATACAAAAAATGATATATATATAAATATATCTATATATATATATATATATATGTGCGTGTGTGTGCGTGTGTTAAAACTGGTAATTAGTAAAAACCTGCAGAAAGTGCTCAATACTATTGCAGAGCATTATGTGTTTTATATTTCATTACCGTTTTATCTGTGTTGTTATAGATGTTTCGAATTTTTGACACAGTTTACGATCCAATAGCCTCGTCAGACCTTACAGAAAATATAAAACTATATTACAGACCTTACAGAAAATATAAAACTATATATAAATATATATATATATATATATATGTATAAGGGATAAGAAAAATAATCTGAAGAGCAGACTATATTTTAATGTATTACTAAATTCATTAATACAATGAAAATTAAAATAAAAGAAAACAGGGCTCGTTGTAACATGTATATATTATCAGTTCGATCGGCATATATATCATAGAGCTATTTAAAAATTGAGTTAGATTATTGATAATTTAAAATAAAAATAAATACCGGTTTCCTAAGAAGGGCACAAACAATATCAATAAATTATACGATCTTTTCGGAAACGATGTTTTGTTGAGATAGACAATGAGTCTGGATTTTTGAAACCAAGTCTCCTCATCAGCAAAAATAATGGGTGTTTTTTAAAGACAGCGAAAATAAACCTAGTTTTTTTTTTTTTAAAGTAAGGCAGATGTATCTGGAAAATATTTCACATGGTTATAGTTACTTTTTTATGTTGATAAACAAAGTAAGATAAAATTAAAATAAAATTCGAATAAATAATAAAAATAAAAATAAGATGGGGTTAAGGATTAAGGTTAAGAAAGGATATTTTTAAAATATTAACAAATATATATATATATATATATATATACATTTTAATGGTTCGCCTTCAAACATTCGTAAGTATCATCGTCAAAGCATTCATTTTGATGGTAAATGTAGCTTATGAATGTTTGAAAATGTTGATAAATAAAAACTTTCAAAGGAAAACGCCAATAGAATAATCTTACCAGTTTGAAATCGGTAGTAACGCTACATTTTAAATCCACTCACATATTTAAATTACAAAGGAAGATAATTATATTCAACTAGAAAAATAAAGCATTTTACTGTTTAAATGGAGACAACCACTAATTACTTAAAGTTGAAATTTTTATATAACAAACTAATCTTATTGGTAGTAATTAAATAAAAATAATATTTTAGTAGCAATTTTAATAATTATAAACTTACATTAATAAAAATGGAAACAAATGAATTTAAAGTGAAATAAAATAGAAAATAATGTTAAAAATTTTAGAAAAGATAATAATAATAATAATAATAACAATAATAATAATAATGATATAAACTATAATAATAATAGTTATTAATATATTAATAATAAAATTTAAAGATAGATTAAAAATAAGAAACTTTTATGATTTATGGTGGCTTAAATTTGTCGAATCTAAACCAACGTTTATGAATGCATTTCGAAAAAAATCGTCTTTTAAATTTAAGAGAATGGTTTCATTTTTATTATATTTTAAAATCTTAAGGACTTCATATCTAGAAAGTTCACAGAATCTGTCCCCCGCCACATACGCTTTATACGATCCTATTATTTCCCATCTTAAATTGAAAGGAATATTTTTATCATTGAGTCGCCAAATATGTTTAGATAAACAGTCTGTTTTCTCAAGGAAGGATTTTTAAAGAGGTGCTTATGCGTTGAAATCCTATGTTTAATAAGTCCAAATGTGGAACCGAAGTAGATTACATTTTGTTTAATATATTTGTTGTCGGATAGATTAGGAGTTGTATTGGCATGTAATAGGTTTGGTTGTATTTGATTGGTAGATTGGTTAATGGGGATGCAGTATTGAATAACTGTGTGGTCGAGTTCGAATGTGTAAAGGGATTTGTATGGTTGCTATTAACATAATTTATATTTGGAGTTTGTGAAACAGTGCAGCTATAAATCACATTTTTTATCTTACAGGTATCTTGTAGAGGGCATTTATTTTTCTTCTACAGTTACAGCCTGCTATAGTTTCTCTTTTATATCTTACTAAATTTTATTGTTAGAACTAATTATTTTTGATGAAAGTTTTGCATAGTTGAGTAAGACACTTTAACCGTGTTCTTATTAACGATTTTATTGTATCTAAGAGGAGCTTTTAAGGTTTTTTCTTACATTTTAAAGAATATCCTAGCTATGTTTCTCTCATGATTTTTAGAATATAGAAGCTTGAACCATAGGAGTTCCCTATATCTGTTTTTACGCTTACGGATTTTGTTTGTTTCCTATTTGTGTTAGTGGCTAATGCATTCGGATTTATTTGATTTTGTATTGTATTTGGATTATTTTTTGAGATTCGATAAATTTAGGCCACCATAAATCATATGTTTTATTATTACTAACCTATCTTAAAATGTATTATTAATAAATTAATAACTATTATCATTCTAGTTTTATCATTATTATTATTATCATTATTATTATTATTATTATTATTATTATTATTATTATCTTATCTGATATTTTAACCATTATTTTCTATTTTATTTTATTATCTATTTTCTTAACATTTTTGTTACATTTTTTTAATTTAAGTTCCATAAATATCATACTTGCTATTAAAATATTATTTTTATTTAATTACTACCAACAAGATTTATTTTCATATAAAAAATTCATCTTATAACGAAGTATTAGTTATCTCCGTTTAAACAGTAAAATTCTTTATTTTTCTAGTTGAATATAATCATCTCCCTTGTAATTCAAATATTTAAGTGGATTTAAGATTTAGCGTTACTACCGGTTTCAAACTGGTAAGATTATTCTATTGGCGTTTTCATTTGAAAGTTTTTATTTATCATCAGTTTCAAACATTAATAATCTTCATTTACCATCAAAATGAATGCTTTGACGATGATACTTACGATTTTTTGAACGGGAACCATTAAAGATATATATATATATATATTTGTTTTTTGTTTTTTTAAATATCCTCTCTTAACCGTCAACCCCATTTTATTTTATTTTATTTTTAATTTTTATTTTTTTATTTTATTTTCATTTTGTCTTACTTTGTTTATCAACATCAAAAAAGTAACTATTTACCTTTATATGTTAAATATTTTCCAGATACATCTGCCTTACTGAAAAAAAAACTTATTTTTTATTTATTTTTTTAAAAACACCCAATATTTTTGCTGATGAGGAGATTTGTTTAAAAAAACAATATAACAATACTACAAGGCTTATTGTCCATCACAATAAAGCATCGTTTCCGAAACGATTGTACAATTTATTAATCTTGTTTGTTCTTCCTTGTTAACCGATTTTTTATTTCTTATTTTAATTTTAAATTATCAATCACCTTGCTCAATATATATATATATATATATATATATATATATATATATATATATATATATATATATATATATATAGGAAAGTTGTTTTAATTATTTTCTACATTTTCCATACCCCGTATATCATTTTACATAATACTCCACGTTGTTCCTATTCACAATTAAATGTATGCATCATTTATTAAGTAATAAAGATATATTCTCCCGCGATATCCATTCCATTCCAAATTGCAAATACTATGAAGAATGCAACAAAGAATCGCAACATTCTTCTACGACGAAACTGATTTCTTCATACTGAAATTAAATAAATGTAATCGAACATTAGTCATCATATGTATGCCTGATTCCTGGAAGCTTTATTTCCCCCTTTTACCAACACCACAGTTCTGCCTATTCAAAAGATAATT
This sequence comes from Euprymna scolopes, assembly GCF_053919585.1. Taxonomy (NCBI): domain Eukaryota; kingdom Metazoa; phylum Mollusca; class Cephalopoda; order Sepiida; family Sepiolidae; genus Euprymna; species Euprymna scolopes. Next base: position 139,829,740 of record NC_136491.1, on the reverse strand, counting down.
AGCATTTACGGACACAATGCGAATAAACACGTGTCAAGCCGTGGTTGGATCCACATTTCTGTAGAGTTAATTAAGCGGACAGTTGTATAAGCATGCCTTCCTGAAGACAGCCGTTCATATGATGTGATGCATGGTGGTTGCCTACATTTATCAATGACTAAATAATTCAAACTTACGTTACCAACGGATGCAGCATATTGATTAAGTTTCCAGGCGTTGACGTGCACATCTTTGTAGAATCCACTAATAGGAATATAATGTGGCTTGGCCTGCGCGTAAATGAGTGCATTTGCATAAGAGTGCGTCAGGTGCAATGCGAGTTCTTAAGTTGTAATCGAAAGAGTCATAATTCCTACTTATATGAAACCGACAGATGAGGTGAATCGCTATATCTAAAGCTATGTATTTATCTATATTACTCGCATGACGTTTCAACATATTTTAATTTACGCTGGCTTAGTATTTACAGGCAGGACCTGTGGTAATTCCACAGAGGACTCATTCATAAGTTATATATTGATGTTGACGTTCCGCAGATGTTCAGTGCAAACAGAAACGTTCTGATATTATTGTAGCTTTTTTATTAAAACTGAAAAAGTATTTATCTAAGCTTGCACGAACGCCCGGCAAAGCCCAGTCATAAATTATGGTTACATATGATATTTTAATTTTTGCAGATTTCGCATATATTATTATAGAGTTACTTTTCTATCGATTTTTATATATTATAAATTTGCGATTTCAAAAATGAATAAAATATCCATATGACTTGATAAATGAAAAATAATATGAAAAAATATATGCATGTATTTATGCATAACTTGAGTTCCTTCAGCCATAATCGAAACCGAAACCAAAACTTATAAAGAATTATATATCAAATTATTTATAAAAAAAATAGATGCCTTTAGTGCTATCAAATATAATGGAAACCGAAACCAAACATTATGAAGAATTCTTGGTAAATTATTTATGAAAAGGAATTGAAGTATACATGTATTAAACGACCCGGGTATAAACGTGACACAGAAAATAACATACATGCTATTGCATTAATATATAGATTATCATAGAGTGGATTATTATATAATCTATTGTACCCTATATATAGTACTGATTCAAACATAAATTTGAAAAATATGATTGGGTTCCATTAACAAAAATTAGATTAAAATCGCAAACCACTTCAGCGCTTGTCTTTACCGTTTGGGCTATCATCAAATATATAAAAATTGTTGAAAGTAAACTGACTATATTTATCAATCTATATATTTACGCATACCCACAATAAACACGTTTAGTCAAATAACGACTGCCAGATTCTAATTTATTTATAATTTTGAACGTTAACAACTATTTTACCCGTTAAACACTTATAAAAGAATAGTCGCTACATTATGCAAGTATTTATATTGATTATTTTATGATATTCTTGGAAGTATCAACTATACTGAGGACTGAATGTTTAACCACCGGACGAACCACTATAACATATTACTATTATTAACATTTAAAATATCGTCAAATATAGTTTTCCTTAAAACCCATGTCTTAAAATTCATATATACTAATAAGAAATACTGTGTTAGGAAAATAATTATATACATTAGGAATTAGGACAAAATCTACCATTTCGTTATAGCATTATCGTTAATTATTGTATTTGATATCTGCATCACATTAAAATGCTTGATTATAATCCAGCGTAATCGCTTTTATATTCTGAGAATATAAAGATTGCGTTATGTGGAGACTGCAAAGACTACGCCTGCATATATTAGAAAACTAAACTGAAATATTATTCGTAATAACATTTAATTCTGAATGTTACTCAAATTCTTATTTATTGTAAGAAATATTACAAAATTTTAAAAAGCAATTACATATTCACAAACGCGGACAAATATATATATATATATATATATATATATATATATATATATATATATATATATTAAATAAAATAAATATATAGTTTTAACCGTTAGTGCGAACCTGCTTTGTTGATAAAACTGAACTTCCGGTTCGATTCATTTCACAGATACGAATTGACGAAAACAAGTAGATTTCATTTTCTGTTTACTCGATAAGTTAAAAAAAAACAAAAAAACGTAATTCATTTGTTTATCTTCCAAATTTTTTTAATTTACACATTTTTTCTTTATTATATAAGGCCAAAAACGTTTTTCGCTTGATTTTTGAGTTTTTGTTTTTTGTTTTTCGATATAAGATTGGTTGGTAAAAGTACAGTTTCTATTTACGGATTGGTAACTTGCTTAAATAATATTTGGTGCTAATGCAAAGAGTGGTCCGCGCTATTTTTTAAATCGTATTTCCAGGTATAATTAAAGTTTTATTATATGTTTGTTTATTCAATTGTAAGGTTAAAATACACCCTCTCCTCCCCATGTTAAGAATGGCTTTTTAAATATTAACGTTATTATTACAACACGGATCACTCTCTGCATGAGTACTGTACTTTCACCTAACAATTTAATAAACAAAACATGGTACTTATGCAGAGAAAGTACCATAATAATATAATAATAGAATAATAACGTTATTTAGAAAGCCATTCTTTACATGGGGAGGACGTTTTGTTACTATTCTATACTTTCACCTAACAATTTAATAAACAAAATATGGTACTTATGCAGAGAAGGTACCGTGCTGAAATAACGCTATTAAGAAAGGCATTCTTAACATGGGAAAGGGAGAGTGTTCTGTAACTATTTTATATTTTCACCTAACAATTTAATAAACAAAGGATAGGTACTCATGCAGAGAAGGTACAGTGCATAAATCATACCGTTATTTAGAAAGCTATTCTTAACATGGGGAGGGAGTTTTACATCTATGCTATACTTTCACCTAACAATTTAATAAACAAAAATAGATAGTACGTATGCATAGAAAATACCGTGCCGAAATAATGTTATTTAGAAAGACATTCTTAACATGGGGGTGGTATTTTGTAACTATTCTGTCCTTTCACCTAACAATTTAAAAACAAAACATGGTACTTATGCAGAGAAGCTACCCCGCTGAAACAATGACGTTATTATTAAGAAAGCCATTCTTAACATGGGGATAGGGGTGTTTTGTAACTATTCTTGACTTTCACCTAACAATTTAATAAACAAAAGTTAAACTTAAGCAGACAAGTAACAGTACTGAATCATTAACATTATTTAGAAAGCGATTCTTAACATGGGGAGGGAGGATGTTTTCTAACTATTCTGTACTTTCGGTGCTGATGCAGAGAGTGATCTGCGCTATATTTTAAATCGCATTTCCACGTTTAATTAAAGTTTTATGATATGTTTTTTTTATTAAATTGTAAGGTTAAAGTACAGAATAGGTACAAAACCCCCTCCCCATGTTAAGAATGGTTTTTTTAAATAATAACGTTATTATTTCAGCAAGGATCACTCTCTGCATGAATATCGATTAACGTTTTGTTCTTTGCTTTTTTTACCGTATTTTTTTGTGTTTTTTTTCAAGAAAACCTTTTTTAACAAAGATTGAAAGTGCACGTTTTTACTTATATTTTTTTTTACAGAAGTTGTTTTTATATAAGAAAATATGAATGCTTATAAAGAAATTGGATAGTCGTGCACTTATTGATCCGTGCTGAAATAATAACGTTATTATTTTAAAAACCATTCTTAACATTGGGAGAAGAGGGTGTTTTGTACCTATTCTTTACTTTAACCTTACAATTGAATGAAAAAAAACAGTAAATGTTTAGATTAGGTCCACCTCCACAATTTCCTTTTAAATGACGACTTTTGTAGGTTTTCGGGTAATCTCCAAAAATACCGTTAGGGCTTACAACATGGCCGCCAGAAGAGTCACATGATCCGGTTGATCTAAAACATGAATCGTGCAAATGGAAAACGCAGCCTTGAAGGCAAACTTTGACAAACAATCACAATTTGTTTTTATTTAATTTTTTGTTGATATAATGTTGTTATAAAAATAGGCAAACTTTGAGAAACAATCTTAGGTTGTTTTTAGTTAAAACAGTGTTTATAAAAAGTATTTTATTCAGAACAAACAAGTGGTTGACTAGGTGTATCAGAATTTTAGGCGGAATTTTTGACACCCCCAACAAAAAACTGCGAATGAAATATATAAAACTCGTAATTTCTGTTTTTAAAGTGGGTTGTCAATTTTCTTTATGAAATATACTTCCAAAATAAACTATTACAGTCGTTTAAAACATAATAGAAGTATTATTTTTTATTTTTTAAAAACAATGTTTACAAAATGTCTACGCACGTTCGTAGACATTTTGTAAACATTTAAAAAACAAACAAACTGTGATTGTTTCTCAACAAAAAATTAAATGACCGTTCTAAATAAATTATTTATTATTATGATATTGAAAAAACTGTTTTTGTACTTAATTATTATGCTTGTTTGTCAAAGTTTGCTTTAAATTTGCGTTTTCCGGTTTCGTAATATGGCGATTCATGTTTTGGATCAACCGGATCACGTGACTCTTCTGGCGGCCATGTTGTAAGCCCTAACGGTATTTTTGGAGATTACCGTTTTTCGACTATGCTGAATACGGAAATATCATTGAAATTTTGCAGAAATAAGTAGTTATCGAGATATTTAAAAATTGTAACATGCATTGTAATCTTTGGCAGCCGTCTTTTTTACACGCTTGTGCGCGTCATAAACAAATCTACGCGCGTAACAAAGATGGCCGCCAAATAATGCAATGCATAAAACAACTATGTATATCTCGATAACTACTTATTTCTTCAAATTTTAAATGCGATTTCTGTATTCAGCATAGTCGGAAACTTTAGAAGTCGTCATTTAAAAGTAAATTGCGGAGGTGGACCTAATCTAAAAAAAATACCAAAAAAACATAAAACTTTAATTAAGCTTGGAAATACGATTTTAAAAAAATAGCGCGGATCAGTAAGTGCATTAGCACCCATTAATCGACTCACGTGACCTTATTAATAAATATTATCAAAGGCAAGATATGTTACGTTATTACCGAAATGGATACTTTTTTTTATGCAAAATTTTTATTCGGCTCAAAGAACACAGCGTTTTCTGTTATAGTTGAAAATTAAAAATGGCGGCGGACTGTGTTAACACATTAGGTTTGGGAAAATGAGTTAAAACTAAAAAATCTATACAAAATATTGTTAAAAACCACTGAATACATGTCTGACTATGTCACAGTAACATATATTGAGTGAGTTCCTGACAGTATTTAGTTATAGTTTTTTTTTTAGTTTTAACTCATTTTACCAAAGTTAATGTGTTCAACAGTCTGCCGCCATTTGTATTTTTTCAAATATACGGATAAACACTACATTTTTTCAAACCGATTTCTGTGTTTAGTAATACAAACCCGTTTTATTTACTATAACGTTTAGTCAGCTCGAAGAACAGTGTTTATCAGTGTATTTGAAAAATACAAACGGTGATGGGCACTGTTGATGATGTTAAGTTTGAGAAAATGATTTAAAACTAAAAAAACTATACAAAATACTATCAGAAACCCACCGAATATGTCAGCCTATGTCACAATAACATATAATCAGTAGGTGTCTGACATTGTTTTGTATAGTTTTTTAACTGATTTTCCCAAACTTAACGTATTCAACAGTCCGCGACCATTCGTCTTTTTCAAATACATAGATAAACACTGCGTTTTTGAGCCGATTAAACATTTTACATTTAATAAAAACACTAAAAAATTATCCAGTTAGATAGAAACGTAATTTACTTTACCTTTGCTTTCATTTATTCGTTTTTGAAGAACTTTTTCGAATATGTGTATAGTAACACCCCCTTTACCCAAATATTAATAAAAACACACATTTTTTAATACAATAAAAAAGAAAACTATTTAGCGTTTCAATGGTTTAGCAACTTTCGGCTTAATCCACTGAATGTTGGTCGAGCCCAAGCCATGATTGATGGTAATTCCCGAAGATCTGGATCCAATTCTGCAAGAGTACCATATTTTTTTTCGCCTTTTTTTTACTTTTTGCAGTGGATTGCTGTACTAAGAATATAAGAAACATGCATTTCCTCTTTTTATTAGAAGTTTCCATTACACGAAATTAAGCTACAACAACGCGTGGCAGGGTACAGCTAGTATATATATATATATATATATATATATATATATATATATATATAATAAATTCCACGGCCAAACAACGTCGCAGCCCATAAGAGCCACGCCAGTCAACGAACCGGAAGTACAAGACTCGAGTTTCGCTGTCATTTGGGCTCATCAGTTAGACACATCCGAACTCAGGATTCAAAACCAACCAACACAGACCAAGCAAACCGCGCCAAAATCCGACTGTGAAATGAACCTACTTCGAAATCCGACTGTGAAATGAACCTATTTAGACGAAGTAGGTTCATTTCACAGTCGGATTTCAGTGCGGTTTGCTTGATCTGTTTTGCGTTGATCTGTGCGGGGCGTTTACTCAGTTTGTAGAGTGATTGCCTCGCATGCAAGAGATTCAGGTTTCGAATCATGAGTTCGGATATGTCTAACTTATGAGCCCAAATGAGAGCGAAACTCGAGTCTTAGACTTCCGATTCGTTGACTGTCATGGCTCTTGTGGGCTGCGACGTTGTTTGGCTGTGGAATTTATTATATATACTTTCCCACATTCTGAAAATCTCATATATATATATATGTATATATATATACATATATATATACATATATATATATATATATATATATATATATATATATATATATATATATATATATAAATGAAACGTCCGGTTTGTTCAACAGCACGAAACTAGAAATTTACAAGCATGTTTTTCGTAAGATTTTATAACAGTGATTATATCGAATCTAACTCTGTTTTTAAATTTTTCAAAGTAAAAAATATTACCATATTAAAATAAAAACGTTCTTTTTATATATATATATATATATATATATATATATATATATATATATATATATATATATATATAAATGAAACGTCCGGTTTGTTCAAAACCATTAAACTAGAAATTTACAAACCCGTTTTCCGTAATATTTTATAGCGGTGATTGTATCTAATCTAACTGTGTTTTTAAATATTAAAATGTAAAAAATATTTCTACATTAAAAAAAAAAAACTTTTATTCGGCATGGTTTCTTTTCGGTCGACCATTTTGAAATGACGAGAAATAACGATTCTGACTACACGTGCGTATAAAACAAACTTTTTTTTCAGAATCGTTAAAATAGTAAAACAGAAATTGCTAAATTTTAGCTAACAGAGTTTTTTAAATATTAAAATGTAAAAAATATTACCATATTAAAACAACTTTTCTCGACACTTTCAGTTTCCGTTCCGAATTCAGCCAATCCGATTACCAGAAATACTTCCGGTTAAAATTTAATCCGCTTTAATATTCAGTGGCTGTCCTTACCGATAAGTATACATTGACCCTGTTATAATTATATATAATAATTTGCATTAATTCGTTTTTTGAATCCTGCTTTTTCTTTAAATATTATTTTTCTAATATTAGCGGTGTATGATTGACTTATTTTAAAATTATATTGTGTGCAAAACCTAACTATTTTTTTTATATTTAACAGTTAAAAATGTTACCATATTAAACATACCTTTTTCGACATCGTTAATCCGGTTCGCTTAATGTTTATTTTTAACAAAAAACAACTTATTTCCCATCCTTTTTTCGTCGCTTAAAAACTAACTACACAATAAAAACTACACAAAAGAACTTCCGGTTTACACCGATTCTGTTTGTGCTCATCCTTTCTTTATATGTGCAAAGCCTAAATGTGTCCTAATATTTAAACGTTAAACATATTACAATATTAAACAAACTTTTTCGCCATCGTTAATTACATTAATTTTTTTTTTTTTTGTGTTTTTTTGGCTTCCTGCTTTTTCTTCAGAGCTTACTTTTCTGCATTTGCTTGAATTTATTGATTTATCTCACTGTTTGCTATTTGATTTCTATATTTGTTTTCTTTTTACTTTTCTATTTTTTTTTACATCCTGCTTTTTTAATTGCAAACAAAACACCGTAAACCAATTTTTTCTACATGCTTTATTTTTACAAAAAAACAGTAACTTCACGTGCATTTCTGTTACGTCACGTTTCCTATTTAACAAAAGCAAACGAACTCACAATTCTTTCTTTTCGTCGATTCTTACATTAACAAATTGTCCAGTAACTGTTTAGGACAAACCTTTTCCTTTTCCATTTTTGCTGTTCTTTAGATCTATTAACAAAATTATTCTGTTTCCTATTAAATTTTCCCCATTTCTAGAATACGTTCCTGGTAAGTGCCGTTGGTGTTATAGTTTTCTCCGTTAAAATACTCTGCCGCAGATCACACTAAGTGCGTAGTACCCACAATGCTGAATAAATCCGGCGATTAGTTGCCAGTCAAAATCCTGAACAACGAGCATTGGCAAACGAGAAGAGCAGGCAACGGATGATTCTGGTACGTGGCAATGAGCCAGTAGATAGACGTTCTTCAATATTTAAGGAGGCAAGGTTACTAGTACAGCAATCCCGTAATACAGATCTGTTCAATCTCGACGGAATGAACGTGATAGGCTGAGACATGCGGAAAGATGTCACCGAGAAACTGCAGGTAAGCGTTAAACACGACTCCATGCTCAACAATCCCAGGATTGGGATCGACTTGCATTCCACTACAACCTTGATGATGATTACTGTTTGAGTCACCAGGTTCAAATCGGTACCATGACTGAAGTGTATCCCTACTGCAAGGCTCTGAAATTTAAGGGGGAACTAAAGGAGTGTGTTGTGCCAACGGAAAATTAAACTACCTCAACTTGAACAACCACCAGAACCATTAAAATTTTTGCTTGCTGGATATACTGCTGAATCAAAGGATTTTTTATCGAACATTAGGAAATACAACTCATTCTCCCAAATGACATCGTTCGGTGCAGAAATCATTACAGCACAATTCATGCTAGCATTTAAAGTAAAGGGAAAACTTTACCATAAAGTTAGATCTCCACTTTCTTGCCCAGATGGTCATCATAGATTCCTACAACTGTATTTCATCGGTGATAACAATGATGAACTGAATGCACGCTATGGAATTTCAATCCGATTTTCAATTGGCGCAAGAAGGTCCATTGTTTCCGAACTGCATGAGTTGTTTCATAATAAAAACAATTTAGAGCTTTTATTCAAAACTGTAATTAAAATGATGCCATCTAATACAGACAAGATTGTTATTCGTGCTGACAAAGCTCCAGAGAACACGTGCGAAGATTCAATGCTCCAACTATAAATGAAGTGGCAATTGTTATAGTTGGAGATCAATTTCAGCCGAGGGATATTATCCTTCATAGGAGAAATGCTCAATTTATAAACATTGCAGAAATGATTAAATAATGCAGAGCATCATTGGTGCTATAATGCTCGGCATTATCTAATCATTTTCTGGGGTGGTGCTGATCGATATCATTTCAATGTTAACATGGTAAATCCAGTTACTGGTGTGGAATAATGCAGCGCAATGAATTATTATTCATACCGATTAATGATTCGGCAAATGAAATCAATCACATTCTGAAATACTGCCAATCGTTCCACCAATACATCGTAGACATATATGCAAAAATTGAATATGAACCTTGGCTATTAATGCGCTTGAATCAGTCCAAACTTCGCTCTGAAGAATATGTTCGAGATGCAGTTCAAATTCATGGTAATACAACCAACTTTGGAAGACTAACAATTTGCCATCTTCATATATAGGTATTCCACGTCATATGCATGAGTGCACTCATGATGCTTTTGCATATGATCGTCAGTATGGCCGCCTTGAACTGTTCATTACATTCACATGCACCCCTGCTTGGGATGATATACAACAACTATTACTTGCTTTACAATCATCAGTGGATATTATAGCACGTTTTTGATAAAGATGTGCATGAGGTTGTGACAAAAATATGATAGATGGACCTTGTGGTATATTAAATCCAAATTCATCATGCATGCAAGATAGAAAATGCTCTAAGCGATATTCTCGGACATTACTATCTAACACAGTTACAGGAAATGATTGATATCCTTTATGCAGGAGAAGATCAATAGACAATGGCGGTGAATTAGCAATCATACAAATGCGAAATGGTGACATTGAAGTCGATAACCGGTGGGTTGTTCCATATCCATCTTCGGTATCAAAAGCTTACAAATTGCACATTAATGTGGAATACTGTAACTCAGTTAAGTCCATCAAATACATTTGCAAGTATGTGAATAAAGGCAACGACGTGACAATTTTTGGTTTAGAAACTCAATGAAATAATAGGAATGCAAACATACATATCGATGAAATTGCACAGTTTCAAGCTGGAAGATACATAAGCAGTAATGAAACTGCATGGTGAATTCTTTCATTTCCCATACATGACCGAAATCCGGCTATTGTTCACTTATCAGTACATTTAGAAAATGGACAGCGCGTTTACTTTACAGCTTCAAATGCGCAACAGATAGCTCTTAATCCACCGGCGATAACATTAACGGCTTTTTTCACGTTATGTCAAAATGACGCCTTTGCATCAACACTGCTCTATGTATTATACATGGAATAGGAGTATAAAATTATTTGAATGATGCAAACGAGGTAGACGGACATCCGGGAATATTCAAAGAAAACACAATAGGCCAACTTTATACTATTCATCCCAAACAAGATGAATGACTTTTTCATCGCATGCTGTTGGTAAATGTCACTGGTCCAACGTCTTTCCAGCAATTAAAAATTGTCAATGGTGTAACACAGGCCATTTTTAATAGTGCATGTCCAGCTCTGAATTTATTGGAAGATGACGGACACTGGGATGAATGCATTAATTATGCATGTAACACATCGCATCCGATTAAAATTCGTGCATTGACTGTAATCATATTGACAACTTGCTCCCCTTTATCGCCATCAGAGTTATGGGAGAAATATAAATCACACATGGTCGAAGACATTTTTCATCAAAGACCCAATGAAAATGCAAATTTCTACCTAGATTTTACTGCAGAAATTTATAACGAGACATTAATACGGTTTGAAAATTTGTGCTTAGAAATTGCAAACAAAGTTCTCACTCAATTGGGAATGACATCACCGAATCGATCTGCTGCGACTTTGTTAGCTGTAGAACAAACTTACAACACAGATGATCTTTTGTTGTACATTAATTAAAAAAAAAATAACGCCTGAGCAAATAGGCATTTATAAGAAAGAAATGCAGACTTTCTATAATGGAGTGGGAGAACTTTTCTTCTTAGATGCCCCAGGAGGAACTGGTAAAACCTTCTTAATTAAATTAATTTTGGCAACCATTCGATCACATTCTGACATAGCCTTAGCTTTTGCATCATCTGGAATAGCTGCAAAATTACTGCTATGTGGAAGAACTGCTCATTCCGGTTTTAAACTACGATTGAATATGCAACGTGCAACATTTCCGAAACATCGAGCATGGGAAAGTTATTCCAGAAATGAGAGAAAACAACTACTCGAGAACAACTACTCGGTCACTATGTTGGTATTTGGGCAGCAAGATGTCGATTCACGTTACACTTGAACTTCTGCATGTCAGTACAGTTGGGGAAGCAGTGGCCTGAAATGTAATTCCAGAGTTTAGCGGTTCTGGGGAAGAAACTACTGGAGTAGAAAGATCTTTTCCATCTAGGGATCTCTAGTGTGGGGGGTATTTTGCTGCCTGCCGGGTTTGTCGAGTAGTCTACATCGTGAGGGCACAGGCGTCTGCAATTCGTCAGAGCATTCAACATTTAAATATGGAACAGGCAGAGGGACGCAACATTACGTCGATAAGATGGAGTCTGAAGCTTAGATGCCAGTTAAGGGCCTATCAGATTTGGGGTTCTCTTTTGAACCATTTTAACGGAGCGAGAGACTAGTAGCAGATGCACCAGCCGGAATGTGACAGCTATACTCCATACATCGGCGAATGGTGGCCTTATAGAAGTGCATGATACTTTCGGGTCTTAGCAGTTTTCTAGCACGGTAGAGAGAGCATACCTTTTTCGCAGCGGCCCTGGAACGCTTTCAATGTAATTGTTCCAGCTCATGTTTCCTGTGAACGTTATGCCAAGGAGTTTGAAAGATGTACTCTCAGATAAAGAGTCACTGGCCATTGCTATTGGTAGCAGAGAAGGTTTCTTGTAATTATTGAAGGAAACCAGTTATATCTTGTCAGCATTGAATGCGACCATCCATTTTTGTCCCCATTCCACCACAGATTGGAGGTCATCGTCTATTGTTTTTGCCATTTCTTTAGATATATGTTCATTTGTTTTTCTGCCATGCCTGTTATAGAGTGTGATGTCATCAGCATATATACCCATATCGGAGGCAATTTTGTCTGGGAGGTCATTAATGAATATTAGGAATACTAGAGGTTCAAGGATAGACCGCTGAGGCACTCCTGCAGTTTTATCACACTGTTTAGATGTACGACCGTTGAGGACAACCTGGATTTTTCTCTTGTCTAAGAAGAATTTAATTATGTTAAGTATTCTACCAGTGATAACGTATGATCTAATTTTCCTGAGGAGACCCTCATGCCACACCCTGTCAAAAGCCGTAGATATATCTAGAGCTACCGCTCTGCCATCCCCCGCTTTGTCCAGTGAATGGTATGTACGTTTAGAGATTACAGTGATGATGTCTGCTGTGGAACGGGCTTGTCTAAATCCATATTGTTTATCAGTCAGAAGTTAAGCATATGTAAAATGATGGACTAGAGCATAGTTAATTAAGGTCTCAAATATTTTTGGCGAAAAGTTAGAGGAGGCTAATGGGGCGATAATAAGATGTGTCAGTGCTTTCACCAGAATTCTTGAATACTGGTACCAGAGAAGCAGTTTTCCAACAGTCCGGAAAGCAAGATTCATTAAGGCATTTGTTGTAGAGTTTGGAGAGAACTGAAGATACTTCGGCTGAGCACTTTTTTAATAGCACAGCTTGGATGAGATCGGGTTTACATGCTTTTATAGTGTCAAGGTTTTTTTATGATAGCACGTACCTGAGCAGGGGCGATTTTTAGATCATCTACCGTGGCGTCTGTCCGCAGAGGAAAGTCAGGAAGGGGGTGGTTGGAAGGGGTCAGTGTGGAGTTTGAGGCAAACCGACTGGCAAGCATATTAGCCTTGTCGGTTGCTGAGCAAACAACCTCGTGATTGTTGGTTAGTGGGGGAATTGTTGATTGCCCATTATTTACTACACTGTTGTAGATTTTCTAGAAGTCACGCGTTCCTAATATGTGTGCTTCTATGCGTTTTTAGTGGTTTCAGTAAATTCTCTCTTAGCTGTCGCTATTTCGTTCTTAACGTTACTTCTAACTTCTATATACTTCTGTCTGTTTGAACTGGACTTATGTCGGTTAAATCTGTGGTATGCATGCTGTCTTTGAGCAATAGCAGTTTTGTAAGTAGAAGTACACCATTGGGGAGAGTGGGGCTTGCTATAAAGGGCTAAGTAAGTAAAAGGAATACACAGAAAGAAGAAGGGGTAGAAGAAGGGAAGGGAAGAGAAAAGATAAGAGTGAGATGAAGATAAGCGTCTAATCCTCCCTGTAAACTTTACCCACAAGCAATTACATTTTTAAATGTTTTTTTTTTATTATTTATTTGCTTATTATTTAATTTTTAATTTGTATTATGAGAAGGGAAACCATAAAATGTATATAATACAAAGACCTTCCCTGATTAGATATAATTATTTGTTACAATGCGATAATAATAATTAAAGATAATTAAAAAATATATCAGTATTGATAATAATTGATAATTATACTTCTTTTATTGATAAGTATATTTATTGTACATGCGTCATTCCCGTATACATATATGTATCCGCAAATATATATATATATATATATATATATATATATATATATATATATATATAGAGAGAGAGAGAGAGAGAGAGAGAGATACATGTATATGCTACATGATTAGTAGTCGATACAAACAAATATAGTTTACAGGTAATCTCAAAGTTTATGTTATATAACGGTGTATATTCTTTACTGTTTTAATTTCTCATGTACCTCGTGTTCTGAGATGTAAAAAGTTGTTCAAACTTAATCCTCGTAATTTTAAAGTTATGGTTAGAAAACTATCGCCTTCAATAAGAACAAAAAGTCAACATTTAAAGTACATGTTTACGCTAATTTACAAGTATGCTCTTTTAGTGTTTAGGTCAAATTTCACAAAATTTAATTCTACTTTCCTAATATCAGGTATGGATAACGACACGCCCACATACAAGCTTAATGTTGTTGAATATTTCTGTTTCGGATAAACACCATTAACTAAGTTTGAGAGATATTACTTGGGAATATAACAGATATCCAATATTTCAAGTATCAATCTTAAAGTAGATCGATTGATAGGAACATTCTTATATTTGGGGTATGTAGATAAATCTTTAGTAAGTAATAGGTATGATGTAGTTATGGATTTAGTAACTACTAAATTTTGTGGAGTTTTAGGTGCACAGGTGTATTTCTGTAGACTATAAATGTGGGTATTCCTAGAGGCGTGTTTAATTAGGATTTCAAAGGAAGTGGTTTGTAAGTAAAAAAAGAAGTGTGGTTTGTAATACCTACAATTCATTTTTGTTTCCTGCTTCCTATTTAAAAGTCTATCCCTATCTTAAAATTTCGTGATAAATAGTGTTTCATTTAAACAAAGAATGCAAAGAGAATTGAATAATTGACCAGTTTTGTTTATTTTTTAAAGATTTTCCAGCTGATAATTGGTGTAAAGTTTTTTTTTCTTGTAAACTTATTGTAATATACAGCCAATGATGTTTTATATATATATATATATATATATATATATATATATATATATATATATATATACATATATATATAGGATTTAGAAAGGAACGTTCATTACCTATATCTCCGTTTAAAAGTATTGATAGTTGATCTATGTAGAATTTATTAGTGATGGGGTTATATTTGGCTCTAATATAAGCTAGATATATAAAAGAAGTGTTTAGGCAGTTTTTTTTAGCGGAATAATTTGATTTCTCTAAACAACCTCACGTTTTTATTATTTTATTACCTCCATTATAGTCTATGTTTACAATTTCTATTATTATGAAGTTTACGCATTTTCACAATTTATTGCCACAACTTTAGCTTAATTTATTACATATCTTGTGGAGAATGTTGTGTAAGAGGGAATGTCGCTTAATGAGATTTATGAATTTATTCCAAGGTTCGTTTAACCATTTTATTGAGGGTGCGTAAACCGAATGATTTCTTTTTACGATTTTTTCGTGATTTGTGTGTTTTCTCTTGTAGGCTGCATATATTCTGATTTAGTTTTTTATATCTGCTTTTTACTAGAGCATTGTAAAAAGTAATGTTTATCGATTATTTCTTTGAGTCGTGAGTTAGAAGTAATTCTTCCACATCGTGGTGTTTTTAGCAAATATACCCATCTCAGAGTCTATTTTATCATGGGCCTAGTTATGAATATTAAGAATAATAAAGGCCCAAGGTTAATCCCTGAGAAACACCTGTATTTATATCATATTGCTCAGTTGTACACTAATCGAGGACAACCTGAGTTCTCATATTTAAGAAGGATTTTATTATCTTGAGCATTCGTCCAGTAACACCATAGGATCTGTCGTAGCCTCTCAAAGGGCTAAGTTGTATCTAGGGCTATTGTTCTCCCCTTCCCTGCCTTATGCTGTGCATGATATATGCATTCAGAGATAACAGTTAGAAAATCTGCAATACAACGAGCTTTACTTAATCCTTATTGATAGTCGGACAGACCTTTAGTAACTGTAAAGTAGTAAACTAGAGCTTGATTTGGACTCAAATATTATGTTGAAAAGACGGAAGAAAGCTAATAAGTCGATAATTTAATGGGTCAGTTCTTTTGTCAGATTTCTTGTCAACTGATACCACAGAAGCCGTTTTCCAGCAGTAGAAATAAACCATTGGGAGTACTGCGGTTTGTCATAGAACTTCCATGTGAGAATATGCGCTTCAATTGCTGCTTGGAACGATCAAGTGTCTTATTTGCACATTGAACTGCAGGAAGAGAGAAGACATATCCCCCTGGGACATCTTTGACGTGATCTATAATGTCATCCTAATACGTCTTATTCTAGCACCTTGTCGTTTTAAGTAATGGCTCTTTAACTTGGAGGTGAAAGTTTAGAGTAATGTCTATCATTATCACAACATCATCAGCATTCCCGAGTGGGCAATGGACATTTGTTACACAATCCTCTGAAACTGTTGTCAGAAATAGATGTAAAAGTCAGGCTTGAGGAAACGGGTCGGGGATATTACTGTCTGTATCCAGGAATATGATATACAAAAGTCGTGGATGATGCTACAAGTTGTGACAAAGTAACTAGCAATTTTAGCTCGACATTTAGACAAGAATTTGTGCCAGTTATTTTAGTATCATATTTTAGTATCGATATACGTACGGCCAGTATAGACCTTATATTAAGACATGCACCTAGTAAAGCAATGATCATTTATGATATTCAAAAGAGTGAAAAAGTACCAGTAATTAAGGAAAGGAAAACAAGTTTAGGTGAATAATCAATAACTTTACAATATTTCGTAAGCAAGTAAGTAATTAAAAGTCAGAGGCTGTTTTTCACGAAATGTTTCATTATGTTCAGCTCAGTTTCTATTTGTTATCAACCTGTGGTCAGTATTTCAACAGGGCGGGGTCTTTTCGTAGATTTTTGGAAATTTATATTTTATTTTATTTGATATATATAAGCACAAAATAAATACGGGAGATTAAATTTACGCACATTATGCAACAAATTTGCAATAATTGTCTGGACCAATCAAGTAGACATAACATGCTAACAAGGCCATTCACTCCTTTTGTGAGAGAAATATTTATGAAATGGTAAGTCGGAGTGTATTGTCATAATCAGTAATCGCGTCCATGCACAGGGTTTCAAGCGAATCCCTAAAACTGTAACAATTTGCTAATACGTGATAAGTATGAACGTTGGGCAGAGCCTCCCTACTTCTTACGTGGTATAGGTTTGCAAATTGGGAATTTCGTTAATGTCACCAACTCTTTGAAGGTTAACGACTATGACCCAGTAGGATCCCTGTACCAGTGTTTTGGCGCAATAACATAGAATATAAAGCATAGGTTTATATCATAGCCCCAAATGGTTACCTGGAAATTGCTAAAGATCAATCACACAAGAAGGAGTGAAAGACCGGGTTTATTATCGCCATTGCTTCGTTGGGAGAGATAACAGGTATCATGCTTAAATAAAGCTCTCTCGTCTTCTATCCAGAAAGACACGGAAATCAGATATGAAATTTCATACTTAAAAAATGTATAAATAAAATAGCATGTTTAAGTATATTTTACGACTGGGCAACATTTAGCGACCAGTGAGTTAACTAATATAATTATTGAAAGAGGAGGTAACATTGGTTAAGGTCTTAACGATACGCACTGGCAAACTTCGTGGTTAAGTTTGAATGTAATTCCTTCTTCGTATACGCTTTCACTTTAAATGCTTGCTACTATCACGTGGTAACTTCCGGGGATACAAATGCCAGCATTTGAATATTCTGGTTCACACGTATGAATGAATTATTTTTATCCACAGAGAAATGTATACGTACATCTTATATCTTAATTAAACATACTTAATGGACACTGAGTAAAGATTCATAAGACACGTAGCCGGTAATGGACAGTGTATGTTTGTTTTATTTTTTAGAGACGAAACAAATTTTATACTTAAACTACGACAGAGTTCGTTCGACAGTACACAACCGGAAGCATATATCACGTTTGCAATAAATGCAATGAAAAATGGCTTCCATTTCTCCATTCTCAATCATAAGAGATGGGGATTATTTATATATAAAAAGTCAATTACCAACGACATTCTATGATTATATATATAAATATTTTAGCCATACTTGTATAAGTTAGCTAATGTGAACACTGACAAAATATATTTTTCTAGCATTTTCTTACCTAAATCTAATGTAGTATTTATTAATATGTGTTTCCCGTGACTGTACGAGTAACCTTCACTCGTACTGCAATAAATAACTTACACATTTGATATGTAGTTTAATAATAAAGTTAAAGATATTTACTACGGGAAAATATCGCGAAAAATTAACTGCTAAAGAGAGGAGTAATATTTATGCAGAATAATAACCGCGCTGTTGTTGGAATTTCCAGTGAGTTTACATAAAACGACTAAGAGTGGCGAACGAGAATTTCGCCATCGTTTTCGCCAAAATCATGGCGAATTTGTTCATTCCAAATATATGAGTTATTTTATTATGAAGATCAGTCCATGACAACATCATTTAATAGGACACAAATAATAATAAAATAAAATAATATTGGATAACCCTTGCGAAACTTTAAGAAATAAAATCATTAAAACTAAGGAAACCGACTAACAATAGTAAGACATGTGTGTTGCATAAATGTTTCTTTTAACGAAGCAGTCAGCTAATAAGAAACCAATCAAGGGTGATTTTCTATATTAGTTTATCTTTTTATAAATATTTTGTCCAAATAAGAATAAGTATTTAGTTTTCTTTATATTAAAAAGACTACAGCGAAAATATTTTCTCAAATAACATCGGCCACTGCTTTTTTTATTGCCCAGGGATTTCGGCAAATTTCGGCATTTTACGTAAAGTACTTGATAATTTAATAGTTAATGTTCTTATAATGCATAGGAGTTTGATAATGATAATAATATGCAACCGATTGCACCTATTTGTTCTTGTAAACAGCTTACCATGGCATTGGCCCTTTTTTATTTCGTGTAAAGATGTTCGCTTTTCTAGTCATACAGTCACGGATAATATTTTCTTCAAGTATATTTTTGTTTAATTTCTATTACAAATAATTCACGGTTATTGTAAAAGGAACCTTTCTTTCGGTGTGAGTGTTAAGCTCATTTCTCTCTATCCTATTGCATTGTCACTGTATTTTCTTAAGTGTTAAGAAATTGTGTAGGCTGTGTTTAAGGCGGACGTGTTTTGTTTGAACTCTTGTGCTAGTTGACAGTGAACATTCACAAATTTCTAATATGATTAAAGGCTTACAAATCGTAGTTTTCTGCGAGTCTGTTTAAAGATTATAGTAAAATCGAAAAGATCGCACCAGAACAAAACGTAAAAGGCAAATAAACATGCATTGAACATACGCACTAGCAGATTGAATTCTACAGCTTTTCAAAAAGAAAAAATATGCACTACCCTTAACCTTCAACGCCCAATCGGCTTATGAATCTGTTGCATTTTATGGAAGAACAAACAGTTCCATATAATAACACTTTTTATCCTTTATTGGATACATCTTATATATAAAGTAAAGTTGGAGTTTTCACTATTTTCTTGGAAACGGTAACCACAATGTGTGTACTAAATTATGCTTTCTATGTTGTTTCGTTCATATTTGTACGTGTTTATCCGCCCTGTTCACGATGAACTCTTCTTTGTCTTAAACACCGCACACACGCATAGACTTTGCATTTATATAACGTAATTTCGAAAATGGTACATGGATATTATATCGGTACTATGACAACTGCCCGATATTATGCATACATTTAAAGACAGGCATTGAGTGTGTACGCTGTATGTACTACAAAAAAGGCGTATTTACAATTCGCTGATGTTTATATTTTATCCGTTTCTCATAATTAGGCACTTGAGTAGGTGGTGATAGCACCAATAAAAATGCATCTTAACTTTACGACCTAAAATTGTTTGAGATAAACAGTGTGTTTTGAATTCGCATTACGTTCTGTGTTAGATAACTTTATATTTATTTCTACTCAAATATACGTTAAACTGCTAATGTAGATAGATTGCGAAACTGTTGTATTCCGATTTCTAATTACGTAACTTCTCAATGAAACACGATTTATAACATTTTAGTCCATTTTAGTACCTATGTACAGGTGAGCCCTTATCGATATTTTATTTGAAACATGAACTTACTAAATGTTCATTATATTTTTTGCTGATACATGATGTATTCTGTTTGCAGAATACGTAGTACTTTGTTTGTAGCCTGATTGTACATACATATCGCTGAATATGCATTAGAGATATCTAATACATATCAAATGATATGTTTTAGAGATTAAGTCGTTATTATCATGAAACTTACGAAATAATTAGGACAGAAATGTATACTATTTTTTTTTTGTTTTTTGGGCAAATTATTATGTTTAATCATTTACAACGTACAATAGAATGTGGGTGAAAAAGAGTAACTAAAGAGGTTATTTAGAAACTGTGATCATCGCTCATACCCATTTTATAGTCTCATAAATTATGATATAATTACATTGTTTGTTAAATCCTTATTATAATCAGAGATCTATTTGAAATTGTTTTAATTAAATATATTGCAGAGTTAGTTTCTAAGCGGCATTTCTCAGAATTTAAAAACGATTCCTGTATATCAAAACTTATTAAATCATCCCTGAAGTAATATCTCGCTTGAGAAAAACACCAGCGTAAAACACAAAGATACGGAACTATATATTTCTATATTAGAAGCCATTGATTTACAGGTTTTTTATAACAAAAAAAAACATGACATTGATATTTGTGCAAGTATTATTTTTTATTTATACATATAACAAACATATATACACTCAAATAATCAGAAAGTATTGAGTTGAAAAGCGACAGTTTCTGCGAGTTTATTGAATTACTTAGAACGCTTGTAAAAATATGAAATAAATTGTTACGGCCTGAATTCATATTCGACCTGAACGATTCGATCGATATTCAAGAAACAGATAACAAATACAACACATACATTTCAAAATATGATACCGATATAAAAAAAAATCCTTCTAAAAGCATACAACAATTGAAAACTTAGCTTGAAGCAGGAATTCTAGGGAAACAAATTTAGAGACACGTTTACATCATCACACATATAAAATGAATTAATCAATGACATTATCTCAAATGTACGATGAAGCAAACGGTGTAAAGTTAGGTCGACATGCTTTTGAGGTGTCTATGTTTTATGATACCATGTAATTGAGTAGGGGTGATTTTCAGATACTCTATTGGGGTTTCAGACAGTGTGTCATTAGCCATGTCAATCAGTGTTTAAGAAGCTTCCGTGTAATTATTGAAAAAGAACTGTTCTTTATCTTGGCAGTATTGACCGTTACCAAACATTTATGACCCCATTCCATAACAAACTTGACGCCTATCTCTATAGAGTAAGCTATTTCATCTGATATGTGTCCATTAGTTTTACCCTAGTGTATATAATAGAGTCTGGTATCACGAGCAAATACCCCCATATCAACGAAGATTTTATCAGAGAGGATATGTATGGACGCAAGGAATAATAAAGCTCCAAGAATTGACTCCTGTTGCACATGTGTTGTTTCGGTGTACGACCGTCGTGGACAATATTGATTTTTCTCCTATCTAAGAAATATTTGATTATGTTAAGTATGCATACAATATAACTTAATTTTCATTAAAAGATTATCTTTCTAAACCCTGTCTAATGCCTTGGATATTGGCCCTGCTTCAATAGCCTTATCCAGTGCTTGGTATATATATTCAGAGATTACAGTTAAAATATCTTCAGTAGAACAGATGTATCCATATCTATAGTGTCAGTCGGATAAAAGTATCTTGTCTGTGAGGTGGCGGACTAGTGCTTTATTGATAACCGACTCAAAGATGTTTGCGAAGCGAAGGAGGAGACCAATGTCGCGATAATTGAGGGGGGGCAGTTCTTTCACCAGAATTCTTGAAAACTTGTCCAAAAGAAACAATTTTTCAGCAGTAAAGAAAAGCAATATTTGTTAAGGCATTTATTGTAGAGCGGAGAATTGTTATTTTAGTTGTATAGGAGGGATAAGATAGGGGCCCATGTGTTTTCGAGATGTCTAGATTTATTATCGTTTCACGGACAATGGAATGGATCGTATTCAGGTCATTGAGTGTTGCTACTGTCTGCAAAAAAAGGAACTTTGGGAGGGGGTGGTTTGCTGGGTCTAAAGTTGAGTAAAGAGATTTGCCTTTTCAGTTGCTGTGCAAATAATGTCAAAGTTCTTGGATAGTGAGGGAATTTTCGATTGTACATTATTTATTACACCGTTATAAATTTTCAAGAAATCATGAGTTCATAGTATTGGCGATTCAATGTGTTTTTTACATCACTTCAGAATACCTTCTCCGGGCTGCGGCTTTTTCTCTGTTGCGAATCTATCTAACTTTAAGAAACGTTTGCCTATTAGTATTGAATTTATGGTGGAGAAGCCTGTTAAATGCATGTTGCATTTGACTGATTGCAGCTGCATAATCAGAAGTAGAACCATTGAGAAGAATGTGGTGTGATAAAGTATTTCCGTATGGGATGGTGTGCTTCATTTGCTGCTTAAAACCATTCAGTAGTAATCATTTTCACATTGTTACGCAGGAAGAGAAAAAATATGTCTTTATGGAGCGTCTCTAATGCGATCCCTGATAGCTTCCTAGTCAGCCTGCTCATAGTATGTTTTTTGTTTTGAGTAATGGATTTGAGATTCAGGTCGAGAGTTTAAAGTGGTCTCTATCATTATCATAACGTCATCAGCATTCTCGGTGCGGTTGTAACGTTGTGTCTTTTGCATAAATTACATGTTATGAGCTTGAAAAATGCGATTGAGACTAACACTACGTGGATGACGGGAAGTATAATAGCAGATGGCATGAATGTATACGTAGGAAGACATTACTAATTCGACACGAAAAAAGCGCGATGGAATCAAAGTAAATTCATCATGATCTTGTTGATGTTGACTTCTTATTCAGTAAATGGTTATTAAAGACAGAAACTACCTAGAAGGTTTTCTTTGAAACTCAAAAATATGTTCAAACAACAATTGCAGCCGAGGTTGGGTAAATTTGTATGAAACAGTTATACAACCAACGCGTAAAAAATGGTTACTAGCCTACACTACGAACATATTTAACACAAATAAAACATCAAACTTCAAAGTATGCAACAGAATGAGAACCAACACTTTTAACTCTACAAAACCACATTTTACCTAGGCATGGTGTTCTGTTGTCATATCAAGAAAGGGACATCTACTAACAGTATTTTCCTTTTAGACAGGGTCTAAAATATCTCCCGCTCCGCATTATCGATCATGCTATAACTCATGAAGTGTCGCTGAAGTGTTATATCCATGTACGAGTTTTACGAGTACATTAATGGAAAGTGCTTCGCGTAACTCATATCACTTGTGTCCCTCTCACGTCCGCACCCTCTATTGACCCGACAAATAGTAATATCACTCGTTTTCGCTGTTTAGGTCTACATATGCGAAACCTTATACTTTTATAGTTTCTTCTATCAAACTTCTGCCTTTTAGAATTCGTTTTATGCTGATTTTTCCTTGGCTGTACTGACATGCAGAATGTTAAATGCGGACAAATGTCACTTATAAGCACATAATGATCTATAGACATAATTAGTATAATAAACGTGTCTAAATAGCTATACAATTTGTGGTGAAAAGAGTAAACCATATGTGAAATGACATTTAAGTGTACATTATGTACATGAATTTCTTAAAATGTACAAATTTATAACAATAGCAACTTTGGTCAGTAGTTTAGCAAATTAGATTCACCTGTTATAGTCAACCAGAACAACGAAATCGTTAGACAAGCGTCCGTTAACTTGTTTTTAGCAATGAGCATACTTTAGATTTGTGCGCGGAATGGAAAAGGGAGTGATACATCGATGGCAATAAAATCGCTGAAGCATGTTGCTATTCAACGTTATTCATTCATGATTATCCATTGTCGAGAGATAAAATTTTAGAAGCAAATTAATGTAATAAAACACAACATCACCGCACAGGAAAATTAAACGTGAGCGATATTTAAATGGAATCAAACAGAATATAAAATATTGCAATCAATATCGAACCTGTTGTTCAATGCGTTAAAACCATGTAAATAAGTTTTGCAAATAAAAGATTGTTATATTTTTGTGCTATTAATCACCCACTGTGAATATTTCATCAGAAAATGCATGAACGAACACGTTCGGTGCAAATAGATTTTATCGGTTTTAATTCATCCGAAGATTCCTTACCTAATCCTAAGGGTATGCTATTCATTATGATGCAATTCATTTTTCGAGTGAGTTTTGTCGTTCAATAATAAGTCTTGTTCATAAACCTAGCGTAAAACGCTATACAAATAAGGACATGTTTGCAAAAATATTTATATAGAAAGACACTATATGCTTCTGAATTTTTCATGTCTGTATTAAGAAGTATATTTTTTTTATATAATTCTGACTATTATTCTTATCTAAAGTGTTATTTTTGTTACAGGGAAAGGCTGTCCCCTTTCAATGTAAATATAAAGAATAATATATAAGTGAAAATGAGATAAGGATAAGCCTAGAATCGAACCTTGTAGGTAAAGTTAAGAAATGGAATGTGGGAAATTAAGCCTGTTGTTTATTCTGAATATTAAATATGTCAATAAAAGAATGAGCAATGAAAATTAAAAAATAAATTGCTAAAAAATAGGTTAGGTTAACAAATAGGCTAGGAGAGAATTATTTTGTGTGCAGAAGTGTGTTTTGGTCAAACACATTCATAACCACATGAAATTAGTTACGTTTGAAAATCACAATTCTGACGTCATAGACAACGGACAATTCTCCATGTAGTTCTATGGGTTCGTCAGTCAGTTAGAGCTAGTCAGAGAAAGATTGTTGACAGTCAGTCAGTTGCCAGTCAGTGATCTACTGATAGTTTGGAAGCGACAGGTAGAAGATTAACCATGTAGATACATGTGAATTCCTGACGTTCATTCGACCGATCGATCCGATAAATAACGAAGTCATCATCATATTCTGTACGTGTTGTCTCGTGTCGTCATTCAGTTACAACAGAAAACGTAATTGTTATTATCATTATCTATAATGAACATTGTGTAACCCTTGGGGGATCATCCATCTCCCCTCCTCTCTGTTAAGAACATGTATACATCTCCAGTCAGTATATATATTTAGTCCTAAGCATCCCAGAACTGTATAAATGTCTTCTATCTCCCTCATCATTGTTATATATGTCTCTACTGTATCTCCTTAATATGTATCCCTATACACGAAAAACTTTACTTAATTCCCAGAGGAAGCATGCCTTCGTTCTGTTAAAAAAATTCAGTTGTTGAACTCCTCTAAATGCTGAAGGTTGAATCCTCGATACAAACTACACTCCAAATAAAATTATGAATTATTTACTACAGTCGACTATAGGTTGATGGATGCAATTCTGAATCGTTTTGCTGGAGTGAAACGGAGTTATAAAAAAATTTGCAAACCTTTATGTCCCGCACTATAGACAAGGCTTAAACCGTCTTCCCAAAGACGAAATGTTACATTCCTCTGCTTGTTTTACAAGTATTTTAATAGTGAATGCTCCGACAGATTTTAAACCCTTCTACCCCCTTGGACGAATATACCCTCGACACACGCGACAAGCATCAAAATACAACCCCTATGCAGTTGAAATCCATAGATGTATAAAGACTTTTAATCTAACAGTTTTTCCCCTACAATTTCAAGGCTTTGGAATTCTCTTTTAGGGTTCTTATATCCCTGACGGTACTTACATGCATGTTCAAGTGTAATATTGCTGCTCAAATCCCTACATAGTACCCTACTAATTGTATCCCAGATAGTAGCCCTCTACATCAAAATCGCACTTTATCTTGTTTAGGGTAAATATGTAATAAAAAAGCGTCCTGCCTTGTCGGTTTAAGCATTGTCGATAAATGACGCTGCCCGCTGCTAATTTGCGGAATTCAAAGCGCTCTGTTCTTAAGCAAACAAACATGTATTTTTCCGTGGGTTACTTATCAAAACTACCGACTATCAAATAGTTGTTGTAACGAAAATGTGTTTTACTTATAGATATATAAAATATATATATATGTGTGTGTATGTGTGTGCGTGTGTGTGCATGTGTGTGCGCGCGTGTGCGTGTGCGTGTGCGTGTACTCCCATGAATTTACTTTTGTTCTGCATTTATAATCATATTAAAAACTTTTTTCTATTTATTTAGGTATTTATTTGCTTCTTCAAGAAAGCAAATGTGACACAAGGTTGTTTTTTAATGTGGGTGGAAACCCAGCTTCCCTTAATCAATGGCAAAAATGGGGCTCTCTTGCACTATCCCAAAAAAGTAATTGTCCTAGTATGAAGGTTTTTCCCTACATTGACCAAGAACCAATTAAAGCAGTTCTTCCTTATATATATATAACCAATTAAATTAAGTTAAGCATCAGAACATATACTACACTTTGATCTTGGCTTTCGGACCATGAAAGAAAAAAGCAAGCCTTTTTTTAATTTATTTAATTTATTTATTATTTAATGTTTTTTGTTAACTTGCCTCACACAAGGGCAAACAGTAAATGTCACATTTGTTATTTGTTAATTAGTACACCTCCTCTCTATCTCTGAAAAGAAGCATTATGCTGCGAAATACCTCGTAATAAATAGCATTTATACTCAGCCCTGTTTATGTACCTCATTTATTGAATTGGTGGTTATTACATCTATATACATTAGTATATACTTTTGTATTGCCATTACTTCCTTATATATATATATATATATATATATATATATATATATATATATATATATATATAATGGTTCTCGCCAATCAATAGCTTATTGAAATACATTTTATCATACTGTTAAATAAGAGGTCATTTCCCCTATCTATTATTTTTAAGTCATTTTAATTACTATAATTTCCGTCATAGTGATTGGTATTTATGTACGACACTCCCTTTTATTCTCGATATACGGTATACATAAGCGGGCATAGTATGTGCTAAACTGAAAGATAGTTTACTTTTGTGCTTTTATATGAAACTCTATACATTTTAACCTCTAATACAAACGTTGTAGCAGACAATTAGCTGCAGTCGATACTCCGTTTCTGAGAATCTAGCGTTAACATATTTCGGTCTGTCATTGTTAGTAGCATAAATGTTCATATGTAAATAGATTATGCTCCCAAATCTGCTGCAAAGATTATTACCTCTGCCTATCTATCGAAGATACTTTTGACATCAGCCAGTGTTTTATGCATATATCAAAACAATATTCGCCTCTGTATTCGGCTAAGTGTGTGCACAACCTACCTCTTGGAAATATTTTTAAAAATTATTGCATACATAATAAGATGAGAACCACTTGCCATGAAACATCCATTCGTAACGTTGTTATTTGCGCGATGAAGTTATTGCAGTTGCATTCTCTCAACAAAGAATACCATAAGTCTACGTAGCAGCAAAATTATATCTCTTGCCTGTAGCGATTTATAAATACAGACTGAAAGATTACCCTGATAGCTGGTTTCCTCGTACTACTACCATTTATACTCCTCAATTACTCCCTGTTCTCCGATTGTGTCAACGGCGTAGAAACTCTTTCCTTTTTTTTTTTTTTAAATTCAATTTTCACCCAAACAAGGTACAGTGCCACTTTGAAGCAGGGGGCTACTATTAGGGACTTAATTAGCGGGGTATTGTGAAGGGAGATGAGTAGAAAGATGTTTGTTAACATTACACTTGAACTTCTGCATATCATTGCAGTTGGGAAAGCAGAATCCCGGAAGGGAGTTCCAACGACCCGCAGTTCTGGAAAAGAAACTATTGGAGTTAAAGGCTTTCTTGCACCCAGGGATCTCTACTGTAAAGGGATGGGACTTAGTAGCTTGTCGGGTTTGTCGGGGGTAGTTACGTCGGGGAGGTACAAATGTTTGCAGTTCGTCAGAGAATTCACAATTAATGTATTTGTAGAACAGGCAGAGGGGTGCAACATCTCGTCGATTACTGTTTAATAAGTACTTCCCCTCTCATAGTGTCACTTTGTTTATAGTTTACAATTTAATTCATGCGCAGAAAACCATAAATGAAAATAGTGTAATACTTAACTAACACTATTGTTTTTTTTCTAAATGCATCAGGTAGATATTCAGTAAATAGTAAAACTTCTGTTTTCTTTCTTAATTATTCTATCTTCAGTCAAATGAAACAAAAATGCTTCAATAAGGAAACATCATACGAAAACAATTACGTCTTTCTTCGTTAGGAGCTAATAGGTGGTTGCCTTCTTCCGCCTCCTCACTTTCGCATATAAAACTTAGTTAATTTTTCCCTCTATTTTCTATCGATATTTCGTTCTAATATAATAAATATATAAAAATAGTTCATTATTATTATTGAAATTGAATATTTATACTTTCGCATAGCTTAATAATTGATATTTGTTCTACTGCTCTTCCTGTTTCACGTAAAATCGATACTCTGAATTGTGCGGGGTTTTTTTTTCAATATGTACACATCCACTATCAGACAATTATGATATATAAATATATATTATTTTAATTGGAATTCACTATAGTCCGCAATAAAATAAATTAATATAAATTAATTATGAAATATTTTTGTGATATTTGGTTTGAAGAATCTCATTTTAAGGTTTTTCATAATTTTCAGAAGCGTATTTCTAACTTGAGTTACCCCACTTTTTTCATCACTACAAACTCTCTCTCATAGACGTAGTCTTGCTAGTCTTAAGTTATTTAATCAATACTGATGTAGCATATGTCCTGGCTTCCTTTGTTCTATCCAGGTTAACTCATTGACTTAATGGTCTCTATCAATGTACTGTTCAGATCATTCATTAGCGAACACTTTTGTTTTGTTTTTTTATTCATGAGCTTATTTACAAGAATTACACGTTTGTGGGGCTATCTTCTTGCGATGTGTTTACTTCCTAATTAGTGCTCTTTGTATTTTCAAGATTGAAGTCAGTAATCACTTCCTGATTTTTCGAGAATCGTCTTTCATTCTTGTTTGCTACTGCAAGAAAACGGCTTCACGTCTTGTCTGGAGCCATTCTCATAAATAAGTATAATTGTCTGATAATAAAAATAAATAAATAAATAAAATGAATCACTCTTGTTTTTTTTAATTTGTTTACAAAAATAGCAACTTTACCTTTTATGATCTAATTTTCAACTTTATTTATACCTCCAGATTGCAACTGTCCATTGCGGCCATTAGCTCCAGAAAGGAGAGGGTATCGTTTTCAAGCATTATTTATGATAATCAAGAAAAATTTATAAAACGCAAAAATGTTCATTGGTAGTTTAATTAATGAACTCTATAATTCCTCTCATTTAAATACAAAAATCGTCCCACTTAAAAATAACTAAAATTAACAATACATATTTCTTCATGATCAAATCATAATTCAGATGATAAAGAGTTTTCTTTATTCTAAACAATGACCATTCTCTGTCATTATTCCTAGAATTAATTGCCAGTCAATTATTGTCCATATACATAAAACTAATATAACATTATGAATATGAAAAGTGCTAATTATCAATATTAAAGCTTTGTTAAATTTGAATGCGACAACTCTCATTTTTAAAATAGGTGAATTCAGAATTTTAATATTTAACGACATCAAACTTGTTACTAATAAACATATTTGTTTATTAGATGATCAGATTTGTTACGCTTAATATTTAGTACGAATATGTTATTCGTCAGTGTTTTAATGTATTGATACGTTTAGGGTTATATTTTAAATACAAATTTTACTAACGTTTTTCATATTTTAAAAATAAACATTATTTGTGGAGGAAATTATTAATAACAAACAGTTATATAATAGATGGTAATATGTAATTAGTAAATTTCTACTTGAAACTCTCTAAAAAGCTGAATATGCAGTGAAGAGCGATTTTTGGAAAATATATCAGATAGCATTGTTATAAATGCATCATACATCATCGACTAAATATATAATTTTCTTACAACTACATAACTAGAAGACGAATCCGTAGAAATTGAAAGAGTAACATTAGAAAAACGACAGAAGATATGAGTGTTTGCTTAAGTCAATGTCGCTTCCTATATTGGCTTCATAATTGAGATGGAAATAATGAAGAAACGCAAAGACAAAAAGAAGGATATTAGAAAAATGTGTAATCTTGGGAAGATATGGATTATGCCAGTAATTATAGAAGCCTTTAAAATTATGCAATTGTATCTCACAAACTAGCTTGCAAGGTTGGAGCTGAAAATCATTTAAAGTTTTGTATCTGTCAAATAGCAGGTGAATATGTCTCAAACGTAGCAATCAATACACGATAAAAATATATAATTAGGTCTGCTGAATATATATATATATGTGTATATATATATGTGTGTATATATGTATATATGCATGTATATATATGTATATATATGTATATATATATATGTATATATGTATGTATATATATGTATATATATATATATATATATATATATATATATATATATATATATATATATATATATATAAAAGCGGTTAGACATTCCGACGAGTTATTTACGGGCGTCGATTCCATGGTCGAGTGTGAGAACTACCGACTGTCAACACGACGGTTCTAGGTCCAATCCTTGGCTTGGGAGAGATGCTAGTCTAGCGACACTGATGAGTTGTGATACAACGACACAGGGCTATATGTCGATGACTACTAATATATATATATTATATATATATATATATATATATATATATATATACTATAATGTTTTTTTTAGGGATAAAAAAATTAAATATTGCAATTAGTGTTGTATATTGGTTTATATTGGAGGAGATGATATATTAAAATGTGTCATGAGCTATCTAGTGGATCTGAGATGTTGTTCTTTTAACAGACATATTATAAACGTATAAATCCTATGTATGTTATCAAGCCAGGAGGACATGATATTGACGTGTAAACTGCATCATGTTGTATGAGACTTATCACACGGGAATATTTTTACAGTTCATATGTAAGAAGAATAATATATGCTTCATACATTTTTCTTAAAGAGTCTTCTGTATCTTCCCGCTGCTTCGTGACGAACCATGAATCGATCAGCACCATCCAATTGAGACATATGTTCTTATTTGTGAAATCATTAAGACAACTCTTTATGTTTTTTATAATATAAATATATTACAGTTGTCTCAAATGGTTTTCACAGGATCTGAAGTTAACCTACATTTTCGGTTCTTACAGCCCGCTCCTAGCTGTCTGTCCACCCCTGTCTAGACGTCTATCCGTTCTGGTGGTCAATCCTCAACTCTCTGAATCTCTCCAAAACTAACTACATCACGTGTTATCTTAGGTTACCTAATTACGTGTCTCAGACCAACCTAATGTCCACACCATGTTATTTGTTTATTCAAAACCCCAAAATAATGTTTGCATATATTTTCCATTTTCAAATTCCCTTTGCGATTCACACGTCAATCAATTCTTCCCAAATTAATTGTTTATTCTTCTAATCTTAATAACTGATCCAGCGACCATCCGTCCCTCAAATCAATTAATAAGAATACAATAACAATAAAAATAATGTCTTGATTATTGACCCCGCTTTCCATAGTTAACAGATACTAGGCTATGATCACAGCCTAATGTGTCATGACATTAGATTAGGAAGGGAAGACTTTATGATTCATGATTTAAAGTAAATTCGTATATATATATATATATATATATATATATTCCTTTAATCTTCTCTCCAAAAAGGGGGGAAGAGGAAGAGGAGAGGAAAGAAAAGGAAATAAGGAGCCAGCTGAACGGTTTCGACCCTCGCTTCTCAAATCTGTATTGAGGGAATATTTAAAACAAAGAATGAAAAAGCGATTAAAATTGCATTTTATTCAATTTACGTGGAGAAAAGAAAGTGTGAAAACGATTAAAATAAAACAGCATTATGGTCGAATACCGTAGAGATTAATAACGTTCAACCCAAGGAGGCATCCCTTTGTTTGAAAAAGGAACGTTTTCTAAGTCGAACGTGAATAGTCTCCAAGATCTTAAGGTAATATAGTGAATGAGCACGACCCCGAATAGAAAAAAAGTCCGTGCTAAAGTTCGGGTTTTAAAGTAAATGATCAGTAATTGAAGATCTGTATGTGTTAGTAACAACGTCCGATGCCCGGTAGGTTCCATTCCTAATTTTACTGGGTACATGTTGTTGGATTCTTCCATCTAATCTTAATACGTTCGACCCAAGTAGTTGGCACCGCAATCACGTTCAAAATTGTAAATAACGTTACTATTATGGTGCGGGGGTAGAATGTCTTTTCGAAAAGATGGTAATAATGTTCTCGTAGATAACACAACACACACATTGGCAGCAAAATAACATCCATGAACTGCTGAACTGATTTGTTTGGCAAATTACTTACTTACTGTACCCAACCAAGGCAACCGAAGATAAATTGGACATTTGATCACTATATTCTCTTTAATTCGAAGGAATTCAGCCAATTTCCTTGGAATAACTGACCTAATAACATCTAGTGGGTACCCTGTTTGGATAAAGTATCCGTAATTGTTTCCAATTCCTCATCTAATTTTAACTTGGAACAAATCGTAAGGGCACGATGTATTGGCGTCCAAATTAGAATTATCTTACGTTTTTTAGGAGAAATTGAATCCTAGCGAGTGTACAATCCTGTAAATGTTGATTTACTGTATATACTTGTGTTGTAAATAGATTGTGATTTTGTTACTAATACATCAAGGAAAGCTATGGATGAATTGCACTCTCCCTTATAGGTGTACTTTAACGTAGGATGCATTCCATTGAGTAAGGAGAAAAAGGTGTTTGCTTCCGTTTGGTTATTAAATAAACAGTTTGTGTCGTCAATATATCGGAAGTAGACTAATGGTTTCATGGGTCCAGATAGTAAGCGCTCTTCATAGAACCCCACAAAAATTATCGCCATGATCGGTCCAAGTACTGAGCCCATAGCCACACCATTTTTTGCCGATACACAATATTGTTGGAACTAAATTCCACAGATGTCGTGGCAAATTTCATAAGTTCAATAAAGATGTTTTCAGGAAAAGGAGATGATATTCGGACCCGATATAAAAAAATCTGTACAGATATCTATAGTTTCCAAAACAGGGACACAAGTAAAAAGATTGCTAATGTCATAAGAGCACATACATCTATTAACAATCTTAGACTTTTTAATAAAATCAGCAAAATAAAATGAATCTTTAAGACAATATTTAATATAATATTATAAAACAGGTTGTAAAATGTCGAAGATCCATTTTGAAACCTTGTGTTGCGATGACCCTATCATGGAGAGAATGGGCCTTAATGGGATATCCGCTTCATGGGTGGATAGATCTAGAGGGTCTTATCTCACTAGCTACGTTAATCAGAAGTCCACCATTTTTGACCCTCTTGACCAGTTTCTTTGGAAATGTAGTTTCCAAGGAGGCGGCTGAATCATGAGTTTAGACAGGGCCCATTTTTTTCAAATTTGTCTTAGTCCTCTAGTATTACTGACATTTTGTCAACGTACTCATGATGATTTAGTATAACCACCCGTGACCCTTTATCTGGTCTAGTAATGACTAATGACGGGTCTTGTCAAAGAGTTTTAATTACTGCAAAATGCTCTTTGCGCCATTTAAACTCAGAATGCGACACTGGTGTACTGGCGTAACTGTAAGCAAGGTCATTCAATGTTGCCTTGAGATCCCTAGTTTTTGTTTCAGAGACTGGTGCAAGTCTCTCCGCTTGGGCATTGAGGATTTAAAATTCAGAAAATACCTCTTCCCGTCTAACACCGCGCACAAGAATACAAAACTCTAAAACATGATCAAGTACCATTAGTTCTGAAGATGACAAGTCATGGGAAGATAAATTAAGAATGTTACTTCCAATATTTGGGTTGGTGGTACACCCGAACATTTTATATATTAAGTGTTGCAATTTGTTATTTGATTTAAGAACACATTTTTAATATCTCGTTCTTGAAAATTGCAACATATCGTGCAAAGCGAACTTTATCAAAGCACGAAAGAATGCTCACTACTTCCCTCCATAATTGAACATTTTCACTCTCATATTTCTCTAAATTCAATGCTAGATTATCCTAAAATTTATGGATAAACCCATTCTCGATTTTGTGTCCATGTTGCAAATTCGTTTTTTTTATTTTAAATAAAATAAACGAAGAACCCACATTATTGACACAAGAATGTAAGAATGTTATATTATCTTGCGTCGATCTAATTTTACTTTTGATTTTTAGAATAGAGTTTAATTCCTTAAATAAACTCGAATTGTACCTCGTCTTCAAATATCTCATAATGTTTTTAGGGACACTAAATTTAAATATTGCAATAGGAAGGGAAGATATTTATTATTCATGATTAAAAGTAAATTTGTATATATATTTATATATATATATATATTCCTTAAATCACCTCTGCAAAAAGGGGAAAAGGGGGAACAGGAGAGGAAAGAAATAGAAATAGGGAAGAGGGACCAGCTGACCGGTTTCGAAAAAGCTGTATTGAGGGAATTTTTAAAACAAAGAATGAAAAAGCGATTAAAATTGCGTTTTATTCAATTTACGGGGGGGATTAAATAAAACATAGTTAAGGTCGAATACCCTAGAGATTAATCACATTCAAACCCAGGTGGCATTCCCTTTCCTTGAAAAAGGAACGTTGTCTAAGTCGAACGTGAATAGTCTCCAGGATCTTAAGGTGATATAGTGAATGAGCACAACTCAGAATAGAAAAAGAATCCGTGCTAAAGTTTGTGTTTTAAGTAAATGATCAGTAATTGAAGACCCCTACGTGTTAGTAACAACATTCGTTGTCCGGTAGGTTCCATTCCTAATTTTACTGGGTACATGTTGTTGGATTCGTCGATCTAATCTTTATGCGTTCGACCCAAGTAGTTGGCACCGCAACCACATTAAAAATTGTAAATAACATTACTATTATGGTGGTGACAAATAGACAAAATTCATTATATATGTATATATATATATATATATATATATATATATATATATATATATATAATAAACTCTGTATGTTTGTATGTGTATATGTGGTTTGTGTGTCTGTGAGTTCGTTCCTTATTGAATCGGAAACGGCTGAGTTATTTTTATGAAACTTCATACTAATTACATTCTGTGGCTTGTAGATAGGTTTTTGTAAGATCGGCTTGTGTGGTAGATAATTCAACTTCTCAAATGCACTTATGATGTTCAGTTTTCTAAGGGATTCACTTTGGTTATTATCGGCTGTTTCGTCTTCATCGGATTATTTCGATTATCGATATTTATCGAAGATATTTCGATACAAACCTAAGAACACTACTGAGTCTATAAAGTACCTTTGTGAGAACTGTTATTGAAAATCGGCTCATGCGTTTTTAAATGTATAGGGAACGAACTCATACTCACAACAGACACATCCACAGACACACGAACATGATAACTTTCTTTGCCTAAAATATTATATAATCCGTGAAACCAAAATTAACGATGAGGAATCGATGTAATTTAAAGCGTTTTTCGTTGTGATAAAACCGCTGTTTAAGTTTTAACTCCAAATGCAAGTTCAGTTGGCCAATTCAACACAGATTTAAAAAAATAAACTAACGTTTATTTGTTTTTAAATAAACTCCTCTTCAGCATAATAAAGACAGTCACTTCTGCTCACGTGTTTCTAGGTAGCATTATGCTACTAATAAATATATTACGGCGTCTTTGTATATAATTATAAGATATAACGTTAATAAAATGATTTTAATATAGATAACAAAGGTAATTATAAATTTAATGAGAGGCCTTAGACCAATATACTAAGATATAAAGAGCATATATACTCCAACCCTCCCTAATTAATGTAATTCCCCTATTTAATGAACGATTACATCCACATGCATTAGTATATATCGTTATATTCTCGGTTTATTCCATATATATATATATATATATATATATATATATATATATATATATGTGTGTGTGTGTGGTGTGTGTGTGTGTATGTATAAATATATATATATATATATATATATATATATATATTTATACCAAAACTGCAATTTCTTATCTCAGCGTCATTGTTACAAATCGTACGTCTTTTTGTCCTTCATTACAAACTTTTCATGTTGAAATTGAGTCCAGAAATAGGTTTCGTGAATTTAAGTTTCTTACATTTTGATCTAGTATAGAATTTATCTTGAAATAGAAACCGTTAATTTTAAATAATAAATAATGTATATAGTCATATAAAACAAGTATATATATATACATATATATATACATATGTATGTATATATGTATATATGTATACAGATTTATTTATAGTATTATATACTATTAATAATTAGAAATACATATATATTATCAACGTTGTAAATCTTAAAATATTTAGAAAATATTTAAATGATTGTAATCTACTATCATATTAAAAGAAACATTAAAACTCACACGGAAATGCCGAACTGGAAAACACACACACACACACACACACACATATATATATATATATATATATATATATATATATATATATATATATATATATATTTATTTACCAGTGGTGAAAAAACCGGACTAAAGTGCTCAATGTGTAGTCAGAGCAGTATATAGGAAATTTATTACTGTGAGTCCAGAATGAGTTTACAAATTGTTTCAACTAGAGGAAAATCCTCAAAGAGAGGAAAAATCCAACTAGCATCATCAGAATTCATAGATGGACTAAGTTATAAAGTCAAATAAAAATGGAAAAATCGTAGATAAAGGGGAGTTAGAAAAGAAGGGGGAGTGGTGGGGAGAGGACGTTGGAGTTTAAAGTAGTAGGAGTGTATTAAAAAAAGAGAGGGGTTTATAATTAAATATTAATTATGTGTAAATTCTTATATACGTGTTTTTTAACGGTTTAAACTTAAAAGACGCTACTTTTGTTGATAACGGCATAAGTAACAGTTAATTTAAAGGATCACCATGGCAACAGGTTGGAGAGTTAATGTTAGTGAAGGAACAGGTTGAAAATGGGGTTTAAAGTAATTTAGCCGGGCGGGGAGAGATTGAAAGATATTTATTGTTTATAAAATGGAAAGAAAAAGAAAAGGAAAAATAAGTTAATGAATTATACTTTACAGGTTTATTTTGATAGTGTAATGATATATATAATTAAATATAATAAATAAATTAGCCGGGCAGGTAGAAATAATACGTTACAGGTTTATTTTAATAAAATAAAATAAAATAGGTGAAGGAACAGGTTGAAAATGGGGTTTAAAGTAGTTTAGCCGGGCGGGGAGAGATTGAAAGATATTTATTGTTTATATTATATTTGCTGTACATATTTATGCGTGTGCTTATATTTGTGTGTTACTTATTTAAAATGTGTTTTCTATTATTTAAGTTACTTACTTAAGCTTTCACCTATTTTATTTTATTTCATTAAAAGAAACCTGTAACGTATAATTTCTACGTGCCCGGCTAATTTATTTATATATATATATATATTATATTTAATTATATATATCATTACACTATCAAAATAAACCTGTAAAGTATAATTCATTAACTTATTTTTCCTTTTCTTTTTCTTTCCATTTTATAAACAATAAATATCTTTCAATCTCTCCCCGCCCGGCTAAACTACTTTAAACCCCATTTTCAACCTGTTCCTTCACCTATTTTATTTTATTTTATTAAAATAAACCTGTAACGTATTATTTCTACCTGCCCGGCTAATTTATTTATTATATTTAATTATATATATCATTACACTATCAAAATAAACCTGTAAAGTATAATTCATTAACTTATTTTTCCTTTTCTTTTTCTTCCATTTTATAAACAATAAATATCTTTCAATCTCCCCCCGCCCGGCTAAATTACTTTAAACCCCATTTTCAACCTGTTCCTTCACTAACATTAACTCTCCAACCTGTTGCCATGGTGATCCTTTAAATTAACTGTTACTTATGCCGTTATCAACAAAAGTAGCGTCTTTTAAGTTTAAACCGTTAAAAAACACGTATATAAGAATTTACACATAATTAATATTTAATTATAAACCCCTCTCTTTTTTTAATACACTCCTACTACTTTA
Organism: Euprymna scolopes; assembly: GCF_053919585.1. Lineage (NCBI taxonomy): Eukaryota > Metazoa > Mollusca > Cephalopoda > Sepiida > Sepiolidae > Euprymna > Euprymna scolopes. The sequence goes on along the minus strand of NC_136491.1, from coordinate 139,791,624 downwards.
AACTCCAACGTCCTCTCCCCACCTTTTCTCTCCCTTCTTTTCTAACTCCCCTTTATCTACGATTTTTCCATTTTTATTTGACTTTATAACTTAGTCCATCTATGAACTCTGATGATGCTAGTTGGATTTTTCCTCTCTAGTTGAAACAATTTGTAAACTCATTCTGGACTCACAGTAATAAATTTCCTATATATATATATATATATATATATATATATATATATATATATATATATATATATATATATATATATATATATATGGGTATCATATATATATCTTTAGTTTCATTATTTACGTGAAAGTGTGTAATATGTCAGAATACAGTGAGAGTCAGTCCGTCGGATCGTCGAAGGCCATTTTATCAGGTGTTCAATCGTGGAGATCGCCCGCTTCGAGTTGGTTTATTGTGAAGCTGGATTGCGCATAGCCAACCTTACTCTTTTACAAACAGTTTGACTTAACAGCAACAAACAACCTCGTGAGAATGTGAGACAAGCGAGGATACAGAAGCAGCCGTAATTGTCGACATCTTTCGAAGTACACAGCCTGGTATTCCAAAATTGGTAACGATCACGATCAATGTTGCTTAAGTGCTTTTACGAAAACAGGTGTGCCAACGTGTTTCTGGCGTTATGAGAAGATAGTATGATTATAATATATATATATATATATATATATATATATATATATATATATATATATATATTAGACAATTAATATTTAAATAAACGTCTTTGATGTATTGTCGAGGAAATAGCCTCGCTATATTCCATTGTTTTTCAATGTATGTTTATTTAGCTTGTGAAATCAAGTAAAACAAGCACTTGTAAAATTGTCAACAAAATGTATGATATAAAATAGATAATCGTTCTAAACTGTTTTAAGAAATAGAGAGTATACAAATAACGGTCTCATCTATCATACACATACATATCAGAAAGAAATGATATTACAATTTACTTTTATATAAAGTGTCGAATTTAAATAACTTCTATCTTCATAAAAACTTAATTTCTATTTATGTTCTTTTAATTTATAATGCGTGAAATCAGTGCAGAATTTATTAATATTGTCCGTCACTATGTGTCTGTATTTATTCGCATATTATCCAGGACACTAAAAAATCCACGGTGTTTAGTTTATGAAAATAAAATAAAACAAAATAAAATAAACGCGTAAGAAATGGTTTTATTTGGCATGGTTTCGTGTAAGAGTCAATGGAATGAAGCGTTCCAGAGCTATTTTCCTAAAGGCGCCATTTTATTGGTTTTTAAATCAAACTAGACTGCAAAGTAATTTGCAAAGGTTATATACAAGGTTAGAAGTCAATAAGTTTCATTTTATGTTACGTTCCCTGGGAGCGTTAGGATTATGGAGGCACGCGGCTGATAGAATTAATTTCCGGCTTAAAAAATATTTCAAAACAAAAAAAAAAAAAAAACGTCACAAAACATTTTTTTTTTTAGATTGTTGTTTTCAACTTTAACTGGGAACTTACCTCAGATATATAAATATATATTTTTTATTCTTCTGAATTTTCTTCTATTTTCACATAATTTATAATTGTATTCATGCATTTAGTAATAATAGTAGTAGTAGTAATAGAAGTAGGCGTAACTTATTCCGAATAGGAGTAGTAGTAATAGTGTTGTGTTATTCCAAAAGCTAAATATATATGTAAATTTTATGAATTATATCTGTAGTAAATTTAGAAATAAATATTATAACGATTTATAATATGAACATATTTACTTGACAAACTTTCACATGAAACGAAATTACAATTGCATTGACCTATTTATTATTATTTTCACACGACATGAAATAATATTATGCAAATGAAATCTTTCGTGTATAAAAAAGGTTGTTACAAAATTTAAAAAAAAATGTATTTAATTACACACTATGCTTAAATGATAATACATATTCACAGACCCGTATACGTGAGAAAATTTTAGGAATTGGCGTGTTTATTTTAAAAACGAACAATTGGAAGGGATACAATGTGGGAATTTAAGTAGCAAGATGGCATTTGACATTACAAGGAACTTCTGCATGTCAGTACAGTCAGAGAAGCAGGAACCCGGAAGAGAATTCCAATGTCTAGCAGTCCTAAGAAAGAAACTATAAGAGTAGAATGCTTTCTAGCTTCTAGGGATCTCTAGTTTGTAGGGTTAGATTTTGCGACTTGTTGGGTTTTACGGGGGTATTTACGGCGAAGGGGTTCGTCAAATCATCTACAATTAAAATGCTTTTGTGTGTGTATATGGGCGTGTGTTTTTTATTGGTGTGTTCAAAAAGTCTCTACATAACTCAACTCGGATTTTTCGTCCCCAGAATTAAACTTTATATATATATATATATATATATATATATATATATATATATATATATATATATATATATATATATATATATATATCTGTGGCGATTTGGACGTGGAGAATAATTTCGGGTTTATTTTTAGCCTGTAAGTATAGCTAGAAAATGCTCAAAATTGCAATAAAAGCAGTTGATCCTGACGGAAGTATGTGGCATGGATCTGTTACTCATGCTGTTTGTTTAACGCATACGCAAAATTAAACATCCATAACTTATAGTCGATAATGAAATATTTACCGTTTTTGTTCATGTGTCGGTTGTTCAGATGTTATCGACACATTAGCTATAAATAACGACTGGGCATGAAGCTCTTAACTGTGTCTTTCAATTTTAGCGGATTGCTTCTCAGTCATATTTTTAATAACTTTTGAAATCACTACTGTATATTGGATAATGATAAATATGTAACTGGCTCTTCAATAATAACTGCGAATTCACAAAAATTAAAATAAATAGGTATGTTTATATTACGACCGGGCAACATGGAGTGCCCACTAGTTTTTAAAAATATGGTCAACGAAACAGTGGCATTTATATATTATATATACATATCAAACAAAAGAACATTAATTAGTTCGGATATATATATATATATATATATATATATATATATATATATATATATATATATATATATATATAATTCAAACACTGTAGTGTTTGAATATATGGTAAAGTGACAGTTTTAGTAATTTTGAACTGTTTAAAGTTTCAACGCTCACTCATTTTCAACCAAATTTCAAACAATTATAACAGTTTATAGATCACTTTCTCAGCTATATTGTGAAAAACATTTCAATTTTCGTTCAGTAAAACAACAGTTATGATCAATTTACAGATATTCAACATCGTAAAAAACGTATTGAGTTAGGCGACGGTTTTTATGACTGGTTTATATAGAAACTATGTCGCTTCAGCGACTATTGTTGCTACCAGTTGCTACCAATTCACTGCTCTCGCAAAGAGAGCATTCACAAGTGAAACAGAAAATATGAAAGAATGAAGGGGATATAATTGAGGGATTTTATTGCAAGGGGACTAGTGGCATACATTTTTATTGCATATATGCATGTTAGGGTTATCAGGGGCAAAAATATGACTGAAATCACACAAATAACCAGTGAATTTACTGTAAGCATGGAAAAATAATGGATTACAATAGAAAAATACGAGCATGTAAAGTAATATGGTATAGCTTAAACATGGAAAAGTGAAGGACTAGTTGTTAAAACGTAAAAAGAAAACGACAGGCAATTCTAGTAATAAATATGATAAATTTGTAATTTAAAATATTGCAGCATTAAGAATTGTTTAATTCAGTTAATAAAATGATATAATCAATTGTAAATGCTTCCATATTTTAAGTTATAAATTTATTATAATTTTTATTAGAATACCTTGTCCATTTCTCTTCCAGTTTTAGCAATTTGTTTTTTACTGTTCCATGTTTAAAACTTAACCATATTACTTTTCCTGCTCGCATTTCTCTATCGTAATTTCTATATAGATTTTATACTTTTATTTTATCTCTTTGCCGATTCCTATAAAAGCTACAAAAATTTGTTGTTATCTATTATCCCGATAAGTCTCATCTAAAAGAATTAAATATTTTTCCTATAACTCCCTCAATATACATACGGAGAGACACAGAGAGAGAGAGAGAGAGAGAGAGAGAGAGAGAGAGAGAGAACTCTAATTAATTATTCTTGCAACATAATGATTTAAATGACATGTTTCATGTATAAAACCTTTTAACACTGTTGTTAACAAATTACAAAATATGTCCAAGTTTAATCACATCCTTATCCAGCTATGTGCAAATTAAAAAACACTCTCCAGATTTTTTCTCACACCTCATTGAACAAATCCTATCCACATATCCATTTTTTCTTTTTTCTTCTTCTTTTTTTCTTTTTTTCCTGACACTCCCCTTCCTTTCCCAATCTAGTCCGTCCTCAACTAAACTGTTTCTTTTTTTTTCTTTTTTCCCAGAATTTCCCAAATACAATACAATACAGAATTCCCAATACAATTAATTCTTTCTCCTACGAGATCAACAAAAGTTTCCAGGCACACCAACCAGATACACACACACGTACATTTCTAGTGCATCGATCCAACCGACGGCAACAAAATCTTTCATCTCAATTTCTTCCCCATGGTCCCAAATATAAAACAACATAGGCGTGCCAGCTGGGGAGGGTGCATATCGTTTCTCCTAGGTACCTCGGTGCAAGGAGACTAAGTTTCCTCCACAGCTAATACGTTTTCCAAACCATACTTACACAACGTTACACTTTCCTGTACAGCTTTCATTAAACTCTACGATACCCAAGCTTTTTTTTTCATACCTTCACTTGTCCCATAGGCATTCTCTCACTCGGAACAAGGTACAGCATCTGCCCTAACGCCACACCCAACATGCACTATTCTCATCCAGTGAAGGAGAGATCCTCCCCGACCGAGGCAATCCTGCCCTTCAGTCCCATAATTTGTCCCAGCAGCGCCATTTTGGTCAGAGACCAAGTGCAACAACTGTTTCAACGCTACACTAACAATATTCAATCCCCGTCCCGTGTAAGAGAAATCCTTCTCGATTGAGCATTTCTAAATTTCTCTTTTCCAAAACAGAACAATATCAGCACCGTTAGTTTCTTTAAGATATTCTACTCGACAGTTTAAATGATTTAACACTACCATCAATTAGATTATTGCTTCTCTCACTCTCACTGGTAACAACAAACGTTTCTAGGCATCCTGTACTCACCCAGCCGTCAGCGAACAATAACTCCATGCCCCCTTTGTGAAGCATTTATTTTTCCGCCAGGCTCCTGGTCGGCTGGTATACTGCTTCGAATACCAGGGAGGGTACTCAGCCTCGCCCTCCAACGAGGCAGAAAAAAAATAAAATTGACGGAGTAATTACCTTCTCCTAGTATAACACACCTGACAATCACAGGTCCTTTTTCGTGTCCCATCACTGGACTTACGCCGTCTTATGCGAACAGTATATGTTCCAATAATCTCACAATATGGTTTCTCGTGTTACCATACCTGACAATCACAGGTCCCCTTTTTTTCATCACTAGACTTACGCCGTCCCACGCGACCAGCACACTTTCCAACAACCTCACAATATGTTTTCTCGTGCCACATCCTTTGATAATTTTGCAAACCGTGCACTGGGTTTACGGCTTCCAAACACCTGTTCCCTTCGGTACTAAGATGTCTTAAAGCCCATTTTTTATTTCGTAGGAGCAATGGAGTTCGCCGCCGAGCGACCAATAGAAACCCTTAAACACAGGACCTCCCTCAATCATTAAGTTGTTTTTTTTTTTCTTCTTAACTACAATAATTATTATTTTTTTCTTTCTTCCTCCCTTTTATTTCTTTAATTATTTATCTATCTAGATAACCACACATATACACCCGTACACGCGTATACACACGCACACGCCTGCACATACCTACATACTTGGATCAAATCTACTCCTATTCGGCAGTTTAAACACTTAAAACTACATTTCAATAATGGAATTAATTGTCAAGACAAGTTTCGTTTTTTTTTATAATTTTTTTCTTTCTCTTTCTTTTCTTTAGTTTTAATAAAATTCTCCCACCCACCGTCTAGTTAACGGTCTAAATGTCTCACAACTAATCGGTAAATCATTACTTCTTCTTTAAATTTCTTACGATAGCTGCTATTCGTTACAAAATTAGAATGGCATCGGTGTACTGCCGGTTTCTCTCTCTCTCTCTCTCTCTCTCTCTCTCTCTCTCTCTCTCTCTCTCTCTCTCTTATATCAGTGACAACATATGCGCGACTGTTCTTAATGCCCCAATACAACAACGTATCAACCCGTTTAAACAAATACATATTTCATTTTCACTTTTTTCTTTGGGGGTGACAACAAAAAATCAACAATACTTTGCAATATTAAGAAAAAAAATATTTACAGAATACGTAACCAACGAAAAGCACCCTGACAACAACGCCTAAAAAAATCTGAGCGAAGCAAATAGGAACCAATAAAAATCTGCCCCTACCTTTCTCGTCTGCTTCCTTTCTTTCCATATCTCCACCTCCCTGTCCCGCTGCACATTTTTTCTGCATTCTGACGGCTATTTATGCCCTCAAAGTTCAATTTCACTCTTTCTTTTCCCTTCGGTACGTTCAATGTCAGTCTTTCTTTTCTCTTCAATAAGTTTTCTTTACAATCGTTCTTTTTCTCCTATTTTTTTTCTTTCTTTTTTTTTCTAAACATTTTTCTGTGCTATTTTCCATTTCCTTTATATTTTTTTTCAAGAGAACTGAGTTCCAAACGCTTCAAACTGTGTTCGTGGTAACTCGTTCGTGCACATCCCAGATGTGATGGTCTTAAGTCATCGGCACCACGTTGTAACGAGAACGATGTCCCGGGCATGCGTCGTCCAGTGGTGGACCCCTCCAGCGTGACCAGACTCGCACTGGTCACTGGAAAACATACCCCCGCTGCTCAAGGCACGTTAAACGTGCATGACCCCAAGTCCCTGTGGCAACATTGTCCTCTTCGGCCGTCACTTTGCTTTTGTGTCTGTGTCTTCGTCGTCTGGCGTCAGGGCATACCTGAAATAAACTGCATCTTCACTTATGCCGGCAATCGAAAAACAAAGAAAAAACTCTGAGGTCATTTTCGTTTAAACCAAATAAAATAATTATTTGCAATCATTCTACATTTGTTCAAAGCCATGTTTTCGTTATCCGCGCTTCGTGATGCAGGTTGTATACTTGAGATTTCAGGTTAATTCTCTAGCTAAGAACAAGAACTTTTTAAAGTTAGTCCTTACTGAGATTTCTGCCCCTGCCTCTCACCCCAGGCGGGGCGAGAGCAGATGTGTACGCTTCGCTCGCTAGCCAAAGACTGCCCAAAACCCTTCTATCTCTCTTTCGAGTAGGCGATCGTTGTTTATATCAAAAGCATCTTCCTTCCTTTTCTCCATTATCGTCTATTCCCCCCTCTTTCTTCTCTTGTGAATTTCTTTTTCTATCCCTCTATTTTCTTATTCTTTTCCCTTTCTCTATTGTTTTGTGAACATATCTGTCAAACTAGCTTGGTGGTCTCTGAGTTAAAACACCGCGGGTCCCCGACTCCGAGCAGACATTTTGGAACCCAATTCTCGAGACTGTCCGAATCAATTACGTTAGTTAAAACTCATTCTCACCAGATCCAACTAGAAAAATAATCTCCTTTTTTCCGCCATTAAAACAGATATCATGTCTCCCAAACATCTCATAAACACCTGTCTTAATCTTTGACACAGTATCAGCACGCCCTCCCCCGCCATAAGCATTCTTATCTTCACCTAGCTGAACGGGACACCCGGCATCGTCCGGTGTCCCGTCACATATATATATATATATATATATATATATATATATATATATATATATATATAGAGAGAGAGAGAGAGAGAGAGAGAGATAGTTTCATTAAGAGCAAAATAAATTATTGAGTTGTTTGGGGGTACTATATTGATCTCTGTGATAAATGAGGAGTGTAGTTTGCAATATATAATGTAAGTAGGTGTATATCAAGTCTGTCATGATCAGTTAACGTATTACAGCCTTATGTGTACTAAAGCTCTCAGAGAGAATACTATGGCATTAAGAGTTCTTTTTTGCACAAGTACAGCATTTAATATATACCTATACTAAACAAATGAATATATATATATATTGTTTTTATACATTAATTTTCCCTCTTTACTCATTCATATACATATATATGCAACTCTATATGTATATATATACACGTATATATTATACTATCCTATATTTTAGTAACGAACTGATTTACGACATATTTATTTACATCAGTTACACGAATTAATTGAACTAAGAACAAGAATAATTGATATCAATATTTCACTATATATACGTTACACAAAATAATGGAAATTGTATCATCAAATCACTGTTTCAAGGTTAGTTATTTCCAAAAATGTTACTTAAAATGCGATATTCAGGAAGTTATGACATTTTATATATTATCAAGTAGTCCCTCACTTTATTGCAAAATGCCAAAAGGGAGCGATTTACGATTATCGAAAAGGAAAGGATTGTGGCTTTGTGGGAGTTGAAAACTCCCAAACTAACTCAATTGTAGCCCTTTAACTCAGAAGAGCGACCTAGCTACGTCACTTCCTGTTCCCCATATTCCTTTCTCTTTCACGCCGGACTTCCGATATTATTGATATATAACGGTATGTTTTCGTCCTCATTATGTGACCTTTTATCTTTTCAATTCCTTTACCATTAAATAAATCCACCATTACACATCATGGGGACGAGGTCGTCTATCACCACAGCAAACCATCCTGTCCCCAACGTCTGGTGACCCCGACATGATATGTCTTCAAATGGTGACCTAACGAACGCTGAACAACCTTCGTTCCCGAAAACATTTAAAACGTTCTCACTGTCGCAAATGTACCATGCGGTTATATCGTTAAATAATCAGCGAAATATACTAAAAAAAAGAAGGAAAAAAAAACAAAACAAAAAACAATTTTTAAAAAAAGAGAGAAAACTTTTTCATTGCATTTTCTACTTTACGTCTAAACACACGTGCGTCAATTATCTATCGTCCGCCACCTTTTTTCTTACTACTCGTACACAGATAAATGTAAACAAATCCCCCCAAAAAAAACTTTTTTCGTCGCAGCCTAAATATAATAAAATAATAAAAAGAGAAGAATAAGTTTTATCTATATTCACGTACATATAAAAATATAGACATTTCATTCTCTTCACATTTTTATGACGAAGCGTATCTTTGAACAACAATGTCCGTTAAAATTTCGACAATATCAACGGACTATTATTTTCACGAACATTTCGATTTTTCTCGCAAAAGATGCACATTTCCGTTATAATCCAATCTGAAAAATGATTTAGATGACGCCATGAATATAACGTGCTCCTTGAAATATTCTTAGACGTTCTTTTCGCGTCATTTAACCCAAACTTTTTTATTCTGTTTTCCGTCATAATCGAAGCAAAATATGACCTCAAGAACCTGAAATGTCAAATTTTCCTGTTGCCTTCATTCTTAATAATCAGTTTATTCAACAAAACTATTTTCCGAGAACCAGTTCTTGTTTAACTCAGCCGAGAAACACTTCGCACGAAGAGACATGATTACGCACATGTAACAAGCACCTGCAACGAACGAACGTCATACTATAGCACAGACGTTAACTCCAGCGATATGCATCCAGTGCTACAACGAACGAAAATTACTTCCTTATTTGAACGAGGTTGCTAACAACTTCAATAGCAATTTCAACGTGTTTTCCACGTATTTTCAACACCAGAAATTAGATATGAATTTTTCTGTGGAGGACGAAGTCTAACAAAATACCATCACACACGCATTTTATATATGGATTTTGCTGTGGGGGACGAAGTCTCAAAACATTCCGTCACACACGCGTTTTAGCTACGTATCAAAACTTTAAATTTTCTTCATTTTATCGAAATATCTTTTGCCATGTGCAAGAAAAAGTATTTCAGCTTTCAATTTCATCATGGAGAACGTGTGGCAACAAGACCACTGCAAAACTCAAATAGCAACTCTCACGCTATTTCAACTCCAGTTTTCCACAATTATGGGAAGGGAAAGGCGACAATACGCCTCTCCAGAATCATGTTCCGCGCATCAAGCCTCTCGACGACATATCAACCCTTTCCAGCAACTCCTCACGGGATATCAACCTTTTTAGCAACAAACGCGACAACCAACACAAAGATGTTCACCAAACCCTATACATGTTTGGATTTCACAACGATTCACCTCACCTCATCTCACTGAAGTTATCCTGCTAACATGAGTACGCTGCATCATGCACACTGATACACTCATCCTGAACAACGTTGATACCAATCTCTACGGACGGACAAATTTCCTCGCAGGCCCACTTGTGACCGTAAGCATGTAGTCGACACATTCGCGACGAACGCGAACCAATTTCAACCCATCGTACTGACCCTTGCGCACGCTTCATAGACTCCGTGTCAATGCAGTCTATGACTGCAACACTTGCACTTAAACTCATAACGTCATTCCTGTGACCATCCCACAGTTGTACAAGTTTGAACCCTTTTTTTCTGATATGCTTTAACGTCGCAACTGTATCTTTTCACCCTGCTACTTAATAAATATACAGTGGACACACACGCACACATATATATGCATATTTTTCTCAAATTTTCTTTCTCTAGCTTCCAGCTAACTAGGTAGGGGGTATTGTGGGAGTGGAAAACTTCCAGCCTAACTCGATTGTCGTCCTTTAACTCAGAAGAGCGACCTAGCTACGTCACTTCCTGTTTCCCATATTTCTTCCTCTTTCGCGCCGGACCTTCGAGCAGTCAAGATGTAACAAACACCGGTCCGGTGGCAATGGGCTCCTGGCTACCGTCAGCCTCTCGCAATTAACGTTACTCATCTTTCAATGACCTCTCATTCTTTCTATCTCTTCTTCATGTATATTTATGTAAATAAATTGCATTTATTTCGCTAATATATAACGGTAGTTTTCGTCCTCATTATGCGAACATTTGTCTTTTCAATTCCTCTACCATTAAATACATCCACCATTACACGTCATGGGGACGGGGTCGTCTATCACCACAGCAGACCATCCTGTCCCCAACAGCTGCACTCACTGAAGGACTGTACATAAAAGATTTAGCTAAAGGGGTCCAAAAACCTTTGACTTCATTCGTGATCAACCACAGCAGCAAATCTAGAAAGAAAGGACGCCAGGAGAAATCTTTCACATCGTGATATTCGGAAAATTCGTATCAAAGTCAATCGTAACCCAAACAGCACCAGTGCTTCTGTTTTTGCAAGAGCTGAAATCGCTCCAAGATATAGACAGGCCCGATGTAATGTGTTGATTGAGATGGCAAGTGACATCAAAAATATTCCAAGGCCTCCATTGAGCACACGGCGTAGGGAAAAACGAATGGCTTAGGCACAGAATTACATGAGAATGGATTTCCAATCTATTTACACCCCTTCTACTCTTGACCGTCCGGATGGATGGGCCAAAGTTTGAAACTCGAACGGGACTCCAACCCCCTACAGAGTTCATCGCCAACAAGAAGGTGGAGGCACCATGTTTACGGCGGGATTCATTAGAGATAAGTTAGTTGGACTATTCCGAATTCCAGATCCCAACAATGCATACACAGCCCTATTGGATAAACATTTGTCACCATGGCTTGACGACCTACCATTGTCACGTCGCTTTAAGATGATTTTTATATTTGACAATGAATCATCCGATTCTGCTAGGGCCACAGCAGCCTTCCTTGAATCTCTGGGCTGCTTTGGAGAAATCATCATGAGCTGACTACTGTGTTCTCCAGATCTTAACGTCATTGAACATCTCTGATCAACATTGAAAAGAAATAGGAAAGTAAAGGATGCCCTGTGGAAGAAAGTAGCTGATGTTAATCAAACTATAACTCCTTTTCAGATCAGACAATTGACTCGTTCGGTGGACAAAAGGTTGTTTTGAGTTATTTCAAAAGATGGTAAGTATAGCGATAAATAATTCATTTATTTGAGGCTTAGCACCTAGGATCTGCTTTTGTTTATTATTCTTTAACAAAAAATATAATAAAAAGTAAAGTTTTCATGAGTAGACATTGTATTTTTACCCTAATACAATATTTTGGGACAACTTCAACAAAGCGATAGACAGTGAAAATTCCTTGATAAAGAATAAAATGGCATAGCCTTGTAAGTATAGCATGAATTTGAATAAAATTTTGAGAAATAACTACCCTTGAAACAGTCATTTGATTATACAATTTTTTATATTTTGTGACATATATTTAGTGAAATAATGATATTTTACTAATCTGTTACACAGCGATCGACGTAGTTTATAAACATACATATATATATATGTGTGTGTGTGTGTGTGTTTGTGTGTGTGTATATATATATATATACATATACATATATTGTCAACCTTATTGATTGCGTAAGTCCATGTACGTTTATTTATACACATCGTTCAAATTTAGATATATTAAGATTTTTTAAAGCGTTTATTAAAGTGATTGGAACTTTAACTTCTCATATGACTGTGAGCGAATTTGAATTCGTTCCAGAAAACAAAGAAAAAGAAGATATTCGTAATTTTTAGTTTTGAAGAGTCGGATTATGTTTAGCAAAAACAGCTTACTTCAAAGGTAATAGCTGATTAACATAAGTGTCTAATTACAGAGCGTTGTATTAATAATGACAAGTAGCAATTAATTGCAGCAATCATAAAAAAAACATTTAAGACGAAACAAACAAACACTTCTAAAACCAAGACTTCAAAAATGTTGAGAACAATTGTTCATCTGTTCTTATACTTAGAAAATCGATGTTTTTTTTCTTTGACCTCAATTTAGCAAGCATTAACTTTTGTACGAAATTAGTTCGGCAACTTGATCCGATAATTACAGGGAGCGTTTTCTCAGATTCACAAGAACAACACAAAACCTATGCTTTATTATTAATGTTAAGTCCGATTGCTGTCTGTTATGTATTAATAGTATCGAATTCTTACAAATAAAACAATAGAGCATGCTAAGAAACAAATGTCTTTTGATGATTCATCAATTCGACACAATTAAGAATCATTTAACCCATTTTCTTTTTTTAGCAGGCATCGCTTGGAAATTTTCACATTCAAAAACGCTTATTTACTGTTTTTAAAAGGGGTTACCATATATCAAGGCTCAGAGACAAGTTGAGGATAAGAATTAGCGTGTGCATTCTAGCAATTGAGGCGTTAGAGTTGTAATTGTTTGCGGTGGAAATTTGGTATAATTACTTTATATAAGAAGAGGGTTCAATAGATAATTGTTTGTTGGATTTGAAGGCGATAATATTTGGAAAGCAGACCAGCGGAACTGAGTTTCAAAGGCGGGTAGTTCTACGAAAGAAACTTTTTTCGTGGAATCCGCTTTTAGTTTTAGACACAGGTCATGGAGAATTTATTGATGATGATTTTTTATTAGACGAGTGTTTTTCGTAAAACGATTGGTGAGGAGGCACCAAAGATTAGAAGCTCAGTCGAACACTATTGTTGCAATATTTTGAGAATAATGGTATGATCCCACACAGTCGGACGATTCTATTTATAAACGATGCTGCTAAGAACTGACGAATCAAATTAATTCACGTTCTGCTACCAACCAATCAGAAACCAGAGTTGCTTCATAAATATTAAACCTTTTCTGGAGCAATTTCACATGTTCTTTTCCCGGGTTTCGACACGGTAAGAATATTTTGTTCTGTGGAACTGTCTACTACAAACAAGTCACCTCCCAGGACTTGTGTGTAACAGGGAACCATCTGAAAGTCAAAATGGCTTACACTTCTAGAACTATCCATGGAAAAAAGATATTGATCTACTTATACCAGCTAATAAATTACTCGAACATTTGTGTCTCATTAAATGTATATTAATAACATAGGAGAATGCATACAAAAATACATGTGGTAGGTAATGCTATTTAAAAAAAAAAAAGAACATATTTGAAAATATTATTAATGGGGTTTATAAATAGGAATTAAGTAACGCTTACTTATAATAATATTCGTACATATAAATTTATAATCAGTATCAGATATAGTAATATCATGTTTAATTAAGTTTTTCATTCATTAGATAATATCCTTAAAAAGACTACACATACGAAATATTGTATATTATTTTATTTTTCTGGTAATTTTGCATCTCTTATTTTGTGTCTTAATATTCAAATTCAAATTAGAGATCTCTAATAAAAATGTTTACTACTTTCTGGTCGGAATTTATCCACATATCATTCGTCCATTACTAGTTTTACACTGCTAATTGTACGTGTCTTAAATTTCTATTTAAATTAAGTAGCCACCTTTTACCCCAATGCACTATATGGCGAGATCAGAAGAAAGAGACTCAGAGAGGTCTAGGCCACTCTTGGCCTTTAAAGTGTTGTTATAAATGATTGTACCGTTATCATTAATGTATACAAATGATCTAAAAAATATTGTTTGTGTTATCATTGATGAAAATAAAAGAAAAGAGCTTGGCCCAAGTTGGAACACCGAGGGACGCTGGCATGAATACTGTAAGCTTCTTATTTCTGCCCATAAATCACTGCTCTTATAAACTTATCAGAGGAGAGTAAATAAATAATTTACCAAATTTCTATTACGAACGATTACTAAGGAATTATTTCAGTGACTACTGTACACTCCATAACCCTTATCATCGAATGGCCTTCGTGCCTTGATAGCCCCTATGTAAAGAAAACAAATTAAGAACGCATTTCCAGTTATTGCGTAGCTGGATATCTTTTGTAGTATGCCACAGCCTTTCAAGATACTTTGATATGTCAAGAGTATTTGCCCTCAGAACGATGCCTGCATCGAAAGAAAAACTAATCCTGTGAAATATTACTGCTAGCACATCAACTGTTGATCTAGCAGAACGGAAATCATATTGCATGCCACTGAAGGGCGTGTTACTCTTTGGGTGGCTGCATATTCTTTATAAAACTCTTGACGCACAGGAGACTAAATAATCTCTACTGAGAGAGATTACCGATTGTTTAAATGTTTAAATAGGTTAAATGTTTAAATAGGTTTAAATGTTAAAAAGTTTTTCAGGAG
Organism: Euprymna scolopes; assembly: GCF_053919585.1. Taxonomy (NCBI): domain Eukaryota; kingdom Metazoa; phylum Mollusca; class Cephalopoda; order Sepiida; family Sepiolidae; genus Euprymna; species Euprymna scolopes. Next base: position 139,776,529 of record NC_136491.1, on the reverse strand, counting down.
TTTCAAAGAATTTTTCTTGTAAGAAAACGTTTAAACAGCTTTGTAAAAATCGGTTGAGGATTTTGAGTACTATAATTAGAATACAATCGGGACCAGTTCCTCTACTAGAATCGAGATGTTCATAAGGTTTGCAACATAACTCACAGTTATTTTTATGTTGCGTTTTAAGATATAGGCGGAAACACGCGAGGGGTTAGGGGGGCTCTTTTCGAATAAAATATAATATGCTGCAAAGTTCTTGGCGAAGAGTTTGGTTGTATCTTATGCTTAACGTATGCGCACAAATATAATCGAAATACGTTAAACCATATAGATAGATAAAATCTACAGAGATAGGTTTAGTAGATAATTTTGGCAAACAATACGTCGCTAGTATATCTATATCTTAGTATATTAAATAGCTCGTTTTAATCATTTATATATATATATATAAAAGCGAAAATGTATTATGTTTGTATGTATGTATGTATGTTTGTGTGTCTGCTAAAAACTTTCGACTGACGGAGCAAGAGAGAGAGAGAGAGAGACAGACAGACAGACAGACAGACAGACAGATAGAGAGATATGTCTAGACAGGAAACGAAATACGTAATTTAATAAAAAAAATAAAATAAAATACTGCTATGTCATCTCGTAACGTTCGAGCGATGACCTCATTTAGTGGCTATCTGTCAATCAAACCTCTTTCACTCGCTTTATAACCCTTATTTTACCGCTATAATCAATTGCTCTTACTCTTAGTCTAGACAGTTAAGTGGTTGGAGTTAGTTTCACCTCCGGGTTCAATCCAGCCTCACGACCAAAACTATTTTTTTTCTTTTACATCTTTAGACACGCGGGCAGCGTTTCTTTATTTTTTTACTTCGGTTATTCTTTAGTTTACTTCCCCCCCCCTATACAAAGAGCGTTTTTTTCGCTGTTTTTTTATTTTTTTTATTTGGTTTTTCCGATTTTTTAAAATCGTTTCAGGGTTATTACTTCCCCCCATACACACACCTAAAAACACTCGGGCAACGCCGGGTACCCCCCGCTAGTTTCTAAATAAAAGAAGAATGGGTTTTACTATCAATGCAAAAGCGAGAACTATGGAAACTTTACATTTACGACTGTACCAAAAAGCGCGTTCTTATTAGACATTACCAATATGTTCTCACGTTTGATGCAATGGGTCGTCTACGACCATTAGTTTCGTTATTAATATCACTAGACTCAGGGTTGAACCGCTATTTTATACCCATAATGCTCTGCTTATATATATATATATATATATATATATACATATATATATATATATATATATATATATATATATACTCAAACAAACACACTCTCACATACACAGACAAATATATATATATATTATTATTATTACTATTATTATTATTAGGGGGGAGCGGCTCGCTAAAATACGCTTAAATATGATATTTAAATTTGTCCAGATTTCACATAAATTATTATTGAGTATTGTAAAAAAATAGTATTTGGGTGTCATCAGCTAAAATCGAAACCGAAAGCAAAACGGTAAAATGCAAATCTGGTTAGCTTACCAGTGTACCAACGTGATTAATGTACGAAGTATATAATGATTGTTTAACATATTAAATACAATGAAAACTTCATAAAGACCCATAAAATAACGGTTTATAAAAATCCAATCATTTGAAGCCTCTGGCACCGCTCCTCATCCTTTAGGTTCGAGAGTTATGAAGTTTGAAAATATGGAAACAGAAAAATGTAGTACGTTTTATAAATTTGATTTGAAAACATTTTCATAGAAAACTATCATGTAAAATTATAGCATTTTAAAAATATATTTACTGAAACAATCTCATCAACGTGTCTAAGTATACAGAAGTATTTATATTGTATTCATGTATACGCTGATAAGACATCTCCTACAAATCTTTAGTGACCCTTCACCTTTCTGTCTGCATTATTAGCGTTCTGCAAGCAGTTGAACATAATATCCAGAGCACATGTAGGCAAGATGATACGTTAATTGAGTAATGATTTAGTAATATATTGACATTTGCAAGGAAACATTCATTTCAAGAAACACTTCAATGCATCGACAATAGTTTCCAAACAAACAGTCCAGTACTTCAAATCACTGGATGCTGAATGCATCACTCTATTGTTTCCACTTGAATATTGTATTCCGGCGTTGTTTCTATACAGAAATATGTCAAGAGAAGAGGCGCAGGTTTAAAGTGGGCAATGTCAGAACTGGGTTTCCATGAGACAAGTGTTCAAGTAGAGATTTGCAATAAAATGCATTTGAGTATATGTAAACATCTCACTATTTGATAGCATATTATAGAGGATGTTTGGAAAATGCTTTAGATCGTTATAATTCAAAGTGCATATAAGGTTTTTACCGTTATAAAGTTTTACTAGAATTTCCGTCAGTCTTTTCATGTTAATGTACGATATCGACGTTAGATGAATCATCCAAACTATCACTTACAATGTAATTGTCAATTATTTCCTTTTATACGCACTATTTCTATAGTTCAGACTACCGTTCTCGTCTAGAATGTTGGTTTTAAAAGTTCCGATCGATGTAACCTCTCACTTTATCCAGGTGCATTTTATTTGAAACGCAAGGGTAACATACTCTGATTCTGTCAATGAAATTTATTCACAGAAAGTCTCGGTTTATATAACCGCCAATGGTCTTTAAATCCATCCTTTCTAATTGGTGAATGTATCTGTAAAACACGCAAATTTTTCGTCGATCGCGGGCAGCTGCACCGAATTATAGGCCCTTACATTTAGTGCATGTGGATAGCGTGCCCATGTTTCGTCAATGTGGCAAAATTTTTAAGTAATTTACACTTTCATGTTCAGCGTCGCTCGTACTCAGGATTAAACCTTCATCCTCGAAAAATTTGTTAGTTTATAACTGAATTTGAACGGTACTATATCTAGTGTGTTATTGACCATGTATTACTTTTGTTTAAACAAAGATATTAAAAGAAAACAGCTTAATAATAAATGCTACTTCTTTTTACAACTTCTTCTATAAAAGAATAGAATGAAGTAAATAAAAATCCGGATCCTTTGAAAAAAAAAACACAGAATTATCTTTAAATAAGATATTTGAACAGTAGATCTGTTGAAGATGGATAAGAAATGAAAACATTTGAAATTTCTGTTTATAAACTTTTGTTGACGTGGACACGTTCTAATAATATTCTTGACTACTCCATTTGTAGCAATTTAATTAATTGCAGAAGGACATGAATGAAATATATTTTTCTTAAATTACATAGGTTGTGTCCATAAGAAGAAGATGGACACGAAGACGCATTGAAACAACTTATTGGTGAAGAATAATATACACAGAACAACGGTCGTAGTACTTAACGCCAGTATTGCGCATTTAGAGGTACGCAACCACATCACGTGAGTCGGTATTTCTTAGTCTACTTATACGGTTTGGAATATTTCAAATCTTTTGCAGGGATGAGTCCCAGCATTTTAAGTAGCATGAAGCCATTTGAAATGTTTTATGAAAATTCCTACAGGCAAGGCATGACGCTGCTTAACATTTTTTTATATAGATCGCTAGAGAAAAGGCATGAAACTACTTCATTTTTATATCAATAGTTCCAGACAAGTCATTAAGCTACTAAACAATTGTTTATGGAAATCACTCCAGACAAGGTATTAAGCCACTAGAAATGTCTCATGAAGATCGCTCCAGATAAGGCATGAAACCACTGGAATTTTTTATAGAACTCCAGACAAGGTATTACGCCACAACAAATTATAATAACAGGTTTCTTAATAAGATTTACATTCGAAATAAAGGAATTATAATTTTATTAAAATTTATAAAGGAACATACGAAGTACAAGAATAATAACAGTTAAGTATAACTATGAAGAAATAATTAAGTATACTTGGCGATAAAGGACAACATAATAATAAAATAAAAAATCAAAATGAAAAGGTAACGTATATGAAGATAATAAAATAAAAGAACTTAGGTGTCACAAAGAATAATGGAAATCATACAAACATAACAGTAAAGGGAAGAAGTAAGTGGGAAGAAATAAGAAAAAATAAAAACTATTAAAAATATCTATTATATATACATGTGTGTGTGCGTGTGTGTGCGCGTGTGTGTGTGTGATTGCTACCGTTTGACGAAAATTTGCTATCTCTTTAGTTAAGTGTTGTGCGTCTGTGTGCACGTAAGTGATTTTTTAGTCCAGCTTTAGTCTTACATGAAAGAACGCACATGAGGCATAGAATTTTTTTTCTTGTAAAGGTGATCCCATGCTAATATTGTGAATTCTCGAACGTTTTGTTAGGCTACTTTTCGATTTGCAGATTATTTCACAAATATGACAACTTAATGTGCTGTAAAAGCCTCCTCCTAAGACTGTTGTTCCTGTCTTTGATTCTGTTATTTCAGATGATTTACAAACCCCGCTGTTGAAAAGAAAAGCGCCTGTCAAATACAGTGCATTTCGGTTCTTGTTGTAATTTTTCTTATATTTTTATTCTGCTTTCTTAAAACACGTTTTTAAACAGCAGGATCTACCTGCGCATGATTATATAAATAAGATTATGATCATGTTTTGATATATGGTGTATATACGTTTCCTTGTGAGTCGTTTTACTATATATATATATATATATATATATATATATATATATATATATATATATATATATATATATATATATGTACAGGAAAAATAGATGTAAACAATATATATATATATAAATATATATATATATATATATATATATAGGAAAATATATATTTAAGCATAGATTAGTTAATATAGGTGTATATTTGCAATGATAAAAATTAAAAAGAAATTATGTAGAATTACAAACCTCTGAAAATATATGTAGGTAATGTGGCTACTAGTAATATTTAAATAAAACACACCGACCGTTTAAAAATCTCGTTAACCAAGTCACATGAGAAACCTGATGTAGAAATTCGCTCACGGACAATTCACTTTAGAGCTCATATTTCCGTCGGCAATACACCATCATGAAATAACATTATTAGAATTGAGATACATAGCAATTCATAAGACAATGTGCCTTTAGCACTTGATCCACTTGCTAAGTTTTGGTGAAACCGGGTTAACACTACCGAACTGTAATTACTTTCGTACAATCCACTCGTTACGTTAGATTAGCAACATACTTGAGGCGGAAACATTCGTATGATATGTTATTAGAGTAGAGTCGGTGCTGTCTATGTTTTCGTTTAGGCTGAAGCACATAATATGCATTATATAAACTGCCAGGTTAAATGTAGCATAGATACATACCTATTAATATATGTATAATTTGTGGGTAATTTACATTGTTGACGGTCTGAATATTCATAATCCTTTATCAAAACATCGTAAAATGATATCTTTCTCTCTGTAGTCTAATAATCGGGCAATAGAAAGGCATAGACTTTTTAATATATATTGAAGTACAGACGTCAGCAATTATTATTAAACTCCTTTTGTAGAATGATGTTCCTCCACAAATTAGTAACAAAAAACACCACATTTGAATTGATTAGCTACATAAATTATTAGCACTTATATGACATGCTCTTAAATTATTTCAGCGTAAAACATAAACTGTCCTTATAATTTCGACGAGAATATTTTCATTTCGAAAAGATAAATAATCAAATCCGAATTGTCAGGGTTTTTTTTTGGCGGCAATTACTGTTTTTAAGCTAGAAAAATATATATTCTATCTATTTGGTTGATATATTTAGTCCTGTTCGGTATTTACATTTTTAGTTTGAAATAAAGAAAGGCAGAGATGTGTTCATCGTTTTACTCCTACCTCAACCAAATATCTTTTTGGTAATTAATATTAAATATAATTTAGTTTGCTACAACAACCGTCAGTAATTCTTCCTTACATTCTGTGGCAAAACATACATGGAAATTAAAAAAGAAACTTTCTCTTCTAGTACTGGCAATCTGTAAAACAAAGCATATTGCGACTGCTGGCAAATAAGTTGTAAAAAGGTGAATATAATATACTCTACAGATGTCTCAAATTTCACAAGCTCAACCAACAAAGTTTAATATCTGTCACACTGACGCAATGTTGTATCCTGTGTCTGTTGTACATATATTTTAATTGAACGTTCTCTGATTAACTCATAGCGTGTGTGCTACCGACAATCATCAAATCCAACGGCTGAAGTTCATAGATGCCCAAAATCTATATACGTCACAGTTTTTCTTATTTATTACGGTTGAAAATTTTGCTTTGATGAGTTAAAAAAAAATGATTGCTCACCGTTTAATTCTCTGTAGTTTTAAATTTCAATCTTTAACTACAGATTTGAGAGCGTTTTTTTTGTGTTCGTCACTAGAAAGACTTTCATATGTCTGGTATTACTGCTTCTGCTGTGATAATGGTTTGACTTTAAGTTTTAAATGAAAAAATTGAAGTCATAACGCACGTGTGCTTTAAACGGAAACATTATTTCAGACGCTCCAGGTCATAGTGAACGAACTCATACACACACATACCAAAGTAAACCAAACGCTTCTTTTATGTACTAGTAGTGATATACATATATGTGTGGGGGTGTTTGCGCATGTGGGTATATATATGTATATATATATATGTATATGTCTATATGCATATATACATATACTAGCATGGATGCCCGCCGTTGCCCAGGTGTTCGGAGGTGTGTGTTGAGCAAACAAATGTGGTAGTAGGAAGGCACAATCGAACCCGTACTGAGATGGAGGAAAAAAACTGGAAAAAACGTGACGTCTTTGCTGTTACGATCGCCACCAAACAGGAAGAGACGTAGGTTTAAATTAAGGCTAGACAATCGAAAAAAAGGTATGACATTAGAAAATATCGACAAAAAAGCGACCCCTCCCTGTAGAAAAGTGCCAAGATATTAAGGATTTTAGCCAAGTTTTCGGGATTTGTCGTCTGGAGCGTCGAGCTTCAAAACGATAAAATGAAAATCCGTCGCCTCTATCGAAAGTTTTAGGCAGACCTGCAAACAGATATACGGAGATTTATATATTTGTAGCTCAAATTTTCGACCCAAACCAATTAAAAAGCTTGTCCTGTCTCTGAATACCTTTATGTAAAATTTCAAATGTTTAGACCAGAAATTTTCTGAGTAATTTGGTAGAGACAATGGAAGCCAATTTTTTTTTAACTTTGACCCCTATCATTACCCCCTTAAGATTTATTGTTTTAGGCTCAAATCAACTTATAAAGTAAGACCCATGTACAAGGAACGTATATCTAAAATTTCAATTGTTTATACCAAAGTTGGTGTAGGAGTTTGGTAGAGTTCTCAAAGGCCAAATCGTTGAACTTTCACCTCTTAACAGCCAAATGTCTGGCTGAAAACCAATTACAAATAGTTTTCCACATCTCACTACCCTGTGCATCAAATTTCGAATGTGCACAATTGACAGAGTTATTGTGTAGGGAAATGTACACAGACAGACAGACAGACAGACACTTATATATATATATATATATATATATATATATATATATATATATATATATATGGACTAGACTTTTGTAAAAAAAATGTCCTGTAAATATCTCTAGTAAGTTGTAATTAGTTGAAAATTACTCAGGAATATGGGGAGCGATACAAGGCTGTGTACGTAGGAAATAAACAAAAAGTATATATATATATATATATATATATATATATATATATATATATATATATATATATATATATATATATATATACACATGTATGTCAGGTCAGGTCATGTCATATGCTACTAGTACCATGTAACCCAGTACTGTCTGCATCATGGTCGGGTCACCGGCGAATAAACTGGTTCCCCTACCAGACTTGTTTGGTGACGAGGGTGGCTAGTCTCCCTGAAGGATTCAAAACAAAACCTTCCAAATGGACGAATGAACCCTTTTTCGAGGTCAACGGCCAACTAGCACCGTGCGAGTTTTTGTGTATTTATGTGTACATTGAGGTGGAGAGGGCTCCCGTAAGCCCTGGTGAAGGCAACCTTTCTAGGAGAAGCCAATGCCTGATTTAAAAAAAACATAAAGCGAGAGACCAGTACCCGCATTAAGCTGGTCTGCAGTTTTAATTGTTGGTGCCTATCTTGCTCTTGCTTGTTGCTGGATCAACATTTTGAACCGAGAGAGAGACTTAGCTGTCGCACAAAGCTAAGACTCTGTAACATAATCTGTGTATATATATATATATGTATATATAAGTATGTATATATATATGTGTGCGTGTGTATATGTATAATTATGTTAATTCTTTGACACGTTCATCAGAATTTTACTATAGCTGAGTTAACCAAGATACCCACCACAAGTGATTACACTAGCGAAAATTAGGTTTGATACCTTATATTGGATGAGATATTGATTAATCCCCAAGTTGGAGCCGTCATCTGCCATAGTCATATATATATAACACTGACATTTCGATTAAGATATTGCATTACTTTTGATTGGCAGGTGAGACACCACAGTAAATAAATGAAACACACTTCTACCTTGGCCCAATAATCATAATTCGACTGGAGAGGAATTCTCGTAAACGTTAAGTATAATCTAATCATAGAGATCTCACTAGGCAGTTTAACTACAGGCGGCTTATTGCGTTTCCTACAACGTATCCAATTTCCTGAATTTAAGCATTCGGCAATAATCAATGAATTTAGTCATTGTAAAAATAATTGCATATATATATATATATATATATATATATATATATATATATATATATATATATATGTGTGTGTGGGGGGTGTTGTTTGGGGGTTTTGCGATACTTATGTGAATGATTTTTTTTTTTACTTCTATGCGAGTTGGGAATAATTTTCCCTTGGACCAATTTCGTACACCAAATAGAAAATCCGGAAATTGGAAGAGAAGTTTTCGGATTTTGTAATGATCTCCAAATGCATTTTTTACTTTCTTTTTGTGGATTGAGAGTTGCTAATTATTCTGATGAGTTAAGGGCAAAATAGATTCATTGATTGATATAATAACTAAGTGAATAATTTCGCACTACGAACAGTTATTGTAAAGAATTTTTGTGTCAAGGAAATAAAAAGAATAACTTGTAAGGTGATCAACGTCGTGAGATTTGGAATGTAGACTTTTGTCATTTGTATATATATATATATATATATATATATATATATATATATATATATACATATATATATATACACTCATATATATATATATATATATAAACACTCAAATATATACACACATATATATATATATATACATATATTAAACGATTCAATTAGTTGGCTATTAGCTACACAGAGGCTTCGGACTTTCATATTTGTAGGAGATCGCCAGACAGGTAACTGGCTGCTTTACATATACGCGTAGTGTTTTGTTTAGATTACTCGACAACTGAATTCTTTATTTATCCGAAAATTCGTACTAGGTCTTCTCACAGACAATATAGATGCACATGCACACAGACGCACCCACACACAAGCACACACATGCACACACATAAGCACACACACAGATATATATGTATATGAGTAGCAAAATATATATATATGAGTAGCGAAATATATACACATAACTTTGAAAAGTAAACACTATATATATATATACATACATACATACATACATACATACATACTAATTTTTCTGTTCATGTAAACGACGAACACAAGAAACTATAAAAATATATACGTATATTTTTCTATCTTTTCGATTTTTTTCGAGTTGTATCAATGTGCTTATTGTGTGTGTTTTATTTTCATTAGTAATATTATATATTATCGTCTCGTGTACTTTCTTAATCTATATAAAATTAATAATAACCGTTCACATAAGTATTCAAACATTCATTCTATTAATCATTTTCAATCCGTTTATAATCTTTACACTATACTACCGGTCCTTTCATTAGTAAATCCGAAAAAAGCAAAATATAATATGTGAAAATCTCGTCCCTTTTAAAGAAACGATAACTCTGCAAAATCTGGCTTCTAAATGGCCAAAGCCACAAAAATAGACCAGAATATCAGAGTGGTGTCTCTTTCGTGTAGCTTAATTTTTGCATATCATAATAATAGCATATGTTCATTGTTAATCTGTGGTTAGAAAGTATATCGTATTGATTGCGACATGCAAGAACTTTTAACCAAAGGAATGTGTCAACAAACTGTACGTAAAACGAGTAAATTAAGCACTATTAATGCGATTTTATTATTTGTATTGTACTAGGTAACACTATTATTTTCTCAGTACTTATTCGTACTTATTGATTCACCTAAGTTTGATTAGTTCTTAATTTTACATTCAATAAACACTATTTTCACCGAAATGTGTATAAACTCATATTTGTTACGTGTTATTGTTTTCTTTGTTGCAAACATATTTTCATGCTATTCAAAAAATATGGAACAAATGAATTTGGCTGCTTATTAATATGTTTATATGTCTCTTCTTGTGTAAAATATATTTCCTTAATCAACTGAATCGATTAGATAGAAGTGAATGATGTTTACTTCAGAATTTCCAATTTAATGTATATATACTCATGTAAAAAGATAACTTTTCAATTCTATGTAACTTTCTTCATACCAGTCATTTAATTTATGAAACCTGGATGTAATTACAGAGCATATTACACAACGATAAAAAAGTCGATATTTCAACTTGCAAGTTGTAGACCATCTTACCGTTCATTCATTTAGTAAGCACCTGTTTGTAGTGCCAAAATCATTATTTAATTATTATATTATTTATTGAATCCGTGTCACCCTTAACTCACCAGACGACAAAGGACTTGGAAATTAAAAAAAATATAAAAGCAAGTGTGAATGAATGCACAATTAAAAATATGGAAGATAATTTTCTATTAACTATTGTTATGCATTTATTACGCTATCTTGGAATTTACAAGTATAATCACCAGATTATCAAACTATCTATCAGCTTCTCTCTGTCTCTGTCAGTCTCTGCCTTGCTCTCTCTTACTCTTTGTCTGTCTGTCTCCCTATATACCCCCATATATGTTTATATATATATATATATATATATATATATATATATATATATATATATGTAGTTATTGAAGAATTATTGTTGTAAATAATAATAATAATAACTATTATTATTATTATAATTATAATAATATATATACACATACACACCCACACACACACATATATATATAAATATATATAAATATATATATATATATACACTAGCAGAAGCACCTGGTGTTACCTGGTAATAATATTCGATTAAATATGATATTATCATTTGAGCATATTTCGTATTTATTATTTTAGTCAATTGTCTATAGATTGTGTCAACTCATTTTTTACCCAAATACATATGATTTGCATGACGTTAGTTCAAATCGAAACCGAAAGTATGATTGACAATAGGAGACGGTAAATAGGTAAGGTGGCCATTAAAACGAAAAAAACAAAAACAAAAAGAGAAAGACAGAAAAATGAAAAATATTGCAAGGGACGAGCAGAAAAAAACGGAGATACACCTTAAAATATATAAACGGTAATATATATATATATATATATATATATATATATATATATATATATATATATATATATATATATATATATATATATATATAAATGAAACATCTGGTTTGTTCGAAATCGATAAACTAGAAATTTACAAGCCCGTTTTCCGTAATATTTTATAGCAGTGAATGTTTATAAGCTAACTGTGTTTTTAAATATTAAAAAGTAAAAAATATTTCCATATTATAAAACAAAAAGTTAATCGGTATCGTTTCTTAACGGCCGACTATTTTGATTCTCTCTCCTCAGATCTTGAGCGCGTGGTACAGTGGGGGAAGCGGTGGCTGGTTACCTTTAATGCATCTAAGACCAAGCTCCTATCATTACAACATAAACGCTCTGCTCCCCATCTGGCATCAATTGAAATGAATTGCTCTCGTCTAGGGAAAGCCCCATGTTTTGGTAAGCTTCTAGGTTTGACCTTTACTCCTGATCTGAAATAGAACACATAAATCAAGTCTGCGGCAAAGGTCGCTGGGAAAATGGTAGGATGTTTCTACCGATCCAGAAGATATCTCACTAATGATGCAATTCTCTATCTATATAAAAGCCAAGTACGTCCAAAAATGGATTGCTGCTGCCACATCTGGAGAGGAGCTGCTAAAACAGCCCATCCTGCCTTGACAGAGTACAAAATAGACTTCGTGGCTTGGTGGGGGATGCCATTTTCTGTTCCCTGCAACTCTCTCCCACAAAAGTTTTATCGTTATTTCCATGGCAAGTGCTCCTCTGAGCTTCATTCTCTGGTCCCCCCCTCGCCGATCTTTCACGAAAAACACCCCAATAACTGAAACAACTATCAAGAACTTTCCCCACTCTTTATCCGTGCCTTAATCAAAATTTTCCCCACTCTTTATCCGTGCCTTAATCAAAATTTTCCCCACTCTTTATCCGTGCCTTAATCAAAACGTAGATTCCATGAACAGAGCTTCTTTCTTAGAACTGCACGCCAGTGGAACTCTCTGCAGCTTTCCTGTTTCCCTCCCGTCTTCAATTTGGATTTCTTCAAGTCCAACACAAATAAATTCCTGATGAACCCCCCCCTTAAGTAATGACACTTTATCAAATCTCCAATACTAACTATTACTACAATATTCTTCCATTGATTACTGTACACACACTAACCCTTATCCCTGACTGGCTTCTGGGCCTTGATAGGTGGTGACCTCCATGGTAAAAAAAAGTTACTTTTCTACCGCACTGGAATCTTTTTGTTTTATTTCGAAAAAGTTGTCAAGTGTTTTTAAATAGTAAAAAGTAAAAAAAAGCTTAAGAAACACAGCATAAGGAAAAAGATGTTTCTTTTCGAGAAAACTTATTTTGACACATTCTTGAAGGCATACTTTTTTAGGGAGCTGTCTTTATATAAAAAAAAATATGAATGCGTCGGTTTTGTATCACTATGCACAAAGATTCGAAAAAGTTGTCAACAAAAAACATATATATAACACTTTGCTTTTAAAAAGTAGGATTAGTTACCTACCTAGCTGGATCTTTGTTTGTGTTTTATTTAGTTTGTATTACAGTACACATAGATTCGAAAAAAATTTCAAAAAACAAATGTATAACAAATATTATCAAGGGCAAGATGAGTTACTTTTCTACCAAACAGGATGTTTTTTTATTTTTTTTTAAATTTAATGTTAAACGTTTAGTCGGCTCGGTAAACACAAGATTTACCGTTATATTTGAAAATTACAAATGACAATTACCGGAACTACTTCCGGATTAAATTGAATCTGCTTTCATATTACGGGCCGGTGCTTACCGATAAGTATACGAAAAATTGCTACCTGTAAAATTTGGCAAAAGTGATGGTATCTTAGTCAACTGTGTTTTTAAATATTAAAAAGTAGAAAAAAGAATAAGAAATACAGCATAAGTACAAAAATGTTTTTCTATTTTTTTTTTTTTTGCTAGAAAACTTATTTTAACAAACTTGAAAATGTACTTTTTTACGGAGTTGTTTTTATATAAGAAAATATGAATGCTTTTTCTTTATTAAAACCGTGGTACTCATCAGCGTTGTGCTTTCATCTAAAAAAATATCTTTACTTTAGGTCCACTTCCACGATTTTTAACATATGTAGGTAGGGGTTGTTTATTCTGAAAGCCGTTCTTAACATAGAGAGGATGGGGGTATTGATTCCAAAACCCGTTTTTTACATGGGGAGGTTAGGGTGTTTATTCTGAAAGCAATTTTCTTAACATGGGAAGATTGAGGCTGTTTATTCCTAAAGCCGTTCTTAACATGGGGAGATTGTCGGTTTTTATTCCAAAAGCCGTTTTTATTATTGGTAGGTTGGGGGTGTTTATTCATGGCCGCCAGTGAATTATAGTGCATAGCACAGGTCTTTATATCTCGAAAGTTACTTGCCTCTGCAAATTGTAAATAAGAAAATCTTATTTAGCATCGTTGAAAACCTTAAAAGGTGGTAATTTTAAAACAAATTGTGGCGGTGGACCTAATGTGAAAAAAATACCAAAATAACAAAACAAAAAATACACCGCGAAATTTATGTTCAAGTGGGAAAAAATAGTTTACAATAGCGCGGTACCAAAAATAAAAAAAACCTCTGGTTTTGTATCACTATGCACAAAGATTCGAAAAAGTAAAAAAAAAAAAAAAAAAAAAAAAAAAACATATATATAACACTTTGCTTTTCTAAAGGCAGGGTTTTCTACCTAACTGGATATTTTTAGTGTTCTTATTTGGTTTGTATTACTGTATACATAGATTCAAAAATTTCTCAAAAAACAAATGTATAACAAATATTATCAAAGGCAAGATAAGTTACTTTTCTACCAAACTGGATATTTTTTTAGTTTTTTTTATTTAATGTTAAACGTTTATTCGGTTCGAAAAAACACAGCGTTTACCGCTATATTTGAAAATTACAAATGACGGAAGACTCTAACACGTTAGGTTTGGGGAAAATGAGTAAACTAACAACATGGGGAGGATGAGGTATTTATTCCAAAATCCGTTTTTTATATGGGAGGTTAGGGGTGTTTTTTTCTGAAAGCCATTCTTAACATGGGAAAATTGAGAGTGTTTATTCCTTAAGCCATTCATTTTCCGGCAATTTTTTTAGGTTTGTGTTTAGTAATACAAACCCGTTTGATTTAATATAATGTTTATTCGGCTCGAAAAACAGTGTTTATTAGGTGTATTTGAAAAATACAAATGGTACCGAACACTGTTGATTACGTTGTTTTGGAAAATGAGTAAAAACTAAAAAAAACTATACAAAATACTATCAGAAGCACACCAAATGTTTCAGCCTATGTTACGGTCACAAAAATTCGGTGGGATTCTTACACTGTTTTGTATAGTTCTTTAGTGTTTTACTTATTTTCCCAAACTTAACATATTCAACAGAGTGCACGACCATTTGTCTTTTTAAAATACGTCGATAAACACTGTGTGCTTTTCCGAGCTGATTAAATCTTTTACATTACATAAAAAACTAAAAAAGTATACAGTGATGCAGAAACGTAACTTACCTTACCTTTGCATTAATTCATTTGTTTTTAGACAACTTTTCGAATCTGTGTATAGTAACCCTCCCTCACCGAAATATTTATTGAAAAATAACATTTTTTTTATTACAAAAACCACAACAAACTCGATTAACCGTTTCAACATTTTAGCAACGTTCGGCTTAATCCAATGACTGTTCGTCGAGCTCATGCTAAGGATCCGGCTCAGATTCTGCAATTTGTTTTTTGTTTTGTTTTTTCATTTTCGTCTTTTTTTTACACTTTTAGAGTGGATTGCTGTACTAACAATAAAAGAAACATGTATTTTCTCTTTTTATTAGATTTTTTCATTACACCAAATTTAGCCACAGCAACACGTGGCAGGGTCCAGCGTGTATATATATATATATATATATATATATAAAGGTGAACGTGTCTGTGTGTCTGTGTCTGTGTACATTTCCCTACGACATAACTCTGTCAATTTTTAGTCTACACACTCGGAATTTGATATACAGTGTACTGAGATTTGGGAAAATCTGTGTGATCGGTTTTGGAAATTTAGCGATTAAGAGTCAAAGTTCAACGATTTAACCTTTGAGAACTCTACCAAACTCCTCCGACAATTTTGGGTCTACGCACTTGAAATTTTAGATATACACTTGTGCCCGATATTATTCATACCCCCTCTTGAAAATTGAGTTTATTAGGTGTAACTTTGTAAGAATTTATTGTTTACGTCCATATTGATACATATTCTTAATAAACCTCTTCTGATCATTTTCGTCATTTTAAAATCTCGGGATACTTGTAATAAAAGAAATATACAGCTATTTATAAAATCTGCAACGTTAAAAAATAATCATACCCCCTTATTTTTTCAGTATTAATCGAGTTTCTGACTGTTTGTTTCCTGTTTGATTCTTATTTTGAATGCTTTTATACAACCTTTGATTAATTTCATTTCGTTTTTTGCATTTTTCAGAAATTAAAATGATATCAACTGAAAACCAAAAAAAGAATAAAAATTATTAGAATGGGGAAGAAAAAAGAGCTTAGTAATGATCTTAGGACTAAAATTGTGAATTCACATAAGGATGGTTTAGGTTACAAGTCAATTTCCAAGAAATTTGAGGTCCCTACAGCAACAGTACAGAGCATCATCAAACAATTCCAGAGCCACCACACAACAAACAACTTGATTGGTAGAGGAAGGAAAAGGAAACTGTCTGCTAGAGCCACCTGGAATATTGTAAGAAGTGTTAATGCAAATCCAACCACCACTACTAAGGACATTTTAGAAAATCTGGAGTCTTCTGGCATAAAAATATCAAGGCAAGCATTGCAAAGGACTCTGCATGAAAATGGTCTGAAAGGAAGAAGACCAAGAAGGACTCCATTGCACACCGGAAAACGCCTTGCAGCACGTCTAAAGTTTGCTAGGACCCATGTGAATTCTCCAGAGTCCGTTTTCTCAAGTATTTTGTGGACTGACGAAACAAAAATTGAATTGTTTGACCATATGGATGCTTCTTATGTTTGGAGGAAGAAAGGAGAAGCTTACAACCCAAAGAACACCATACCCACGGTGAAACATGGTGGTGGTAGCCTAATGTTTTGGGGCTCCTTTTCGGCTAGTGGTCCAGGTAGTTTGGTCAAGATAGATGGAACCATGAAGAAGGAGCAATATTTGGAGATACTCCAGAAAAACCTTAGACAGGATGCGGAGAAGCTCCATTTAGGACCAAACTGGGTCCTTCAACAGGATAATGATCCAAAACATACTGCCAAAATAGTCAAGAAATGGTTTGAGGATAATCACATTAATGTTTTGGAATGGCCTAGCCAGAGTCCTGACCTGAACCCTATCGAAAACCTCTGGCACATATTGAAAACTGAGGTTAAAAAGCGGAAACCTAGAAATTTGAGGGATTAAGAGAACTACTGCATTGAAGAATGGTCAAAAATCAGTGTTGATGATTGTAAAAACCTTGTTGATAAATATCCAAAACGGTTACAGGCAGTTATTAAGAATAAAGGGCATGCTATTGACTATTAGTAAGAGAGGTATGAATAATTTTGAACCAGTGCCATTATTGTTTTTCTTAGTATAATGCTTCAAACTTGCATAATTTATTTATTTGTTGAGTTTAAATTAAATGCTTATGCTTGATTTATTGTTTGAAATCCCTTTAATATTGTCTATCTTCTGGTTTGAGCAATATTCTTATAGAAATCTCAAAGATCCGAGGGGTATGAATAATATCGGGCACAAGTGTAGGTCCCTTGGACATGGATCTAACATAATAACTCGATTTGACCCCAACACAATAAATATTAAGGGATCATTATAGGTCTCTTCAAATTACTCAGACAATTCCTGGTCTAAATATTCGAAATTTTACATAAAGGGTATTCAGAGATAGGGGAAACTTTTTCATCAGTTTGGGTCGAAATTTTTTAGTTACCAATATATAAATGTATGTATGTATGTCTGTTTGTACGTCTGCCTTAAACTTTTAATAGAGGCGACGGATTTTACCAAGATCAGTTCGACCTTTCATGCGACATATATCGAAAAATTGACTAAAAACATTAATATTCCCCCTTCAACTAGGCACTTTCTACAAGGGGGGGGTCACTTTTTTCGACGATATTTTTGAAAGTTATACTCTCATTTAGATTGTCAAGCCTTATTTTTTTAAAATGTCGCTTCCATTCTGTCGGTGGTCGTAACAGCATAAACGTTAGGTTTTACCCCGTCCTTTTCCTCCTTTGCGGTACGTGTTCGAGCCTGCCTTCCTACTACCACTTTTTCTTTTTGCTCAACATACACATCCAAGAACCGGGCAACGCCGGGCTGAAATGCTAGTATATATATATATATATATATATATATATATATATATATATATATATATTACCATGTTTTTGTTGGACACTATTTAAGTAAGTGTGAGCTTACAGTCTACATGGTTTTATAATTATACTATATGATATTATATAGAATGTTATATATACTAGTGATATCAAAACAAAAAAATCTATATATATATAACTTGTGTCGCATCAGCTATTATCAAAACATGGACATGCATGCCTCCATCCTTATTCTTTGATCAAGTGTTGACAAAAGATACCAAATATATATATGTGCGTGTGTATATATATATATATATATATATATATATATATATATATATATATATATATATATATATATATATATATATATATATATATACAAAGAAATGTCTTTTATAAAGGATATGCATTAGTGCGTCGAAGCATGTGGAAAAAAACGCTCTCGGACGTAAGTATTTTAGAACTAAAATACAAAATATTTATCTGAACTTTTTCTTTGTGTGGAGATAATAAGCTTTTCATTATTATCAAAATTTTCTTAAAAACCATTAAAAATGTTCGGCGACTTACAAAATTAAACACCTGAAATTGCCGTCATTTTGTAACTACCTGATAATTAGATACCTCGCCCAAAATTGTAAAGAACTTTTTAAAAAAAAGTAGCGCGTTATCGATCTAATTCAAACGCGTATCTGTCTAGTGTATTTATTACTGCTGGTGGTAATCTAAGTTACAGAGAATTACAAAGGGGCATTGAGAAATGGTTTATAATTGAACATACGGGCATATCTATAATGTCAAAAATAGGGCAGTTCTTAGTTAGCATTAAAATATGTTATTTAGTTTTAGTGCTCGACTAATTCAGAAAAGATCTATGCTTAATTTTTCCAACAAATTTAATATTTAAAAAAGTAACACACATAATTGTTAAAATGGCAAAGATAAAATTTCTCGACTTTAAATTCACAGGTAACATGAATTTGTATAAATACATAGAAGTTATTGTCAAGTCTGTTGCACAGAATATCGGTTCTCTCTAACAGGTTATGTAACTGTTCAGATATGTTTTTTCCTTATATCTATGTGAAGTTATTATTCGTCTATGCAAGGAGAGTTGTTCTATAAGTTTAGCCCTTATTTCCTGGACAGAATAGAATCTGCAACCTATGTGCAATAGGGTAGGTCGATTTTGGTATTATGACTAGGTCTATGCAGAGAAAGTTGTTAAATAGCATTGAGAATAACAACACAAAATACTTTTTTCTAAAACTCCATCAATTTTTGCTAAAATGAATTAAAACATTGAAAAACTCAATAAGCTGCATCTATGTCGCCGGGTGCCGGTGTTAAATCAAAGAATAAGCATGCCATATTAATGCCGGTGTTGAAGAAAAAAATATGAAGGGAGTATAAACAATACGTTTTTTCTTTTGTTTGTAATATATATTTTATTTTTAGAAAACTAATTGAGTGTCGATATAAAAAGACACCCTGCAAAATATTTCATTTAAAATGAATTAAACAACTAATAAACCAGGGCTTTATTTTATCCGGTTAATATTTCTGTCTACACTGCCAAGTAATCGGTTTTATTTTCGTGTTCTCACGTGTGCTTACTTTGTTAACCGGAGCTTTATTCAAATATAGAAATTATTACATTTTGCATTTTATATCTTAGCAAACCTTTATTATTAAGAAAAAGAAAGGTTTATTTTAAACCTTTGTGTTATTTAATTTAATAATTCTTTATTAAAAAAAAACATTTTCTTCTCAAGGCTATTTCGGTGTGATTTGACTTGTGTTTTCATACTGTTCGGTAAGTAAAACCATTGTTATTTCTTTTTTGATATTTACCAATTTTTCCAAATTTAATTTTTAATTAATACTTTCCTTTGTTTAATTTCTTACAATATCATAAATATGTATTTTGCAGAATTTTTTCTAACCCTGAGTCGGAAACGAACTATTCCTGCACGCAGTGCTATTTCTACAAAATTTGTGAGCCCACTTTTTCCATTAAATACAACAGAATCCCTACTTCCGTCAGGTTATTAAATATGGTAATTACATGGAGAATTCTCGCCCAAAGTTAAATAAATTTGCCCTTTCAAAATTAATGGCAAATGATGTTAAAGATATTGGAAGGTAGTAAATCCCCGTTTGCCCCTATTAACTGAAAAATGGATTGTACACAAATTGCAGGACACCTGCTTTAAAAAAACTAAGCAAATAAACAGAAACGTTTTATCCGCATATGCCTAAAGTCTTCTGGCCAATACACTTGATAAATTATTTGATATTTCATCTTACTCGTGTGACCTGCCAATTGCAAGTTGTCATGACGAAAAAAGCAAATTGTCAGTCAAAGCATATAGTCTGTATCTGTCCTATAAAAAAGGTAAGTTTATTCTATTTTTTTAAAATTTCTCTTGTTTGTTTGAAAAAATCTTTTTAATGAAAATCATACACATCTTAACTTAAATGAATTTCTATACTTGTATTTTATGTAAACCAATGAGAAAATAAATTACATTTTTTTACGTGAAATAGAATTTATTTCTGAGGTCAGCGTAGATTAGAATAAAAAATTGTAAAATTTTCTAATTTAGATTCCTGTGGAGGAGAGAGAGTATTTGAAGGATCAAAGAAATAAAATAGGACCCAAAGGCAATTTTCAACTCGGACCTGTTGATAAAGCTGCAGTGGCAAAATCTAAAAAGTTAACTGTGTCAGGAGAAAATCAAGTTGATTCATTACCCCCTCCCCTATTGCTTCAACATTACATGACCAGAATATCAGTCTGACATCAGAAAATAGTGATGGAACAGATGAAAGTTTTGACCTAGAGGAAGAATGTAAGAATATTTACAGCCTGATAAAATTCCTCGTCATGCCATTGAACTCATCAGAGGTGATGTCTCATCAAACCTAGGTGCAAGTCTTGCAAATGCTTTTCTTTCGGATCTACAGGCTGCAGGTGTTCTAAAATCAAATATTGATTTAAGGAATTTTTTTCTTGATTAATCCAAAATTTACAGAGAAAAAGAAAGATAAAAAAATAACGCCTATCAAAAACATAATCAAAAAATTAGAAATCCTGTCTGCATTGGTGTTGATGGGAAGCACGACAAAGACACTTTATTTTACATGGAAACTGTCGATGAAAAAGGAAACAAAAATCGAAGAAAAGCTAAAGGACAAAGCATCACTTGACATTTACAAAGGAGATGGGATGTGGAAGTAAGGAGGAGTATCTTACACATAGAGTGATCCCTAATGTTAGAGCAACTGGTGCTGTTCTGACAGATGAAGTTCACAAAGTCCTAGAAGAGTATGAGAGGGTCAATACTTTAAAGGCTGTCCTTTTAGACACCACAAGCACCAAGACTGGTTTCCTCACTAGAAAACAAGCTGCTTAGAAAAATCACACTATTGGCTGTTCTCTACACCAGAATGAGCTTCCTTTTAGGGCATTATTTAAATTCCTTGATGGAAGTGCACGAAGCCTAAAATCATTTACGGGTCAACTCGGAAAATTATGTGCGAACAATTACCATCATTTACCCCAAGTTGACATTTTACAAGTGAGTAGTCCTCTGGAGGGCAGGTATTCTGAACTAACAGAAAATGATCTCACTGGTGACCAAAGATTACTGTTAGAGTATGATGTTGGTATTTCAATGGGTAAAGTAGACCCTCAGTATGCAGCATGAAGGATCAGACCTTTAAATCAGGCAAGAGGGCTTACTCTGGCAATCCGATTAATGTGTTTGTGGACCCGTAAAATTTATCCATCTGAATTGACCCGAAAAATGCACCAGCTGACTAGTTTTATTGTAGAAGTTTATGCAGTAAGCTGGTTTGAAATGGAACTGGATAATAAATTTCATAACTAGCAAATGTATATTTTTAAAATGATTGGGCAAATAAAAAAGCAGCCTCCAGAAATTCAGGAAATTGCCTTAAGCAATCTTCAGTTTAATGATTTTGCCCTTTTGCCGGAGAATATTCTGTTCTCTTTGTTAAAATCAGATGAAATGGAAGTGAGAGAAGAAGCTATAAGAAGAATTTTAACCATTAGGTAAGTAAACATTCATATAAAACTGATCAAATTATTTATTTCGATTTATACATTCATTTTCAATTATTAAATTAAAAAAAAATGATTAAAATAAAATTTGTGTTCATTTGTTCAAGTTAATAAAATTATTTGACTTCTCGTTTCTTTTTCAGTAGTTGGGAAGCAGTGAAAAAGCGTTTAAAAATATCAACAATAAATTTTGACGCTTTGTATTTCTCAAAGTGGAGTTTCAGAGCCAGCACTAACTGAAGAATTATCAGATCATGAACTTTAGTAATTAATGATGAGTGGCAGAAAGCCAGAGTTACCTGATTTGCCTGCACATTCACAAAGTGTGGAAAGTACTGTAAAATTGACACCAGAAGTCTGTCAATCAGTCTATGGACTTGAAGCAAGACATAGACATATTATTGCTAAGATTTTATGCCATGAAATAAGGCCATTTTTTACTTCAAAGGGATCCTATAGGGAGAATTTTGATATTATGGTAAAAAGAAATAGGTTTTTTTACTTGCCAATTGTTTTGTGTTTTTATACAAGCATAGATAAGCGCCTAGAGGTAAGTAAATAATTTGTTTTAGGTTTTATTAAGACTTTTTTCCAAACAGAAAAAAACTTCTTTTTTTCATTGATAGTAAAAAGAATTGAATTTTGCAGTTATAAAACAAAGTAAAATGCAGCATTTATAGAATTTTGTAATTGCCGCCACCTCAGTATGGGGTGGGGGAATATAATTTTGTTTAATATTTAGCATATCAGTCATTATATCGTTTATTTAATATATATAAAACAACTTGTAATGATTGAAACTGCAAAATAGTAAATAGTTTCTCACAAATCTTTCACAGATAAGGATTTTTTCCGTCTCTCTAATTAGACGATCTTTAAAATCAAATTAGCATCCGATGCCTGATGTTAGAAATCTAGTTTTTTTTAATATTTGTACTCCATATGTTTGCGCAACTTTCTCTGTTTCAACCTTTTACATATTCCAGAAAAAGTTGAAAATCAACCTACCCTAATATGCAATCACTTACATTTCTGTGCCTGTACCTCTATCGAATGTGCTCCGATGAAAATGCAATAGTATACCATCAATCATATTGCCAAAGATATAAACGAATATGTTGTAATCCTTATCTCTTTAACGATACGTGGCGGGGAAGTACGACCAATACATAATTTTTCCGAAATAAGAGGACAATTGGATGATTTTAAGAAGTAGTAAATATTTCACTGTTTCATGAGAATAAATAAAAATAATTTCGTTCATAAGTAGTCGAAGAGAGTAACATCATTGAGTCTTGAACAATTAGATACCGTTTAGAGATATAGAATCTGTGATCCACACAATTTGGAAATTTCATGCATAGTTTTTCAAATTTCTACTTATTCACTGTAAACACATCTTGAATTTGCTGAGCATTATCTGATTTTATGATTATTATTAGTAGTAGTATTAGTATTATTATTAGTGGTAGTAGTAGCAGTTGTAGTAGTAGTAGTAGTAGTAGTAGTAGTATAGTTGTAATAGCCATACAGGACATCTTTAAATGAATTCTCTTTGAAAAAAATTACTCGTGTTATCTTGACTTTCTTCATCTTCCAACTCTCTTTGTAAGCAGCTGAAATAGTAGGGAAAGCCGTTGAATGTAAAAACTAATACACACGAGCCACATGAGCGGGCCAGACAAACTCCTACAGAGGCAAAATAAGAAGAAGCGTTACATGGAACCAAGAACATTGGTACTGCATATCTATAAGGGCGTCATTCTGTCCCCCATTCCCCATTCCCCTATTAACGCTCCTCCCCCAAAAGAGTTATGCTAAATAGTCGAAAAGGATCGAGGAGGATAGAAAGACTGAAGAGAGAACCCTGAACAGATCTCCCCTGGACAAGTGCGAATAGAACTGGTACCTTGGGGAAGCTTATTGCCACTCAAACTCTAGTGGAGACCAATGGCCGCTGCCAGCGAGAAGTCGATGGTAAGATGCAGTTGCGATAAGGTAAATTTATTTTCAAATGTTATCGAAAGGAGTGGAGATTAATGAAAAATCTGAATATATTTATTTTCACTCAGCTTCCAGAGAACGCCACAGACTGTTTTCAAAGAGAGATCTTTTATGACTTGTGTGAAAGCTCCTTGTTAGCCAATGATATCAATAATAATAATTAGGATACAGGTAAAAATAAGAATGGAAAAATAATAAGAGTGCGAGTAAAGTTAGACGCAATATAGAGTTAAAATTGAAATAGATGGCAATGAATCTAAGAAATGGTTTAATATATTTAGGATTATAAAAGAAAATAACAAATTACGCCACAGGTTTTTACTATTAGATATCTTTGATGACCTGTATGAAAGGTCTTTGTGATAATATTCAATAATAATACTAGAAAAATGATGACGATGGCAATAATAATATGAAAAAAAACAGTGAACATAGGAACATTAGAAAGAAAAGAGTCGTTTTAATTATTTCTACTGAAATGTTTAATTAACCGCCATGCGTTTTCTTGCAACCACGTTGCATCACATTTACGAAACTACTTGAAATGCATGAATATTTCATCAAACTAAAATTGTCGTGTGATGATTAGCAGATTCCTTTCACACATTTCCACGGATTTAATGTGTTTTGAAAATTCTAAATTATACTGTTTCTTAAAGTGACGCGATTCCTCTCCTTTTCAAGTGAATTTTAAATATATATAAGTGAATGTAAAATATGTTAACGTTGAAACGTTTCCAATCTTGTTAGCATATTTTGTCATTTAAATATGATGTTCAGTATTATTGGAAACAGAATAAATGTCAATAGTTATACGAGATGGTTAGAACAAAATGACAATATTGGAAATCTTACACAAGAGAAAATCTTGATTGAATTAATGTTAAATAATACGGGTCCAACGTCAGTAGGACTTAAGTTAGCTAGTTTTTATACTGATATTAGTAATTCTTAGTGCATTTTATTATAATCTAAGCAGTATGCTGCCTTATGGTCACCCCACGTTTTAACAACTAATTTCAGTTTAGTAAAGAAGTATAACTACAAATGTGTATATACAAAATAATGTTTGCACAAGGGTCGTTCCAAAAGTAAAGCCTCCTATTTTTTACTTTAAAATCGATAAATTCATGAGAGGAAACCCCTTCCTAGAGTCTCACATCTTTAACATCTTTAGAATGGGGATGAAATTTTAACTCATGAATGCATAAGTTTGTCCATTTGAGCGTGCGAAAAACTAGGATGCTTAATGTTGGAGTGTCTCCTGTAATATAACATTAGTGTATTAATGCCAAGTCTTCCATTTTTAAATAAAATTATTAAAACTCTCAGTGAACGTCTCTCTGTGTCCTCTTACTCGGTGAAAAATGTTTATTTCTGTAACAATTACGTATAAACCCCTGAATTTACTTCAATTTACAAATAGTTTTAATTTTGAAAATGTTGCATTAATTTGTAACAGAAAAGTCATATTTCTAGATATGATTACTCATTTAAGTAGAAAAAATATATAACACCTACTTCAACATACAGTCAGGCTTATCAATATCATGACTGAACGTATTCTACATAATAATAAAACATACTCAAAATGTATTTATGTGCGAACTGTTATCCTCACCTTCATAGATGTTGTTTCACCACGTTTCGGCCAACATCCTCTGGTCCTTCTTAGGGTTATAAACAGCGATGGCATAGGAATGCAGGGTCTGGTAAGTGTATCTACTGCTTTCCATAGAAGTCGTTGTTTCATCATAGTTTTGATACAGATCTAGACTCAACATTCCTACCCCGTCAGGATTAATCATCTGAAGAAGGCCGCTGGATGTGTGGGCAGAAATGTGATTAAACAACGACAACAATTAAAATGATGAAAATAACAATATTCAAATAAATTACTAAATACATCTCAAAAGTTCCAATAAAAAATAATATATAATACCATTCGGTACGGACCAGACGAGGTAAGCCGCAAAACTTGGATTTGTAATACCAAAAAAAATAATTTTGCTTGCATTCCTGGGCCGTAGGTAGAGGTGCTTAATTTTTAAGCTTCCAGGTGAGCATTGTGTTAGGATATAGGTTTCAATACTACCATCGGCAGCAGGCCAGAGAGTTAATTGGTAAAAACATTGTTAGACAACAACAACCATTAAAGGCATTAATTACTGGGCATACAGTTATTTGGCAGCATTCCAATCCCGTTGCGGTTAAGAATATAAAGAGGGTTAGAGGATGAGTTGGCTGAAACTTCAGGAATCAACAAAAATTATGTAGATGCAAATAACAGTCCGCAAATATATCATTAAATACGCAAATTACTTCTCACTAAAGGATTCCAATAAAAACTAACATTCTGAAAATTAATTTTTGTTTTATTTGAATTGTTCGTACCATTGTTCTTATCTTCCCACAACTTTTCGGCCGATATAATCTGCGATTGTCTACAGGCGCATTCTCGCCGGATGTAATAGGTGAATGGTGATAAATGTCTGTTTTTTTTACTTCCTCAACGAACATACATTGCAAGGGACTTATTTGAATAAATAAGAGTCACAACAGTACCAGAAGTCCTGCTACACTGTTTTGGAAGAACATTTCTATGGGTGTTCTTATGATAAAATGCAGCAAAACATAGTATTATGGAAACTGTTGGATGCACAGTTCAGCATCAATAAGAATTAATATTCAATATACAAATTAGTGCTAATGAAACCATATTAAACGATCAACTAAGCATAAAACTCTAATTAGAAGCAAATGGTCTATAACACTTGGCTGATTTATACATGATAAAATATTATTTCATAAACAACAATTTCATTAGATATAAGTTAACCAGCAAGTAAAACGATAGCTCCAAGGAATATCAGACGATGGACATCAAACAATCTTGAATTATTTATAAAAAGAACACGCTATATAAATCTTTCGTTGATTAAAAAGTATAGCATTAGTGAATGTATAATCGCATCAATGTGAACACGCGTTAATATACGATATATATATGTATATATATATATATATATGTGTGTGTGGGGGGGGGGATATGTGTGTGTGCGTGTATGTGTGTGTAGCGTGTGACTTTGTGTGTATATGCATGGTGATCGTCAGTCCTTATACAATGCGTACATGGCAATGAGACTTGAAAAATAACAAACTTCGATGTTTCTCTTCAAATAATTTTATTTTCCGACCGAGCAGTGTTAGGTCAGCTGATGTTATCTGTATTGTTTTACGAATTGGCATATTTACGATAAGGTCATCCTATTGACAAATGTCGGGTTATTCTCGCAGGCAGTTTTCGGAAATAAAGACTTGTGAATTTAGCAAAATATGGATTTTATGTCTTGCGTTGTGTAATGATTTAGTATTTTTGATATGCTCGAAAAATTAATATCCCCGAACAGTTTTTATATTATAATCTCTCCACAATTAGAGATCAGAAGCCAATAATATATATATATATATATATATATATATATATATATATATATATATATATATATATTGAAAATATTATGAATGAATGCCTCAAAGGAAAAGAGAAGCCTACAAACAAAAGAGAAAGAAACCGATAACAAGAATCACTTCTGATGATAATCGGATACACCGATAGAAATCTTTGGAGAAGAATATGACCGAACAACAACTTTTGGGCGCCATTCTATAAAACATGGCAGCTGAAATCAAAAATACCGCTCGGTAGATGGAAAATATATCCAGAAAAATCAGAAAAAAAACAAACTTTGCCGTGTTCAATCAGACGTGCTTTAATAATAACTTTCTACCAAATAATACAAATATATATATATATATATATATATATATATATATATATATATATATATATATATATATATACAATTATTTTAGACCTTCATTTACTATGTGTGCATTTTTTCTACGGTTACAATTACTACTCTTCCGGAGATTGGAACTCTGCTCGAAAGTCATATTTGGCTCCATAGCCTTGGCCGGAAGCTACGACCCAGGCTATGGAGCTAAATTGCCACAGCGACAATAGAGATTAATCAAATATAAATGTCAAATGAAGGCACAATAGTTAATAAACCGAGTGGTCTAATATGTATAATCCGTGAACAGTATATATATATATATATATATATATATATATATATATATATATATATATATATATATATATATATATATACACGTTACAGAACCATTTCAAAGTCGCAAAAATGTAGATTGTATTCACATTGTTATCATTTTATTGTTCCGTCTCTCACGTGCTTGATTTAGTGCGCATGACTATACTAAACAGATCTTCGAACATTTATACGGTTTCCTAATTGAAAATATAAAATTTTATTCTATTTTAGTATGAAAGGAAAAGTCATGACAAACTGAATTAGACACTTTCAGAAATCTAAACTGAAAATATAAAAAAAACATACAAGCATAAAATGTAGTAAAATAATACAAAAAATATACTTGAATTTTAAACATTGCTCCATATTTTAATCAGTAATGAGTTAACAACATTCCAGGATTTATGTATAAATATTTGGGGAAAAAAATAATTCGCTTGGAAAAACTTGGGTAAAATTATTCCTAAGATATCAATAATTAGAAAAAAATATTTTTAATCAGACTATCTTATTTAAATTATTACGACACAACCAAATTCAATACAGCTTACGAGAAAATATGCAGTAAACAAAGTTATGTTATTATGCAGTATACTTAAATAAAAATGAAAATGATCAATCTATAAAATTCGATTACCTTACAATATTATACGACTGTACTTATATTATTATCTGACTAAATAGCCCACAATAAACATAATAGTTTACTGTTAGTAACATTCGTGGTTACTTAATCTTGCCAGTCTGAGCTCATAAAGCAAGACCAAAACAATTATATGATAAATGTAAACGATGCACCAAGAGGAAGCTTCACGTGCATACCCGCAGTTTAATAACAAATAATTCATTTTTGTCCATATTGCAATGTAGAGAACTTACTATATTTTTATAAAAATATTTTATATAATTGTCTGAATCAAATATGTAAAACTAAATTATCGGCGTCCACTTGTGCCTTATAAGAAATATTTATTTCAAACTCGCTCCTATCCTAACAAAAACACTTACTGTTAATTTACTATGCTTAATCTGTCTGCTTTTGCGATGTTAATTTTTTTTTTAATGCATTTGTAATATTAGGTTGTTTAATGGCATTTACTTCGGTCTAAATCGGAGTGCATCTTTATTTTGCTTTTTTTTTCAATGATGGATGTTCGATAATTGCCGATGTGTTTTTATACAAAGCCTGTGTAAGAACACTCTCGGATACATGAAGTACCATTCGTGTGTAACTTGAAAGAAAAATTGGTCCAGTCCTTTTCGAGTCCATAAGTTACTAACACACAGACAAATTTCCTGTCATATAATATAAGGTAGATAAATAGATAAATGTATGAAGATTGTTGTATGTTTTATAATATTATAAAACAAAACCACGGCACCCAAAATTATATCAGAGCTTAAAGATATGTTGATAATCCAGTTTAAAATTTAACGTAGTACCAAGCTTTACGATTTCTTGGAAGGTTACACACAGAAAAAGAACTGATAGGAACACAAATGTTTCAATGTCGAATGTTGGCCCCATGTGCAATGAAGGGTATTATTCTCGTCGATGAGCAATCATGTACTACATTCCTAAATGTGGCCATGTGTATGTGTAACGACAGCCGAAATAATTAATATATAACGATCTAACTGTTAAACGTGGAGGGCGATGCGATAAGGATTTAATAATTAGACACCCGCTAGATCCATAATTTCAGCCATGGAAGAATAAATAAACAAGATTATTTGGATGACAAAATCCTAGAGTCAAAGAACTGTTTCCTGATCGGAATCCCGATTTGAAGGATCAAATGCTGGAACGTAATTATAAGAAAATCTTACAAGATAAGTAGAACATCAAATCTTACTAACCCAATGCAAATATATTAACATTATTGGACATGTGTGCTTTATTTAAGAAAAAACAAAAACAAATACCACATTACTTTTCTAACTTATTGATATTTTACCAAAACCCATATAATTATCTGAACCTTTAAAAATAAAGTATATTAAATTATCTTAATAGAGAAAAGAACTGTTTTATATCTATTTTGTTACGTGTAAAGCATTTGTGTGCACGCATGCGCATACGAAAAGTTTAGTAGAATGTATAACTATCAATTTAATCAGTTTATATAGACGTATAAGTTTGTGTAATTGAATTGATACCTCTGAGTCTTATTTTAGAAATGGATGAATACAAAAATTTACCATCATTATTTATTATCCAATCTTATTGTGGAATAAAAGATACCTCAACCTCGACTCTATCTTTTATCTGTATGTAAGAATGTAGATGAATTGAGAGGACGCTTTCTACTCTAACAGAGAAGGATTACAAAGGATAGCTGATATATACGATACAACCTAAATAACATTCATTTACAGTAAAAATACAAATGTTAGAAGCAGTTTCATACCGTTACAATGTTATAAAAAAAGAGTACGTGCGTGTGTATTTGTGCAGAATATGAGAGTCTTTGCAGTAAATACGGGAAAGGTAGTTTCGTGCGTATGCATTGTTCTGTGTCCAAGAAAAAAGAGAAAGAAGATAAAGCGGAAACGGTTGTAAAGTGCTAATGCTCTTTTATAGCAAAAATCGTATAGCCGGAAGGGGCAATAATTCTATTTACCTTATTGTCACAGGTTTTGTGTCCGTGTGTTCATTGTGCTGAAATGCAATTCCCACTTGATCAATATGCGTTATTAAATTGAGTACTCTTGCCATATCTTGGGTGAGACTTTTATAAGCAGCCTTTCCTGCGTTAAAAAAGTAGAACATCTGCTTTAAAATCTGGTGGTGTATTTCCTCCCCTTCATATTACCTCCTATCTAATATATCTCTACTCTATTATTTTTAATATGACAGATGCTCGACTGAGCATTTGTGTTTGGTTGATCCTGCAAACTATTCATGGAAAATAATTGCCTCGTTATAATCACTCCTAACGATTTTTTTTATACTTTGTATCTGTACCGAAAACGTAAATTTCAATGAGCAAAGCTTCGTTAATATAGCTGCCTGTGATAAATACGTTTTTACGCGTAATTGACATATATACTATAGATTAGCTAAACAAGTGTCCATTTATACTGTAAAAACATGTACCAGGGTATGTCTGATATAATTACCTCTAAAAACATTGATGAATGGCAGAGTACACGTTAGATTATTAAGTTGAACATGCCAGCAGATAAGCAATAACTATTGGAAGACCGAGGTAATGTGCAATCATGTATCGTAAAGGATAAACAGAAAAACTGCATGCGTTAAAACAGGAAATACAGCATCATTGATTAATAAAAATGATTGATTTTTATTTCTATAGCCATGAGGATGCTGACTCGAGACGGATCTTATTTTTATAAGGAAAATAACTGATATAAGTTTATCATGTTATCAAAAAATAACAAATTTACGTATATTGCCATAACATTCTGATCTTATGTTTCTTAAGAGAGACCAATGAATTACAGGAAATTTATGAAGACGCATGTATTTTCCTATTTATAGGTCTGAGCCATATCACATAATAAGAGATTAAGTGTACGAGTCCTCTATTATTGACAGGTATGGTTCCGTACACAAAGCTGAATGTAGAATTCTACACAGTATATGTTTGATTTTTAACACTTATGCCATTGTTACGTGTATCTAGAAAATACGTTCTATTTAAACATATATCATTATAATCTTTCAGATATCCTCTCTTACCTAATTAATTTAACCGTTAGTTAAAGTGACTAATCAACCCTCAGTAGATAGTCGTCAGCCTAACGCTGAGTAGGTTTAAAGAAATTAGTAATGAAATTAAAACCAGTTCTTCGTAAAACGCGAACATTTACACAAGTATTAATTATTGCCTTTTCCAATACTTATGCTGCTATTAAAAAAACTTCAGATTACAAATACAGAAATTATTTATATAATTCTGTGTTTCATTAGCTTTTAAAAATATAAGTAACGATTTATTTTTATATGATAATTTAGACAATTAAATTATATAGTAAATCATATAAAGTAATACATTTCACACTTTATTTTGTTTTTAGTTTAATTAATTTTGTGTGGCCACGTTAGGAAACAAGAGCAACAACTGAAATTAAATATCTCTTTACCGATATCAGTATATTTGAACGACCTATAAATATAATCCCTATCTTATATTTATTGATGTAAATACAAATGAAAATAACTAAATATGTTATTCTAAATTACACGGATTACAGGGGATTATCTATATTTTGGCGGATGTTTTGTTATGTTATCATCCGGGAATGATGTGATGATTTTAGTGGTGAGTAGGAAGAAGCATGATTATGTTAATTTTAAACGTGCTCTTGAGTAATATCCGTTCTGGGGTCAAACGTATGTGAAATTGTTTCATATATGTATTTACATTACACGTCTTAGTGCAGGTAAAATTATTTTAAATATGTGTTGTATATTACCCCTCCTAGCAAAGGTAAAATTATTTCATATATATGCTGTAAATTACCTTCCCTAGGTAAGATACAATTATTCCATAGTATAATACCTATCCTAGGTAGGTAAAATATTATTTTACTCGAAATAGCAAATGATATATAGTCATTAAAATTTCTTTTCTTCTAAGACTAAGAAATATATTCAAAATCAAATTCAATTTTCTCATTGTGTATGCGATCCCTAGCAACGCCGGCTAGCCCTGCTAATTTTTTATAAATGTATTTTTATTTACATAAATCATGTTTAGAAGAAAGTATTTGAATAACATTTATGTGAAAGATAAAACAGCTCCATTCATTAATTGCAAAATTGATAAGCTGATCTCCGTGGTTAAACCATGAGGATGTGGGTTTTAGATGGACATTATCGCATTTTGTCATGTACGATTGATATAAAATTATTATGTTATCTTTA
Source organism: Euprymna scolopes (assembly GCF_053919585.1). Lineage (NCBI taxonomy): Eukaryota > Metazoa > Mollusca > Cephalopoda > Sepiida > Sepiolidae > Euprymna > Euprymna scolopes. Next base: position 139,743,505 of record NC_136491.1, on the reverse strand, counting down.
AGGAAACGTGCACAGTGATAGAAACATCTTAAGTTAATATACTTTCAGGTAGACGAAATATTGAAAAAAAATTAATAGCCCTCTGTATACATATCTCTAGGCTCTAACGCCATATAATTTAATACATATAATTATCAATGTTAACTTTCATAAATTCGCTCTTTATTTTTTGGGCCGATATAATTCTGTAATCAACAGCTACATATAAGTATATGTTTTTACGCTCATTAAAATACGATTCCAAAAGTATGTTTTATATCAGTACCTTTTATGTTATATTCATAACAAGCTCTTGCTTTCTGTCATGAGTATAGCAGTTATGTAGAAATGACACCGCTCTTTTCACTACTAAGTCCTCATACAGTAGAAATAGTTTTCTTCCTAATGTTCAAAAAAATCATATTGGAAAATAGAGAGAAGAAATAAACGGACTAGAAAGAAAATGTAGACTGTAATAGAACTAAAGCTTATTCACAAATAACACAAAAATAAATAAAACCCCAATTCTGTTAAGAGTAATAACTTATCGTTAGATAAAAATGGATGTCGTGTTCGACATATTTGAGAAATAATATCTAGAGACAAACAGAGACAGAAGAATCCGGAAGTGATGTAGCGGAAAATTATTAACAACATACGCAGTAAAGCAAAAATGAGTGGATACTTTATGTTGGTATAGTCGATCTGACATCATAACTAAATTGGCTCTTGGTTAGATTGTATATAGAGAAAACTACGGCGAAAAAATAACACTTAATCGGCAACATAATTCTATGTATGTCTGTAATTTTACACACTTATAAACATACCACGCAGTTGTATTGTTTATTATCGGCCTTTCCATGCCAAAACAATGTGTATTTAACTATACATTAAATAAACTAGTTTTCTGAATTTCTTTCATTATGAAAACTACATATGAGTATTCTTTGAATAAATCCTTCACAATCATTGTTTTATTTACATGAGAAAAATATTACATTTTACTAATTCAAATGAAAAGATATTTGAAATATTTACATAATCATTCTCATATGCAGTTTCTGTCCAATCTGGCACAAAAATATGCTTAATAGAATATATTTACTTGTACGTCTTAAAATGTCATAATATGTTAAGATATTCATTTTTTTCTACATCTCTCTAATTCATACACACTTTTTTATAAGCCCATGTTTTCCATATACTTGTGTAATTATGTTAATATTATACAGAAACGTTGTTTCACCAGAATTTTTAGGCAGATATTAATTATGAACCATGACTCTAAGAAACCGGCTCTTATAAAGATGATATGTTATATTTCCTCCATGGAAGAATTAAAGCGCATTAATTATATTTGAACACAATTTAATTCGTCCATCATTTAATTGAAATATACAAGTGCTTACAATGGAAACTGTTTTAATCTAACGCCGAAAATCTGCTCACATAAAATAGTGTATAAAAAAGACAGAAATACATATGTACACTTACTGATATATATATGAATATATACATATATATATGTGTGCATATATAAATGAACTCTAAGAATATATTAATGATGACATTATATAAATCCATAAACAGATCTATCAATCAGTCTATCATTCTATATATATATTTATATATATATATATATATATATGTGTATGTGTGCGTGTGTGTGTTATATATATATAACTATGTATGTCTGTGTAACAAATTAGAATGAAACATGTAGTAAGTTTCATTTCAATTTTACATCGAATAGATATAATACGTTTAACGCAAACTTGGAGGAAAGATTATTTTAATTCAATTAAAAATTATGTCTTTTTCATATAATAATCAATGTGATTCGTGAGGTTTAAAGTATAGAAATAAAGTATGGAAATGGAATCTAATCCATATCTAAAGAAATGGCAAAATAAGATGACCTCCAATCTGTAGTGGAATGGAGACAAACATGGATGGTCTCATTCAATGCTGCCAAGACCAAACTGGTTTCCTTCAATAATTACAAGAAACCTTCTCTGCCACCAATAGCAATGGCCAGTGATTCTTTATCTGAGAATACATGTTTCAAACTGCTTGGCCTAACGTTCACAGGAAACATGCATTAGAACAATTACATTGAAAGCATTGCCAGGGCCGCTGCGAAGAAGGTAGGCTCTCTCTACCGTGCTAGAAAACTACTAACACCCGAAAGTATCCTGTACCTCTATAAGGCCCCCATTCGCCCATGTATGGAGTATTGCTGTCACATTCCGGCTGGTTCATCTGCTACTAGTCTCTCGCTCCTAGACAAGGTTCAAAAGGGAGTCGCCAATCTGATAGGCCCTGAACTGGCATGTAAGCTTCAGCCTCTGTCCCATCGACGAAATGTTGCATGCCTCTGCCTGTTCTACAAGTATTTTAATGGTGAATGCTCTGGCGAACTGCAGACGCTTGTGCCCCCACGACGTAGACACCCTCGACAAACCCAACAGGCAGCTAAATCCCACCCTCACACAGTAGAGATCCCTAGATGTAAAAGATCTTTCTACTCCAGTAGTTTCTTCCCCAGAACCGCTAGACTCTGGAATTCTATTCCAGATCCCTGCTTCCCCAACTGTACTGACATGCAAAAGTTCAAGTGTAATGTGAACCGACATCTTGCTGCCCAAATCCCAACATATTGCCCCAGTAGTTGTTGCGCCTGATAGTAGCCCCCTACACCAAAGTGGCAATGTGCCTTGTTTGGGGTGAAAATGTAATTGAAAAAATAAAAACAAAACATTATCTGTAATATCAAGATAAATCCAGGGTAGTGGGTGGATCACGTTTATATATCTTTTCAAATGAAGTAAACATTTGGTGGCAAGGAAACCAGTGATCCAATATGATCTCTAAACCAAACCTGTTTTTTGCACAGTAGTTCTACCTTTACGCAATCGCCACAAGTTTGAATGTGTACCTGAACAATGTCAGCTATCGAATGCTGAATTAATTTGCGAAGAGATTTCCATACATTATCGCTGAAAACACATAACGTTTACACTTTACACACACAATGAATAACGAAGTACGTTGATTTGTTGGTAATATTTCCTGTAAGGCGACTAAATGCATTAACGCTTGTAAGTCGCTGCAACAATCAAGTTGGCGATGTGTTAATTAGGTTCTACAAATGATGTTTTCGTCCGATGCCTAATCACTTTCCTAGACAACAATAGCATCGCAGATTTGTTTTTTTACATTTTGTTTAATTAATTATCAATTAGATAACAAAGAGATTACATTTTTTCTAAATTTAAATGGCACGATGTTTGTAATACAATTACAAAAATGTAGCGGACCTCTAGACTATTTCAGGTAATAACAATAGATGTGGATTCATGTGGACTACTCATATAGTAAAACACTGTAACCTTAAAGTTAGAAACTGTCAAATAGTTCTGGGTTGTAAGAAAACTTAAAAATCATTGCTGATATTAGAAAGTAGCATATTAATAACTCGTTTAACTTTCGTTTATATTTTATATGTTTATAACGATTAATAGTATGTCTAATTGCCGTATTTTTTGTGAATCTGAATAAAATATCACCACGTATCTAGATCACAGGCTAGTCAATAATAGTCACTGACATTAAAGGGTTTCAATTCAATAATCGAAAATATAATACAGTAAATGGACTACACTTTCGCTGTAAAATATAAATGATAAATATCTTTGTTGAATATTGGCGTGTTCATATCTATAATAAAAGGCTGAGAGAGATGTAAAAAGAAGGGATGTTTTCTTACAAGGTTTACAACACTTATCAAAGGGCGGAAGCAATTCGGGGATTAGAGCTATTGCGTGTACGGTACGTTAGTGTTGAGATTTGATAAAGTGTCTTACTTAAGGGGGCGGTTCATCAAGAATTTGTTTATGTTTAACTTGAAGACATCCAAGTTTAGTGAGGTAGTGAACAGGCAGACGGAAAAGAGTTCATTAGGCGTTTCGTTTTGGCACAGATAAAGAGTGGGGAAAATGTTTAACAGTGGTTTCAGCTAGACGGGTGTTTTTCTTGAAAGATTGGCGAAGGGTGACCAGAGATTGGGGCTCACACGAGCACTTGGCATTAAAATAACGATAAAACAAAGACGGGCTCGCAACGTCTCTCTTGTGGGAGAGAGTTTACAGGGAAGAGAAACGGCATTCCCCAACTAATCCAGGAAACCTATTTTGTACTCTGTCAAGGCAGCATAGGCTGTTTGTTGCAGATCCTGCCCCGATGTGGCACCATTACTCCATCCTTGGACGTATTTGGCTTTTATATAGACAGAAAATTGCATCAGCAGTGAGATATCTTCTGGAGCGGTAGAAGGATCCCACCATTTTTCCAGCGACCTTGGCAATAGACTTGATGTACGTATTCCATTTCAGATCAGGAGTAAAATCAAACGCAGAAGCTTATCAAAACATGGAGCCTCCCCAAGACGAGAGCCATCCATTTCAATTGATGCCAGATGGGGATCAGAAAGTTGCTGATGTAAAGATAGAAGCTTGGCTTAAGATTCGTTAAAAGTAGCCAGCCACCCCTTCCCCCACTTTACCACGCGCTCAAGATCAGAGGAGAGAGAATCAGAGAGTTCTTTGTCATTTACGGCCTTTGATGTGTTGCCATAGATGGTCCTGTCATCAGCATAGATGTCAACGAATGATTTAAGTATGCGTTTTGCGAGATCATTGATGTAGATCGGGAAGAGAGTTCGGCCCAGGATGGACCCCTGAGGGACTCCAGCATTAATACTGAGGGGCTCTATTTTTCTGCCTCTCAACCACTACTCTTATGAGCCTATTGGAGAGAAATTATTTAATTATCGAGAAAACATTTCCAGTTATACCGTAGCTGGAAATCTTGTGAAGTAGGCCCTAATGCTATACTTTATCAAAGGTTTTTAGTATGGCAAGAGCAATTGCTCTAGAGAGGAAGCCTTTGTCAAGAGATTCCCTAATACTATGAGATATAACCGTAAGCACATCTGCTGTAGATCTGGCAGAACGGACACCATATTGCCTGCCACTAAGAAGGCTATTTTTGCTAAGATGTTTGACTACTTCTCTATTTAACACAGATTCCAGCAAATTACTTATGACACACAGGAGACGTATTGGTATGTACTGAGAGGGAGACAACTTATCACCTGAATTCTTAAATACAGAGAATACTGACAAGGTTTTCTAGGGTGTTGGGAAGCACTTCTCTTTAAGGCAACACTTAAACAGTTTTGTAAGTATTGGGGCAAGTTCTGGTTGAAGATTTTCACCACTATAATTGGAATGCCGTCAGGGCCAGTTGGCTTACTGGAATTAAGGTTCTTGATAAACTTAGCGATTCACGCACATATATTTGTATGTTGCATATAGGAGGAAATACGGGAAGTTGTTGGATTTTGTCGCATAGGGTAGAATTAGCTGCAAAGTTCTTGGCAAATTGTTTGGCCTTGTCTGATGCTGACGAGATGACCTCAGGTCCATTGATGATTGTTGGGATAGAACGCACTCTTCTGTTCAGAATCCTATTTGCTATTTGATTAACCTGGTGGAAACCAAGCCGCTGCTCAGTTACTTTGAATTTAACAGACTGAGCATATAGCTTTCTTGCATTTGTATTACTATTTTACAGTAATTGCTGGCAGTCCTGAAACAACTCTACTGACAGTGCATCTATTACGTTGGTAGCTATGAAAAATGTGATTTCTGTGCGCGATGGCAGCAGCATATTCTGGGGAGAACCATGGCTAGCTGTTAGGTTTTTGCTGAAATTTTTTGGATGGTATGAATCGGTCTATGCCTACAATTAACCATTCGGTCAGATCTGATACTATGGAGGACACATCCTATTTAAACATGGAATGTAGGGGTAGATCAGATATAAATGTACGGAAACTATCCCAGTAAGCCGCAGAGTATCGATATACAGTACGGTGGAGAGGTAAGTCTGAAGACATATTGCATTTCGTTTTTATCTTAACTGATACAACCGAGTGGTCCGAAGATCCCAGATGGTGCAGAACGGAACATGAACATAGCTCAAGGGAAGTTGTGAGAAAAAGGTATAGAAGGCTAGCGTACTGACGGGAAGTATCGGGCACACGGGTGGGTTCGTGAACAATCTGAGTGAGGTCATAGGCAATGGCAAAATCATGACAGAACCTCCCCTCATCATCTGTCTTGTTCGAGTGGGTCAGCCATTCCACATTGTGGACATTGAAGTCACCACAAATGTTGATGTTAGCCGAAGGATGAGCAGACAGGATGTGGTCAATTTTCTCAGATACGCTCTTAAGGAGAGTATCTCCGCTGTTGTGGGGGCGATAGAGTGCGAATATAAATGCAGTGCTGTAAACAAATGCAACCCGGAAGTACATAAAACGTAAATTAGGGTTTTCACTGGAGATATTCCAACCACACGGAAAGCCATGTTTAATGTAGGCACATATTCCATGCCCATGGCGATCTTGGGGGTAAGATTTAGATGTTAAGTTATGCTTTAATTATGCTTTAATTATGATCTCGTCTAGAGAAGCGGTCGGCCCTATGCCAGTTTCGCTTAGGAAGAATCTGTCCGGTTTCCTTTCCTGTAATTGGGTTTCAACCTCTGAAAGGTTGGAACGTAGATCATTGATGTTGGAGAAGGAGACATGGTAGTAGGGATCTACGTTGGAGGATGGGGTTCTAGGTTTATTCGAGTTTTTTTTGTGGAGATATTTCACGTTGAGAATTGGGGATTTGTGGAACCGATCGACAGACTTGGTTAGAGCAGGAGAGAGAGGGAAAGCAGGAGAGACATAGATAGGATTTTTTGTAGCACATGATAAGATAAAGCCGTAACAATTACCCACTAGTATGGCATCGAGAGCCCCACCAGAAACTACTGCATGGTTCAGAGTCCATTCAACAGAGTGCAATACAGCAGCCCTAGTACTTTGCATCTGGTGACAGGACAGCCTCCTTAGTGGTTAATACAAGGATCAGGTCCCTGACTATAAGGCGGGTAACGTCAGCCCAGATGAAAGGTTTACCTACAGCACCCTTACTAGTGACATGTCCACAAAGATAGACATAGAAACAGAAGATTTCCGACATCTCAGGCTACTGTTCACGAATTACGGCCGTCCTCGAAAGCCGCTTTTTCTTCACCCTTTGTCAGAAAAATCACTCATTCGAAATGAGGACCGAGAGACAAATAAGGAGAAGCGAGAGTAACGAAAGCTGTCGATAACGCATCCACAATGTGTTGTCTACTCTCCATTAAAAATGGTTGGGGTAAAAGTACTTATTAATATTTACTTAGTATAAGTCCGTGGCTCTAATCTGAAATAAAAGGTATTTGAAGATAAATTCCCTCCCATGTTTACGAATGAAATGAAAATAAAATACATTACTGTAATTTCCGTTTAAGGTATTAGACATTATTCTTATCCAAATAATACCTCCAAAGAATTTTAACACGGATATTTAGCACCAAAATAAATTTAAAATACCGCTGCGGGGTTATCGCGTGTTGACATATTCATTAAACTTATTTCTTATCCAAAAGACACCTCTATCGCGTTTGACGACTTTTCATTCATTGACTCTTGCTTTCGAGTTTCTGTCCATATGGAAGACTGGGTGGGTAAGGCTCGCGGTGAGAGGGATGATTTCATTTATATTTATACAGAAAAAGTTAAGTTGTAATCCTAAAATATTTTTTTCTCTTTTTACATTTTACAAGATATAAGAAACGTGATTTAAAACAAAAATACGATTTATTCTTTATAAAATATCATATTAATTTACTAGCAGAACCCCTGGAAATTCCACAGAATGAGAAATATATTTAATCATCAAATATGTTTTGATAAAGCTGATATTTATCTGGACAGCACATGCATTTAGATTTTTTGATAGAAAAAACACATGCAGCAAATGAGTTTAATATTTCCATGAAAATGTTGCTCATTGTATATAAAATATAGAACCAATCCAAATGAGACAAATGTTCCACATGTGGGCAATTCAAGGAGAAAAAGCTTTGTTCATGGAATCTACGTTTACATTTAAGCACAGATAGAGGGTGGGTGAAATTATTGATAATGGTTGTAGCTAGACAAGAGTTTTTAAGTTTAATGAATTCTTATAGATAACAGGAAGAGAACAATTAATTGTTCAATTTTGTTTTCTCTTTTCAAACATAAATTCTCTCTGCTATTCTGAATTTTTGTGATGAGATGTGAATGCTTGTGTTATGTTGATTAATCGGACGGTACTTGTGTATTTAACGAATCAGACGCAACTCAGCACCTGCTCGGTCTTGTCCGGCGCATGACGTCAACAGCTCGTGGTTTTGCTGCTGTCTGACGAAACAGGATCCTCAGCCAATCAAAACGCTGCGCGCTTAGTTTCAACTCGACGCGCGAATTTCGATATCGGCGATTGAGATGGCGGCGACAAGAAATTTCCGGCGCGAATGTGGGTTGCGGTCACGCTACACAATTGTGGACAAATAATTTCCTGCAAGATATATGCTGGGATTACTTTCTCAGGAATCCTCGGCAGATAGGAGACCCCGTCCATACGGTCGAAATCGATCACCGGAAATACAACGTCGGCAGGCGTCTAACATCTGTCTGGGTCTCCGGTGGATACGCCGACCCCGCCGAAAAGTAGTGTTTTTTGGTTAACGTACCAATTAGGAATGCCGAAACCCTCTTTCCAGTAATAAGAAAATACATTCTGCCGGGGACTACCGTAGTATAAGACTGTTGGGGGGCTTAGAGCAAAGTGGGAGGAGAGGGATATCACTATTTAACGGTGAACCATAGTCTTAATTTTGTAGATCCCTACATAACACAGGCAACAACAAATCATGTGGAGCGGATGTGGAAGGAAGCAAAGCAGCGCAATAAACGAGAATGCGGAACCAACCGGGAACTTTTGGACACACATCTCTTGGAGTTTATGTGGAGACAAAAGTTTGGTAGACAGCTGTTTGACTCCATATTAACCCAAATTGCCGAAAGCTACCCAGTTGGTAAGGAGCTTCCTATCACATTCACTATCTCATCTTCGTCCACTTTGTCGCCTGATGCCCTCCAAAAGTCTAAGGAAAATACATCCTCCTAAGGAAATATTTTCTTGGCAAAAAAAAAAAAAATCTCGCAGGGATTCTTGTTTAAAAAAAAACTCCTAATTTCTGGTAAAAAAAAAAATCCTGGTTTTAAAAAAAAGTCTGGTCCTTTCCTTTTTCTTGCGATTTTTTCTTTTTTTTACGTAAATAGTTGAAAAAAAGAAAAAAGTTTTAAAAAAAAAACAATTACTATCTATTATTTGTTGAAAAAATATCCTACAAATATAATTTTTGTTGGTTATTTTACGTAAATAGTTGTAAACAAAGTCTCATTATAAAAATAATTACTATTATTTGTTACTAAAAATGTTTATATGTATTTATTTTACAAAGAGAAAACAATTTCAAACAATAATACTACTAATAAAAAAACATAAATGAACGGTAGTTTTTTTGCTTTTTATTTATTTATTTTTTGATGTTTCTACATTTACAATTTCATTTTACAGTTATGTTGTAGCGTTGTTTTTTTTTATTGGCAACGCTCGGTTTTATTCGGTTGTTTACGTCATCCGCCAGACAAAGCCGAGCAAATGCTGAGTCACGTCTGCTTTGTCAAATGCACAAGTACCAATCGGACTATTATTCTCATATTGGGTGCTACTAGCACAATGTTTCGGTCGCTACAACCTGCGACCTTCTTCGGATGTTAAGAACATGCTTAGTAGGAAAAGAAGTATGTTCTCTACACCCAAAGAAGATCGCAGGCTGCAGCGACCGAAATGCTGTACTAATAACACTCAAGATGAAAATAATAATCTGAGTAATCAACATACCACAAGGTTTCTCTGATTTGCAATGGTTTATGTAAATGTTTACTATTCAAAATAAAGTCAAATTTATTATAAAAAGGCAGAGTAACATCATTTAAAATCATCATGTCATGTCACAAAAAAAGAAATAAGACTAGTTTACTTGCTCGATTATAATGAGTAAATGTAAGAGTCAAACAATTTAACACAATAAATGAAGGACTTTTATTGTTCGTATCCAATAATGTTTGCTCTCTTTTCATTGGTTGTCAAGTCATATTAAAATAGCAAGACGTGTCCAATGGATAGACTTACCAGCAATGTTTGTTGTAGAGGAGTGAGACTAATCCTTTGCGAAGGAAGAGATGAAGTTGTATACTGATTCACTGGCATATTTAATGGCAGCTTTTTTTTTTATACTTTTCGTAATAGACAGTTCTTTTAAATACAGAAGGTAGCCACATTATTGATGTGGGAAATACAGAAAACGCCTGTAGAAGATAAGATTTCTGTATTTTCCTCCCCTGCCTGGCTTCCGAAGAGGCTTAGGCTAACTCATCTCTCCCCTCTCAACTGTCAACTCTCTCAACTGAACTGATTTTTAACCCTAACTTTAATGTATATATTGAAACTATATTCTTTTGTTACGTCAGAACGTTGCCAGACATGTGAACAAGATTCACTATAACATGCATTTTACATATAACTCAACATGTTTTTCTGAAAACACAAACAAAATTCTTTAATTGATTGTTTATTAATCCCTTGACCTTAATTTGTTTTTTCTAACTACAAATAATTTACTACATTTCTAGAACCGCATCTAAATAGCAATATGTATTCTTTTTAACTTTTGATCAGTGATTTCGATTCTAGCATTTTCCTTTAATAAATATTATTTTCAATCCCACTTAATTCATTTTTTTAAATATCGGGATCCGTCCCTTTCAATATACAACACCTTTAGTTCATAAAAATGCATTGTCTGTTATTGCTTGTCACTGTGTAAGTTAAAGTTTTACCTGCTAAGCAAAGTAATTACCTACAAGTGGGAACAAATTACAGCCCTGCTGATGAATCGAGTTTCTGTCTAAAAATCATGGCAGATATCTATTATCCAAATATTCGTTTATTTTGAACCAACCCAATTCGATCCGTTGTATTATGACATAATCGGCTTGGCACACTGGTTTTCGCTAGATTACTGAAGTTAGGCAACGCTGAACCTGGTCAGAACAAAATAAGTGACTAATTTTTAATACCAGGTTGGTGACCAATTTGGGAATACCGACGCTGTATATAAGGGGAAGTCCTACCTCTGCAAGAGTTGTATCTCTTCAAACGGGGATATACATGCGACTTGGGACCGCTTGTTGATTTCTTATAGCTTGTTTTGCATTCCTTCCACGCTCCACTTATTACTTCTGGTTGTGAATTCTTTACTACTGGATTGCGAGCGTCGGATACAAATATAGTTTAGTAATGGTATTTTTATTATCAACAAGAAAATATGTACGGATAAAGTAAGTTGTAGTAATTAATTTAAATCTCTCGTAGACGAATCATTCTCTAGAGAAGTAACTCTCGGTATATTTATATTAAGAGAATCAAAATGTTGTTTGTATGTTGGTCCAAACAACTTCTCTAAGCTATTTTGCACCATAAAAAGTTCTTTGCAACTTCGGCTTGATAATTAGTGAGTAAGTGTATATCCTTTTTCAAATCGACCGTCGCTGTTCTAGCGTGTGGTTAATAAGATCGAAATAAAACGTCTCAAAAAACTGTGTCTATCGGATCTTCCTGTGAGTGTAATTTATTTTTGATTGTCACTGGTGTTGATTAGTATCTTTCGGTTTTTCTATAATATAGACCAATATTTTATGCTGATTATACGCAATTCCTGGAATAGATATATTATTATTAAAATTAAAAAAAATGACTTCTGTATACCTACATTGTGTTATGCAATTTAAGTTGCCAGGAAGAAACGTTTTTCTAAAGTTGATCTTAGTCCACTGTGACGACCGTTGACTCATGTAGGACTACCGTTGGAATGTTTGGTTTTATCGTAATTCTATACACTTGAAAGAATTGCTTTACTACTTTGTACGTCGTTTGTTTTTAAAGTAGTCATCACTTATTAAGGCCCGGAAGTCACTCGGGGATTAGGGTGATTGTGTGTACAGTACGTTAGTGTTGGAGATTTGATAAAGTGGCTTACTTAAGGAGGCGGTTCATCAGGAATTTGTTTACATTGGACTTGAAGGCATTTTTTTACACTTTGTCCCTTTAGCGTTCTCTGTTTTAATGTTGCAAATGGAAGTTTACTCTTTCTTTTTAAATGAATCATGTATTTTCTTTGACGTATGACTTTTGTTTTAGTGCATCTGCTTAATTCAGCAGTGAAAACTTTTAAATGATCAGCATCCGATGTCACGGCCTTGACATTCTTACAGAAACTATTTTAAAACGGTGTCAAATGAAACAAAAAAATCCTTCATCTAGTCAATCCAAAAATATATTCTCGGATGATTTTATCGCGGATTTCTCATGCAAAGTCAGTTCGTTAAGTCTCCTTTACGTATCTAAGTTTATGCATAGAAATATAAAACCCAGTGCTGAACCGTAATATAACGTTGGTATTAACAATTACATACATGCGTATTTTTTGTTTTGCTTTTGATTGAATCTCGCATGACTACTTCTGTTTTTGATTTTGCTATTACTTCCAGGATACAAATCATTTGGACTAAGCTGCCGACAATTTTGAAATATTTTTTTCCGAAAAGAATAAATGTTATCTAAAGTAATTTTTCACATCAGTAACATAGTCTTGGTTTTAATTATTTCGGTTTCCTATAGTTTGAGTGTTTTGAAAATGTGAGTAGTCATCGTTTTCATTTTTTTTTTCGGGGGAGTAATTTCTCTGATTTATACTGAAATTGTGATTAGACATTTTCATTTTTGGGTTTAGGGGAATAATTTTTGAATTTACGCTTTTCTGACATACACTACATCAGATTTTTCTATGTTTCGATTATTTTCCTATTACTAGTAATCCATTGGTAAAGTTCGACTCGTTAGCGTAGAGTGAGTTTAGATTTATTGTCGAGTGTCATTACTACTCTCCGTATGGTTTTAGTATATTTTGCAGACATAAGTCTTCAGGCGATTATGAAGAAATTAAAACCATCTACCTAAAATTCCATGAAGCCTTTAATTGAACTTTACATAATTTTGTCGTCTCGCTCAGCCATTTCGTTTTTGTTTGAAACTGGATTGTTAGCAGTGGAAATTCTATGTCATATATTCTTTTTATGAATTCAACTTTCTTGTCGACAGATTTGGTTTGGTCCTGGAATCTCACTAAGAATGACTGGGACCCCGATTTACTTTAAAGATGCATATACATTACTGAAGTTAAGCAAAGTTTAGCGGAGTCAATACTATTTGTGAAGTCCGTGTGCTGAAAGTTCTTCCTGCTTATCTCAGCATTGTTTTGACTCGTCCTCGACCTCTCATTGCCACTGGACTCAAGCAATGCCTATTATAGAGAGTGTGGTTAGTGATTACGCAACACTTTCCTCACGATTTCACGTGCATCTACCATTACAGAAGTTAACCATTACCTTCGAGATTGAACGAAGGCATTATTCTAAACTGCTGAACATATCATTATGTGTGGATGTATATATTGTTCAGCATGACTCGCAGTATGAATAATACAAAACTAATACTATTACTTGATTCATTATGCAATTTTCTGCAGAAAAGTGGGCATTGTTCCTAATACGTGATTATTTTTCAGAGAAATACTTTTCTAATTTATTGGTATTTTACTAAAACCCATATTCTGAAATTTTTAACATAAAATTAATAGAGAAAAAAATTGTTTTACATCCAATTTTCGGTAATATTTTTTTAATGCTTTGCAGTAATAGTTTGTAAAGTATAAGCATATATAATAAGAAAGTTTTAGTAAAATTCTTACTATTAACTTACCCATTTTGCATAGATGTATCTGTGTATCTGATTCCATAGCTCTGGATCTTATTTTAGAAATTACTAATTAAAAAACGATTACCACCATTATATATTATCGAATCTTATTAAAGAATAGAAGAACTCTTTCCCGCGTGCGTTCTCTCCTCCGCCTGTATGTAAGAGCAGTATACGTCATTAAATTTAATAATACTTTTCCATCTTAGGTGGCACTGCTATAAGCACACTTTCCTGCGTTGAAATAGAAAATCAACTTCGAAATATGGTGGGGGAATGTTTTCATCTTCTTCATACTACCTCTTTCTCATGAATGGAATGCAGCGCATCTATCTCTACTTTGTCATTGGATTGAGCTTAATTATATGGCTGGCCCCGTAAAACATTCATGATAAATATTTGCCAAGTAAAAATTACTCCCAACGATTTTTTGTACTTTATATCTGCACCTAAAACTAAAGATAATTTCAATAAGCAAAGCTTCTTTAATGGAGTTGCCTATCCCTGTAAGACATTACTACAAGACTGCTTACCAGATTACTCGAAACACGGAGTAGTGCAGTCGTTCTTTTTTCAGAATTATAACGGTGTTCTTTTCTATAACTCTGCGCCTCGATATTCGGTGACACCGTTTTAAAATGTCGGCTGTGATCGTTATAGACAGATCTGTTTTCAACTGTGCCGTCGCAAACAGAGACACATATTTATACTTCATTGTTATTTTACTAAAAATGGAAAGTTCTTTAAACAAGTTTGAAAGATAAATATTTTTGCAACTTTAGCAACGTGCAAATCAGATCGAGTAATAAGGCGAAAAAACTGATGGCACATATTAGCAAAATCTATAATTATCAAAGAATGTATTTTTTTTTTTTTTGGTTATCGATTGCTGATCTTTTTATTAACGGAGGTCGGCTTTCTGATTGAATATCACACGTAATCATGGAATTTAGATGAAACATTTTTCCCTTCTTGCTTGATCAACATTGATTTTTCTGTCTGCTTCATAATTATTTTTTATCACATTATTGTGGAGGGTTCTTCCCTATGTAAATACTTGGTTCTAAGTTGGCATAAGTTTCACTGAAATAGAGAAAATGAAAACATAAGAGACATAAGTTCAAGTGATTTATATTTCTTTTCCATGATTAGATGTAAAACAATACACGTGATTCGCACCCTAAAATGAAGTTTTTATTACTATGATTGATTATGGTTAAAGTAAACCTACATATAATAAATAGAGAGTTTGCTTGGTTACTGTTATTGCGACGCCCCTCCATGGGATTAATGGACTATCTCATGACGTCACTTCCTCTGGTGACGTCATTCCGGTATAGAGCACCGGTGTCCGGCAACCTGAGATTGGCAGGTGACAAAGCAGGTCGTTTACACGCCCCACCGTTGAGGAATGGTATTGCTAAACTCGCTTTGCCCATAATCTATGTGAATACATGTTCGTTTCCTAGAAATCATGTGTTCTTTTCGTTTATTACCATTAAACCCCATAACAGTTACTTAGTCATAGCTCTTGATTTGTTTTAAATATTAAATCGTACATTCTGTTATTTTAGCGAAGTTTACCACTAACTAGGTATAGGTTAAAATGATCAAACGCCAAGTTAGGTAAATAGTGCTCTATAAATAAAAACACTATAAGTCAGTCGTAAGAATATATTATTTTGCTTGTTAATAAAGTTAAATACAGAAAACAATTCAAGTTTATATAATTGTCTAGACCGTGGTCATATTGATTTAAGACTTGAGAGTAAGGGTGAATTAAAGAGTTTTAACCATGTATGCATCCGAGTTATCGTTAAAAGAAAGATGTTTGTTCAGTTAGTGACTTATACTAATGAAGTACATATTCCGATATTAAGATAATTATAAATAATTCTATAAGTTAAGCTAATTGAGCAACTATAATCGAGGGCTTCCTGATCATTAGGTACTAAACCGAGTTTGATAAAGGACGCCACCTTATTTTTAGCATTAAACAAATTATCATTGGCAATGTTTAGCGTCAGTAATTGGGACATTTATTATCATTTTTTATTTCTTATGATTCGATCGAGTATTCAACCTCTGTCACTCGGCTTACTAGCGAACAATTTACCACTATCCGTAATAAGCTGATGATTAAAAACAAAAATTATATTATAGCCAGACCTTTCAGAATTAATGAAAGATTTTCCATAAGTAAATAAAATGTATATTTATTATTATATTAGCTGGGGTGAATCTAAATATTATTACATCTGTACTATAGATTGCGTTCGTATTTTCTGTATAGAATGTAAGAATTATACAGCAAATAATCAGGAATATATCATTCTCCTTGGGTATTGAAAAAATTGAACAGTATTACTCTATTAGTATATCAAATATAAGTGTATACATATATATATATATATATATATAAATATACAAACTAACAAATATACATATATATATATATATATATATATATATATATACGTTAGCAACGGATATATACTTGATTTTGTTACATTAATACATGACTAGGTATATTTTCAAATAATACTCTTTACTGTAATTATTAATATAGCTAATAATATGAAGAAGTATAATATAATTTGTCTGTCTATGGATATTTTTGGGTAATTTATATTCTCAAACATCCGGGTATAATTTCTTTAAATACGGCATTTTACTACATGAGATAATTTGTCCTTTAATTAGAGAAAGTGTGCATTTATACTATGATAAAAAACAAAATCGATTAAGTTCTAAAATGTTTCAACACAATTCTATAATTTTAATATTAATTGCATTGCGTTTAATAGGAACCAGTTTCATTTTAATCCGGAATGACAGTAAACAAATTAACACTGCACACATTTCGAAAGAAGATGAACTGAATTTTGAATAAAGTTATTGGGGGACAGTTTATTTCCAGACTGCTTAGATCCATATGCATTAACAATTATTCTATTAACATATACGCTCCAAATATTTTAGGGGACTTTAAATAAATGACGATGTAACAAAGACTTGTTGTTTAGATAAACAAAATTAACATAAACAATCAAAAGATGTGCCAGAACGCGATATACAGAAACGTTTACAGAATACAGAATTGACGAGGGTATTTAATAACTCGTCTAATTGTATAAAATAACCGTGGTTTTTACATGCTAGATTGCTTTATTTTACAATTACACATACGCGCCCCACCTAATTAATGTTTGTGTATATATACATTGATTGTGAACACCAGCAATCTTGCTATAAAGATCTATTACGTATTACAGTACGTGAAGAATGTGGCTAATGCGCACAATCTAGTGGGAAACGTTGATGACATCGTGTTATCAGTAATCCATAAAATACCAACCTCAAAATTAAGAGTGTGTGCTGAAAATGACAAACTACTACAAAATGGCTGACTAGGCAGCCATCATAAAACACATCAAAGATGGCCCATGAACTGATATATTTTCTCTTCCTGAGGAACTGTGTGGTAATGAACTATCCGAATGTTAGCAAATTTTCTCACGCGGAAATATTATAGAAACGCTACTGTCCTCAAAGTTTCACTACAGATTGTACACCTAACATTGCACGAAGACAGAATGCATTTCGCCGGTTATATAAATAAGAACTCGTGATTTCTGGAAGATATATAACATTGTAATAAATAAAGAACAATTGCTAATTCTTTCAATATCCAAAATGCGGGAGTTCGCATGCATGACACCAGAGAATGACGAACTGGTTACCCGGTGATTTGCTTCTAACTCCCCCACTGAACTATCAAACAACTTCCGAAAAGTATTGAAATTCGATTATCGAAATAAAATCCAATGATGTAGTAACAGTCCGAGGTTTACCAACGTTAACCTTTTTATACAGCCTAGCAACACAAGTAGATACGCGATGTTATATACTTGACAAACCAGGAGATCTGCCGTATTAAACCAACAGTAGTTTATTTGATAACACAAGGTTTCGTTCTAGATTAATGTTTCTGTTTGGTAATTTAACCATCATACTTATGTTTTGCATTTTAACCTTTAATTCATGGCATTATATAAATTATTTTCAAAAAACATGCTATAGGTTTTCTGCACTAAGTGTCTCTGCACGGATGCATAAAAGTTTACCCCCGCGAACTAGCAATCAATCGATTTGAGTAGAAAATAGGCACTTTCAGTAATTTTATAATAAGAAATGCATTGGAACAGTAGACCATTACTTAGTCATAATTTATTCCTGTGAAATATAGGAGCTTTCTGCCAGAATATATATATATATATATATATATATATATATATATATATATATAAATATATATATATATATATATATTTGTAATATATATAATATATATATATATTTATAATATATATAATATATGTATTTATAATATATATAATATATGTATTTATAATATATATAATATATAATATATATATTTATAATATATATAATATATAATACATATTTATAATATATATAATAAAATATATATATATATTTATAATATATATATATATATATATATATATATATATATATATATATATATATATAAGGCACGGTGTAATTTAAAAGAAACTTTTATGGATTTAGTGACATTCATTAATGGATCACTGCGTGCGCATTGATCAATGCTGAGCACGAATAAAACCGCACATGTGTTTAATTTCTATCTGTTTTTCTCCTCATATTACATTCTTTTTTTTTTTTAATATTCTTCTATATAAAAGAAAATGATGCAAACTACAAAGAGCCCTTTCAATGTCATCCCTGTTCTTTCTTCGTTTTTGGCTTTGCTTTTTGCACACGCTTTCGTTTCCTGTTGAGCGCAACTCGCTCGCATTATTTTAGAAAATTAACTGCAGTATTTTCTCCAATTTACGATGCATTGAACATTAATGAAACGTAATCGCTTTTCAATGACAGGATCTCAAATGTCCGCCGTTTATTGGAAGGCGAAGCTGCAATAATCTCTTGACCTTGGAACGTTAATAACGGTAGCGATTTATTTATTTATCAATCAATGTGTGTACCCGCCTATTAATTCTAGTTTTTCTCATTAAATTCTAAAACACACTATCAATGCCCACGCATTGATATCAGCACACGTTAAAAGGAAATATCATGGAATAACTCTTTAACGATAACGGATGCCGGGTTCAAATTTTATTGAATCTATTCCTTTATATTTTGCCTATTAATAATTGGCGAGTATGTTATGAGGGTGATTTGCATTAGCAGTCCTGTAGTATAAAATATTGAATTAATTTGTGAAAATATTTAAAATTCTTTAGTAAAATAGTCAAAGATATAATAACTTCTAGCTTGGAATAAATACCATTACTAGCCGAACCATTTCATGTTCTATACTCGAGGAGTTCGAATATAAGACAGTACATCAATTAAACTAGGACATTAAACAATAAAACGACGATTATATAAACTCTTTTTTTTTCTTTCATGTGCACCGCGGGCTAAACAGGTTTTTCAACATACACGTCATCAATATAGGCAGATTTTTCCCGCTGTATGCGTTTGTCCTTCATCAAAATTGTTTGGATTATGGACGTTGTCACATCGATTTCGAACCATATAATATTCAGGTAATACTTTTCTCACTTTATTAGTAGAGTACGATAAGGTTACAATAAATGATGCAGTTGTTATTGAAAGTATGTTTTGCGAAAGTCGGACACAAATATATTCGATACTGCTAGCCGCCATTTTCTCAAACTTTCGGTGTATGTGTCCACGTGAGCCGTAAATAGGTCCATGACCTCATTTAATTTACAATCGTCGAGCAACGGCCTGGGGGGGTTTCTTTTTCTTTTTGATCTGTTAAATGACTGCCATTACTGGAATCGCTCCCTTTCAGGATTTCAATACTGTTTGTTGGGTAAAGAACTAACCACCCATTTTCAGTCTAAGCTTGTAGCTCTTTATTATTACTGCACGATCTTTAGTGTTGATATACTCCATTGCTATTTTGTTGCATACTTTTTTCTGGCCATTGACTACAAAACTGTTGTGAATTTCATGTGTTGATCGACCACCGCGCGAAAATACAAGATCTATTGTCGCACCCAGAGCGAGAGCCGTTTCAACAAAATATACTTTGCCTCTTTCGTCCATATGCATGCCGTCAAAATTCTTGAAAACGCCCATCCCGAGTAGATAGTCGAATCCCAATGTTTAGCTTTTTAACACGAGTACGTAAGTCATAATGGGATTTCTGTAAACGCTAAACGGCCAACATTAGTATGAAAGCCGTTGTACTTTCTTCGTAATTTGGGTTGCCAGAACAACCCGCCCACAACAGATGAGCAATACCCAAAACCCACGAACGCTATCCGATCTAGCCTATCGGAGAGCACTTCATCTAGTTAATGTCGAGAAGTAAAAGTGTTGGCTTCACGCTATATCTCTTGTTTCTGAGACAACTCGATGCAAAATGGCACTTTTGCTGGTCCCTATAACCTTGTATCTCCAAGAGTGCCCTACTTGTTTTGTCTTCTAAACTTCTGGCAGTCTTTGACAAAAAGATTGTGACCCCCAGACTGTTGACACTGCGTTCTGACTGTGTCATACTGTTTGAGGTTTTAAGTTGATTACAGTCAGACGCGAAATAACATATCTCTACTAAATTATTCAGAAAAGTGTTGGTCCAAACATTTGAAATTTTACATAAAGTGTATCCAGACATAGGACAAACTTTGGCCAAAATTTTAGCTGCCAAGGGTCAGAGTTCAAAAGGTGTTTCCTTTGCGGTCTCTAGCAAACCATTAAGCCAATTTTAGGTCTAAACATTTGAAATTTTACATTAAGAGTACTGACTTTTAATAAGCATTTTATTCAGTTTTGGGCCAACAAATTGGCTGCCAAGTGGTCAAAGTTGATAGAGTTGATATTTGCAGACTTTACCAAGCTCCTTCGTTAATTTTGGATGTAAAGACTTGAAATTTCATAGTTAGGTTACTTGGACATGAGTCAAACTTTTAATATATATATCTATATATATACATATATATATATATATATATATATATATGGACATAAAATTATGAACAGTACATAGGGTTCGTGCAAAGCCGGGCTTAACAGCTAGTATATATATATATATATATATATATATATATATATATATATATATATATATATAGAGAGAGAGAGAGAAAGAAAGAAAAAGAGAGAATGAATGTTGTGTTTACTTTTTACGTTAATATTACGCAGGCTTAAACCATGTAGAATATCTGTATGAATAGAGTTATACGTAATACCTATCTAATCATAAGCATCCCATTAGAAAACCAAAAATTTAATCCGGAAATTATTGAAGTGAATGTTTAAAAGAATAAGCAAATTTGTTAGATCTTTTGCAGCTGAATGCTATTCTACGGCGCATATATAACAAAGTTGTATTATCTTTATTTTTTCTTCTTTCGTGTAATAGCAAAAGTTAAATCCTGGTACTTTCTCAGAAGTTGGAAATTGTTAAACACCCCTTATAAAAGTGTGGAGCGTTAGTCAATTACTTGGAGTAAAAATAATAACAATAAAGAGAAATCAAAATTTAAAATTTATATGTTGAAATAATGAATAGATATCTTTATTAAACGGAATTTTGCACACACCTGGTCTTCTTAATTGAACAGAATTCTAACTAATGGGTGGGTAAGTATAACAGATATCTACCCCTGACAATAATATGCATACCTGCTTTAATTAATTAATTTCCATGCTTGATAGCGTCAACAGGTTTTACAGGAATGAGCCAGAGTGGCCTCCCGTGATTTCTATAAATACCGTAAACACGGGCGCATACATTTGTATTTTGTATTAAGCTCACAACAATCCCGCGCTATAAGACTGGATCGATGTATCACACAGTAAAGAGGATTTTAATGTCTGGACCAGTAAAGACTTGAGAGATAAAGAGAGATAGGATATTATTAAATATTTGCATGTGAGTGAAAATTATGATCTGGCCAATAAATAGAACTCAGAATACGTTGTTCGATCTTAACATGTAACAGAAAATTGCAATTATAAAAGGCAAAAATTCAGCAAATGCGATTACCTTTATGGGTAGAATTATAGTTTCGTTAATATAATAAGCATTCTAAACCATTCAACGATAGACGATGTTAGTAATTAACAAAATACATTCAAATACAGAAAATAGTTAATCAGAATTTAAATTTCGGAGAATTAAAAAGACGTACACGAGTTTATAATATTAAAATGTAAATAAATGTAATATTATTTTAATTATTTAAAACAAACTGTTCTATTATTTACACATGTGTGAAACGAAGCAACAATAGAGATGCAGCTTGTGTTTTAATAAGTCATTTTTCAGTTTTGAGTTGTATCTCGTCTTCAAATGTGCCCAGAATATTTTAGGAGTGTATATACATATTTTATTTTACATTCAAGACGATAACATTTTGTTTTTTTGCGTGCCTTTTGTCAACGTTTAAATGCATACAAAATGCATACAAAAATGAATGTATCTAAGTTTAAGTTAATTTTATTGTGAATGTTAATGCGTGTGTGTTTTTTCTAGAATAAAACTCAATATTTTTCATTACAAATTAAAGGTAAAAATGATACTAGTTTTGTTTATAATGGGATTCATGCGATACAAGTATCAGATCAATGGTTAGTGATAATAAAATTATGGGGATGTGCTTTGTTATAGAAGATTTCTCCAGGCATTTCACCACTATTACCGAAAGTTTAATTCATCGAAAGAGGATACATGTGTATTTCCAATCATTTGATAAATAAATGCCAGATGTTTAAATGTTATAAAGTACATCGGTAAATACATAAATTTCTGAATATCTTTATCTAACCTACGTATATTTCGGATATAAGAGCCGGTGAATGTTTGTCGTAAATGATGTATAAATTAAAACAACTTATCAACTCATCATATCTTGTCGTTCCATCTCTTCAACCAGCGGCGTGCGGTTTCATTACAAACACTGAGGTCTTCGTATTTGTTTTTATTATTAATATTCTTATTTTTCTTTATTAAATATTTAAACCCTAGCCTCCTACTATAAGAAATGGTTCCCCAATGCCAATCCTGGGAAAACAAAAGTTTGTAGTTTCCACCTTAACAACCACATAGCCAACAGGAAGCTGAAGATCCAATGGGAAGGTAAGGAGCTAGTAAATGAACCATATCCAGTCTACCTTGGCATCACACTGGACCGAACTCTCTCCTTCAAGACACACATAGACAAGCTCCGAAAGAAGATCGCGCCTCGAATTAACTTAGTCAACATACTGGCTAACTCGAGTTGGGGAGCAGACCCACACACGCTAAGGACAACATCATTAGCCCTATGTTACTCCACGGCTGAATATGGCGCTGCAGTATGGTCTCGCTCAGCCCATGCTCACCGCATTGACGCAGATCTCCACAAAGCTTGCCGGATAATAACCGGAAACTTAAAAAGCACACCTCTACCAGCCCTATACCGATTAAGTGGCATACCACCACCTAAAGTCCGCCGGGATATAATTGCGAGAGTTGAGCGTACTAAACAACTCGAAGACCCCAGACACCCTCTCTATGGCTACTCGGAGGTGGCTAGACGACCTGTATCCCGGCGAAACTTTGCCACAGTGGAGGAACTACAGGACACTCCTACATCCTCTTAACGGCTGCATATGTGGAGAGAGGTAGACCCTCAGTCTACAAATATAGCACTGCCAGAGCCCAGTGAAACCTTACCACCTGGCACACACCTGTCCCGTTCGGATTGGGTCACTCTGAATAGGGCAAGGGCAAAAGTTGCAAAAACTGGCGACAACCTCCTCATGTGGGGTTACTCTAGAACTGCTGAATGTCCCTGTGGTGCCCAAGTTCAGACCATCGAGCACATTTTAACATCTTGCCCACTGGGGCCCAACTTATCTACTGATCTGTAGGCTAGTTCAGCAATGCGAAAATATATTGCTCAATATAGAAAGTGAAGAAGATTCAATATAATGTGTATTATAAAAGTTGAATCCGTTTCATCATCGTGCAGCATTCCTTATTAATACATGCTGAACTCAACTATAAAATATAAAAAATACAATTCACTTGGCGCATTGCAGGCTTACATTGTACGATTATTTGGGTTGTGCACGAGCAACGTATGCGTATATCTGTTGCGTTCAAAACTGCTTCAAGGCGCAATGCTCGTAATCAGTTAATAATAGATGAGAACGCCTATGTGATTGGCGCCATTACATCCACCCATGCAAAAGTTTGAATTATAGATTAATGAACATTCAGCTAAAGGTTATAAACGAATAACATTAACAGAGATTGATATGATTAGGAAACAGGATTCAGATAAGGCGATTGAAAAAGCGAAGTCCCGGCGAAGGAAGGTAAATCACTAAATTAGTTAAAGAATAGCTGTGGTGGTGTGTATTGTATATCTAACCGATGATCACCTTTTCAGTGCTCCATATATTCCATAGCATTGAAATATGAAAGTATAAACAAAATATCATAACGGAAACAATTACAAAAAAAATAAAATAAAATACAAAGACATCGCAGATGATTACAAAAAAAAAACTTGGAAGTTTTTATGAAAAATAGTGGAAAATAATACCACAATTTATCTATCACCAACAAAAAATAATCGGCAAGATCTCGCCACATATCTAAAGGACCGATAGATTTGTTATTGTTTTGTTTTTGTTTTTTAATAGTGATCCTGTTATATTTAATTCTTTCGCTTACCTAAGCGATAAGGCATATACCTGCCTTTTTTTATTTGCGTCCCTCCCTTTTAGAGACGTATTTGTTTTTGGTTTTATTATTAATATTTTTATTTTACTTTATTAAATATTAAAATATTTTTATTTAAATATTTATTAAATATATTTTTACTGCAGAAAAGTTATCCATGTAAAAATAATATGTGTGGGTGCATGTATATATAATTATTATCTATTTTCAAGAAAACGTAATGTGGTTAAAAGTACGTGTAGAATGAGTGTATTACTAGTGAATGAATCAGACACTTGTTAGTGCGAAGGTTGTTTTAAGAGTAAAAAAAAACTATATTCTACACAAATATGTAAGAGCGACCAAGACGAGAGAGGATCGATAAAACAAGCGACCTTTTATTTTTTCTACCTCATCTTAGTTCATACACTATTGCTAGCGATGAACGATAGCCGTACATGGACGAGTGGTGCGCGCTTTGTGATACGAGAATCGTTCCAACGTAAAGAACAGATAACTGTCGGAAGACTCTAAATAAAGAATGTCAAAGATTTTAGTTTAATTACATACAAGTAACACCTGTGGAAATTTCATAGCAGCATCTTCCCTATGTAATATATTGCTGCTGGGCATTTTGTGAACATGCAGTGTGAATGGTAACCACGTGATTGTAGCCCTATTGTTAAAACTAAAAGGATTTATCTAAGTAATTTAGTTAATATAGTGTGCAGTGTCAGAATAATTTATCTCCAATATCGTTATAGGAGTCTGTGAAATATTTTAATTGTATGAACGCCCATCGCGAATAGAAACTCAATGATATCATTCTACTTTTCTTAATCTGAACAGATACTACACTAAGACCCTAAACCAAGAAGAAAAAGTGATATAATTTTTTTACAATGTATCTCTGGTTGTCGGAAGACCCTACTTATTAAAACGGGGGATAGAAGTGATAACATAATAGGAATATGTAATTAGTGTATCTATATTAATTTTTTTTATTACATTTTCACCCCAAACAAGGCTACTATCAGGGGCATAAGCATCAGCGGTACTGTGTATGGAGTTTGGCAGCAAGATGTCGATTCACGTTACATTTGAACTTCTGCATGTCAGTACAGTTGTGGGAAGCAGGACCCGGAAGGGGATTCCGAAGTTCAGCTGTTCTGGGGAAGAAACTAGAGGTGTAGAAGGCTCTCCTACATCTAGGTATCTCTACCTTGAAGGGTTGGGATTTAGTTGCTTGTCGGGTTTGTGGGGGTATTTCCGTCGAGGGGGCACAAGTACTTGCAGTTCGTCAGAGCATTAACCGTTAAAGTACATTTAGAACAGGCAGAGGGATGCAACATTTCGTCGATGGGACAGGGGTTGAAATTTAGATGACAATTCAGGACCTATTAGATTGGCGACTCTCCCTTGAACATTGTCTAGGAGCGAGAGACCAGTGGCAGATGCAACAGTCCAAATATGACAACAATTATCCATACATAGGCGAATGGTAGCCTTATAGAGGTACAGGATACTTTCGGGCGTTACTAGCTTTCTAGCACGGTAAATACGACCCACCTTCTTCGCAGCGGTCCTGGCAATGTTCTCAATGTAATTGTTCCAACTCATGTTTCCTGTGAACGTAAGGCCGAGGAGTTTAAAAGATGTACTTTCAGATAGAGGCATTGGCCATTGCTATTGGTGGTAGGAAAGGTTTCTTATAATCATTGAGGAAACAAGTTTAGTCTTGCAAGCATTGAATGCGACCATCCATTTTTGTCCCCATTCCACTACGGATCGGAGATCATTCTATAGTATATCTGCCATTTCTTTAGATATGTGTTCATTTGTTCTCCTGCCGTGTCTGTTATAGACCGTAGTGTCGTCAGCATATATACCAATCTCACAGACAATTTTGTCAGGAAGGTAATTTATAAATGTTAGGAATAATATAGATCCGAGAATCTACCTCTGATGCACTCCCGCATTTATATCATAAGGTTTAGATGTGCGACCGTCAAGGACAACCAGGATTTTTCACTTATCTGAGAAGGATTTAATTATGTTAAGTATTCTTTCAGTGATACCGTATGATCTGATTTTCTTTAGAAGACCCTCATGCCATACCCTGTCAAAAGCCTCTACCCTCACACGCTTTGTCCAGTGAATGGTATATACGTCCTGAGATTACAGTTAGGATGTCTGCTGTGGAACGGCCTAGCCTTAATCCATATTGTTGATCAGTGAGAGGTTTAGCATCTGTAAGGTAATGGACTAGAGCTTGGTCTGAAATATTTGGGCGAAAAGTGGGAAAAGGATAATGGAGCGATAATTTACTGGGTCAGTTCTTTCCCCAGAATTCTTGAACACTGGTACTACAGAAGCAGTTTTTCAGAAGGCAGGAAAGCAAGATTAATCAAGGCATTTGTTGTAAGGTTCGCAGTATGTTTGGATTTTGTATACTCCTTTTTAATAAATAGGATCCTCAAATAAAATAATTTAATGTCTAAAAACTGTGATATATAACGTACGACGTTTAATGGAGTATATTATTAGTATATATATTCAGTGTGACTAGTTTCGTTTACAAAGCTTAATTTAATTTGACTGTAAGAAAGTTGGGCGATATCCACCTTTCAGAATAGCAGATACCCAGCATCGATAAAATTGATCCAATTATTATATACTCTCATCCATTCGACTTCATAATAATCATCAGCGTTAGTTTCATTTTATGTTTTATAATAAACACAGTATAATTTCATGCAAAGATGAACAAAGAGACAGCGCTATAAGAGCAACATCAGCCATGTCGTCAGAGAAGTCTAAATTTACTTAGAAGACGAAGGAGCAGTAAAAGAGAGATTGGTGTTTTATTTTGATATGCTTTTTTTAGGAAGTAATGTCTGTTTATATACATAGCCGTTCATATATATATGTATATATATATATGTATATGTATGTATATATATATATATATATATATATATATATATATATATATATATATATATATATACAAACTAAAACACTAAGGGCCCCTTTCGCCGACAAACTCGTCAGGAGTTAATCGTTAATGAAGCACAGAAATACAAAGAACGGATTAAATTATCACAAAAGAGCAAACACTCTTGTATATACGGAAACAAAACGAATGAGACTTCGTGTAAAATAACATATATACGATTACCTAAAATGTATCTAAAAAGAAGATGGAGGAGGTACGGGAACGATTTAAAAATACTTATGAGCAAGTTCAATGATTTAATAAATTTCTTTCTGTTTACAGAGAGAGGGTTTACGTGAAATAATCGAGAATGACTCAAAAACCTTAAAATTATTTTGAAAGTAAGCCCTGTGTAAGATGCTATAGAAGTTCATTTTATATGATTTGAACAAGCTGGATTTTCTATTAGGTGTTGGCCAATGCCAGATTCCAAGAGGAAAGAGGGGCGAGAGCGACGTAGCTTGCCTAGTCTAATTTCTGCTGATATATGTGTGTATGTCCAGTGCCGGCAAAAAGAAATTCCGCACTTGTATTTTTTCCAAAAGTACAAATTTAAGCTAAATTTAATGCAACTGTTTAAACAAACTATACCTCATATGATTAGCTTTTTTATATATAATTTTACCTTTCTATTTTTTACTTGAAATATACTTGTGCTCACGTCAATTAAAAAATAACTTAAAATTGAGGAGGCAAAAAGAAAGTCAGCAGTAACAAATTAGCTTAAAACCTACTTGAATTATCGTCCCTAAATTAGTTTAAAATATCCTCCAACGGGCAACAAAGCAGCTCTAATCGTAATTGTTGTTGTTTCAGGTAATGCAACGTAGCATTTAGTCCATATGACACGACTTTCTCTTAGTTACCGCCAGGGGATCATTAATCTCCTCCTTTCGGTTTATCAAATGAAGAAATACACTGCAGATTGAAATGTGATGAGAAAACAGTACAACTGATTGTACAAAAGCGCCAGAACACCGGCAGTGTTCGTGATGCCCCTGAATCTGGTCGTACTAGAGTTACTTCTAACAGGGAATATAATGCTATAAAGATTGGCTGCCTAATAAACAGATTTTAGACAGCTTCCCAAATCCATCAACAGTGCAATCTTGTTAAAAATACTCTCTTTCTAATATCATGAACATATTCACCTGCGAGGATATGTTGCAAGACACAAGCCAATGATTTCTGTAAAGAACAGAAAGGGCCGTCTGGACTTCGTCAGATACAATGAAGATCATGACTCTTCATATTGGTCAAAAGTGATTTTTTGCAACGAAAACAAGTTCAATAGGCTAGGCAGTGGTGGTAGACATTACATCCGTTAGAGAAAAGATGAAGACCTTAATCCTAGGTGTCAGTTTCAACGCTGCACGGTGATGGAGGTTCAGTTTTGGCGTTGGGCATTATTTATACCAATGTTTCAGGGTCTATAGTTCGCTTCCAAGGTCAAATTAATTCGACCAAGGACATTAATATGCTGACCGAGCATTTTCTAGCCTAATTTGATCGAAATTTGGACGATAACCCCATCTTCATGTAGGATAATGCCCCCATTCACACAGCTGGCAATGTCAAGAGGTTTCTGGAAGAGCATGATATTCTGTGTTTAGATTGGCCCACGCAATCTGCAGAGTTCAACCCTATCGAAAAGTTATGGGATTACATCAAGCAACAGCTACGCAATGATAGCATTTTAAATCTGGAAGAACTTTAGAGAAAAATTAAAGAAAAGTTGGATGACCTTTCCCTTCAGTATTGCTGCATTCTAATTTAAGGAATTCCCAAAAGATTGCAAATTGTCAAATTGCAGAAGTGCTATGCTACTAAATATTAACTAGTTCATTGTGTTTCTGTTATATTTTTGTTGCATTAATTCCCTAAATTCACATTTAAATAACAATTTTCGATTTTGCGGACTTTCTCTTTGCCTCCTCTATTTGGAGTTAGTTTTTTTTAATTGATGTGAACACTAAAATATTTCAATTAAAAGTCAAATATGGAAAGGTAAAATTATAGAAGAATAAAGGGCCAATCAAATGAGGTATAGTTTGTTTAGACAGTTACATGACAGGAAGCTTATATTTGCAGTTTTTGAAAAAATTACATTTGCGGACTTTCTTTTTACCGTATGTGTATCTGCAAATGTAAGGGAGTTAGATATATACTTTATATAAATAATGGTAACGTTGAGTATATTAATAAGTTTGTTGTTCAAGTAAGGAAAAATGCTAAATTACTAAAATTATATTAATGAAACCAGTAATAAAAGAAAACTTAAATGATGTAAATGAAACCAGTAATAGAATAAAATATCGTTAGAGAATTATTATTAAACAATACAATCTTTAGACTTCTTGTTCTTTAAGCAAGGTTTGCTCATTTTGAACTTTCTAATAAGCTTATTAAACTTCGTTCCAAGCAATAGTGATTAATAATTTTAATGTATTCGGTTTTAAGTATATGTGCTTATGAATTGAAAGATGTTTCTCGGGGAAAATTTACTAATACATCTAGGAAAATATATTTCAGAACTTTTAGTAAATAAACACAATGATTTAATGTCTAGGATAAGAGGCTTGGTTCATTGGCAAACTGATCAAGGACATTGATATAAACGTATGTTAAAATTGACAAAACCGTTTAAATACTTTTGAAACATGTACAAGGGTGTAACATTGTTGCGATTAGGCTTTTATATAGTGTGCCACTTCTTTGATTACATACTTTCTAGATATTTAGTAATGTTAGCAGACTAACCTTTAGTGTATCACCCAAAACTGAACGGAATACTCTATGCATTAGCCAAATGTTATGTTGCAGTATTTTTATATATAGTGAGGAAGATAAAATCACCGAAAATCGGAAGGTTCTATTTATATGCACTGGCGATAAGAAATGCCGAATCAAATGAATGCACATTCTACTAGCAGCCAATCAGTTACTACATAAAAATATTGAATATTTACTTGAATAGTTGCAAAATGATAAAGTCCATGACCTGTACAGGATGTGTTCCCACCGAAAATTCTTCATCTTTTAGCAATAGGAAACTCTTCTGAAATTAGGCACGGCTTTTAATTCAAGAAGTCACTTTGTAAAGATATAGATTTCAAGCAGATATGAAAAGTATCTTATTTCCATAAATGCAGACCGCCTTATTTGCTCATTTGCAATATATTCTACACAAACCAGAACAGTTGCGACTAAACTAAGCGTACACACATAGCACGCATATAACTTAAAATAAAACTGAACCAAACAAATTATTTTCATTTCCTAACAAATGTTATTGAAATCAAGAAATCAAGTAGTTGTTGTTTTTGTGAATTATTCTAAAATAGTAAATCTTTTTTCTGAACATTACTTTTTTGTTTTCTATTCTACGAAAGTAAATGCTACACTTTAGAATATGTAAGTATTTGTTTTGAGATCGTATTGAATGTTGCACCATTTATTACAAGCTGTTTCTTCATATCTACGTGGATTATTCTCTCTTGATAACGTCTTATCTATTTTGAAATGGTAAGCAAAAAGGTGTGAGGAGGCCGACTCGCACTTTTAATTCTATCTCAAACCCACGGAGAAAAGCGCAAACATATTCACACATATATATATATATATATATATATATATATATATATATATATATATATATATATATATATGCGTGTGTGTGTGTGTTTCTATGTTTATGTATATATACACATATATATGCGTGTTTCTATGTTTATGTATATATATATATATATATATATACATATATATGTGTTGAAATTAAAACGTAATCACAAGCTTTACATGTTCAATAGGATTTTTATAACGTCGATATACACAAAAGCAGAACACCTTCCCTGTACATATATATACATATATATATGCATATATATGTATATATAGGTATATATATATATGTATATATATATATATATATATATTTATACACATATATAAAACGTGTGAACAGGCCCACGTTACACGTTCTGCGTTATTGCACACAAGTGCACAGATACTTATATACACATGCAAAAACAGAATTATATATATAGAGAGAGAGAGGGGGAGAGTGGGGGAGATAAATTGAGATAGATAGAAAGAGGTTATCAAAGCGATTAGATCAAACAAATGAGAGAGATGAAAAGAGAAAGAAACCATAAAATCTTCAGATATTAAATTAACTAATGAGTTGTGTGAACTTACTTTTTAGAACCATGGTTTTATCAGTATCAAAATAGAAATAATTCAATTTAAAGCAAAATTCAATGTAATGAAACGATGTAAAATACAACAGGTGTAATGTATGGTTAAAAGACAGCATCTTTAGTAGTTCATTTGTACTAATAAAATGAGCGTATACGCCGAATATGATTCCAATAAAATAAAACAATATAATTAGTACGATCATCAATACGAATATATATATATATATATATATATATTGTATTACGTGTATATGTTAAACTAATATTAACTATAGAAGTAGTTCTAAACAAATACATACGAAATCTGCATGAATCCAAATATATGTCAGGGTATTTTTATATTTTAGGACCATTCACGTTGGGGGACAGCTACTATATATTGAAAACAATTATAATCAATATGGAATTGGCTTTATTTGGCATTAATTAAATTAGCATATCGAATCAAGTATAAAAAACGGGTAGAAACGGCTAGCCGGATATATATATATATATATATATATATATATATATATATATATATATATATATAGTATTACGTGTAGTATATGTTAAATTATGTTAAACAATTCATTTTATGTATCTGTTTATTGCGAAGTATTTTCCAACTCTTTCTTAGTTGTGTTTTCACGACGTTTCGGCCAACTATTCCTCTGGCCTTCCTCAAGTGGTAACCGCTAACGGATAGGAACTCCGAATCTCTTAATTGCATTTGCAGCAATTATTGCCATCCATAGTTGTTGTCGTCTCACAAGGTTTTTAGCCAAGCAATCCTCTGGCCGGCTTTTGGGTAGGATTGAAATCGCTATCTTCGGACAATTCTCACCGGAAACCGTAAATATTCAACGTCTCTATCAATTGCACTCTCTTTAATCTTCAACATAATATTCTGTATTGATTGTCTGGCCACTGGGAACCCTATGCATGCATATTATGTCGCTGCTTTCAAAAAGGAGATCATCAAAAAATCTATGTTTTTCTTTCTTAAGTATGGGAGAGTCAGCATGCTTCCACTGTCTCTTGGTTTTTGGGTTAGAGGATTCGACCAAACTTTCATCACTCGTCACCAGAGCATCAAAAACTGTAGGATATGGACGAATCAGTTCGTGTATCTCCCTGCTGTCATAACTACGTCTTTCTATGAGATTTTCTTTGAGCCCATTGTTACAAACTTTGGGCAAATCTTCCGCATCTTCAGTTTCTTGCGAATGATTCTTTGTACAATTTCCACACTAACATCAAACTATGCACTTATTGTCTCTATATTCACACGACTATTCTTAAACATGTATAAACATCCAGATTGCATTTTTTGATTCGACAATGAAACTTTAGTGTATTCTAATCTCTTCTGTAGCTGTTCATTTGAACTTTTAATCAGAACAGTTGATCAATTATCACATAAGATGCATTAAATAATATACTGAATTTTCAAGAGTCTACGACAAAATTTAATTCCTCTGCATAGAAGGTATGGACACTTATTTAAGCAATCACGTATATATCAGTTTTGATGATATATATAGCAATCATGGCACACTTTATTTTCCGCCTGGCCTCCCGTAAGGATTCGTCAAGTTTTGCATTGAATTGATGTTACAACGTGTTTGTACATATTCCTCTGCTTTTATAGCAAGGGGTTCATATTGAAATATGATATATGGTTTATATCCAATCGTTTGCATTGATATTCGCACACCCATATCTATACAGGTTGTACGAAAAGTCACTGAAGAGTTAAATGTCTTTGTAACTTCGTTAATCATGATTATTTACTCTATTTTAAAGATTTTACAGAGAATATTTTAGATATGAATTATGGATAATTTCATTGAATTATGTGCACAAGTTATCAATTTGTTTAACAAAGATCATTGGTAAATTGTTTTAATTTAAAGAGCTTATCAACGGCATTTACGTTCCCTGGACTTGGTTAGCCTCGACTTTTTCTTGTGGGGTTATCTTACAGAATTACTATATATAAAGAAACCCCAAACCCTGCAAGAATTGACAGAAAACACTGGAAACAAAATAATGGCGTTAAATCGCAATCCAGGTATACTGCAATCTAACATGAATAGGAATATGACAAGAAGATTTTTAAAAAGATTATTTTGACTCTCGAGGATATATCAGTTAATATATGTTTTAGATAAAATGATGTAGTTATCGATCGATTAACAGTGTCTTGCTGTGTCGGATGTATACTCGAGACTCAACACGATGATAAGAACATTCTCACGTAATCATGATTAATGTTTTGGAAAGAGCACACATATACGCATCTGAAAATAGGCAACATTTAAGAAAAACTATTTTCTGAAATAAACATTGTTTCAATTTTGAATTTTTTTTTAATTTTACAATTTCTTAGTCGTTAAAATTAGTTCTTAGTGTTAAAATTACAGAAAAATATCATCAAAAAGAAATGAATCTCTTTAAGTTCAAAGCACATAAGTGACCTTTGAGAAACTCTGTATATATATATATATATATATATATATATATATGTAGTCATCCAAATACAACACTGTTTTACTGTTACCCACAGCTCATCAGTGTGGCTAGACAAGCAACTACTTCAAGCCAGGATCGAAACTCGATCGCCCAAACGACAGCTATACGGCTGCTGCTATGCGGCCAGTGAAATAAAATGTTTTGACATTGTCAAAAGTACCTGAGGTCAATGTGTTTACACAAAGAGCATCGTTTCACACGCTAATGGTAATTTGTCTATCACTTTCCAAATGCTCAACCTAAGATAGGGAGTATTATAGTCATCCACATGTTACAGGAAATGTTGTTTTCTTTTCCATGCAAATAAGAACATTAGATAAGGTAAAATGAGATTAGGATAAGCCGACACTCGAACCTTGTAAGCAAGGTTCAGATATCGGAATGTTACAATTTATTTATTGTTAAATTCTATTATAAAATATTTAGATATTTTTTATACTGTAAAAAGAATTAATTGTTCATTCTTTTCTGAAAACTGAATAAAAATTTCAGCTAAAATGAATAAACAACATAAATTTAAAATATATTGTAAGAAATACGTTAGGTTTAAAAATAGGTTAGTTGAGATTACTTTGTTTGCAGAAGTGTGTTTTGGACAAACGTGTGCTTAGGAACGTGAGTTGATCACGTTTTGGAACAATACATCTGACGTCATAGCAAAAAGGGAAATCCCAATATAGGAGCTAAAATTAGTCAGATTAGGCAGTCGGGCAGTCGAGTTCGAGCAGTCAGCAGAGTTGGCCGGAAAGAGCTGACATGGTCAGAGGAGGGTCCCCCTTAGAAGCTAAGGTGGAGAAGTTTAACCATGTAGAACAAATGTGAATTCCTGACGCCATCATCATCATTCAACCGGTCCAATGAAATAAAGAATCACAATTGATTGTTATTCCACAAATTGAAGGTAATGTGTTAATAATCTTAATATAAACTTTATGTAACCCTTACAAGATATGTATCTCTCCTCCTCTCTAATATGTGTTATAAGAACTGTGCCTCAATCATCCTATCACACTATTTTATTCAGCTATATGTGTTAAGAAGAATCCACAGAACTGTATAAATGTCGTCCCCTCATTACTGTTATATATATATATATGTATATATATGTGTGTGTGTGTGTGTGTCGGCCGTATCTCTCTTCAATATGAATGCCCCCATCATATCTCTTTAAATATGAACTCAGCGTCATCTTTCAATATGAACCCCTTGCTATTCAACACACATACTGTAGTGTTTCACTGTTTCACAGCTCATCAGTGCGGCTAGACAAGCAACTACCTCACTTCAGGATCGACATATATATATATATATATATATATATATATATATATATATATGTGTGTGTGTGTGTGTGTGTGGGTGTGTGGGTGTAGTAAAATATAGTTTTTACTGTGTTAGTTACCAATTTGATTAATATA
This sequence comes from Euprymna scolopes, assembly GCF_053919585.1. NCBI lineage: Eukaryota > Metazoa > Mollusca > Cephalopoda > Sepiida > Sepiolidae > Euprymna > Euprymna scolopes. The sequence continues at coordinate 139,707,764 of NC_136491.1, read as the reverse complement.
CACAAAAATACAGTTTCACAAATTAATTTTAGAGTGGAAAACAAATTATATTTTGTTATACTATTTAATCTAAACGGGAACACTAAAAGGGTTACATCGTCATTATACTACATTTAAATGTTATTTTTATAATCAATTAATGTTTTTTATGAATATTAGTAACAATTGTTTTAAAATGCTTTTAAGCAATATAATTTAAAATTGATTTATGCAATTCATATATTTTTTCATTTATATTTTATTTGATTTTTTTAAATTATTATTAGCCCAATTCGGTTCGACATAATGCAATTAAGTAAACTTTATTATTAAAGCTCTAAATAGAGAAATACATTTATGAATGCGTTGAATTTGAGGGCTATGACAATGCAGTTTATGAGAATACTTTATACGTTGTGAAAATGATAATATTGAAGGAATAATTTTATGATTATTTTATGAATAATAATATATATATTTATTTATCTTTACAGACAGTTCTTTTACATATCAACATTCCTAACATTATATAGATCGGTTTCAAGTATGAAATAATAATCAATATCTTATATAATTTTTCATACGTATACTGATCGGAATAAATCTTAATTCTTGCTTTAGAATCTAAAAATTTTAAATGAAATTATAGTGTATTGAGAATATTAAAGCGTATCAAAGGCCATCGATAAGGTATGGCATAAAGGCTTACTTCACAAGATTTCCAGCTACGGTATTACTGGAAATGTCTTCTCAATTATTAAATCATTTCTCTCTGGGGTTCATCCTTGGCCCAACTCTCTTCCTGATCTATATTAATGATCTTCCAAATCACATCCTTACATCATTCGTAGACATATATGCTGATGAAACTACTATCTATGGTAGCACATCTAAGAGCGTAAACAACCAAGTTCTCTCTAGTACTTCTCCTCTGAGCTTGAGCAAGTGGTACAATGTTGAAAGAGGTGGCTTGTTGCATCTGAAACCAAGCTTTCATCTTTACATCATAAACGCTCTGTTCCCCATCTGGCATCAATTGAAATGAATGGCTCTCGTTTTGAGGAAGCCTCATGTTTTAACAAGCTTCTGGGCTTGACCTTTACTCCTGATCTTAAATGGAACACGTACATAAAAGCTGTTGCAAAGGCCGCTGGAAAAATCGTGGGTCCTTCTATCAATCCAGCAGATATCTCACTGCTGATGCAATTCTCTATCTATATAAGAACCAGGTACGTCCAAGGATGAAAGACTGTTGTCACATCTGGGCAGGAGCTGCTAGAAAGGACTTATCTTGCGTTGATAGAGTTAAAATATACTTCGTAGCCTTTTCTCTTCCCTGCAACCTCATTCTCACAGAAGAGATGTTGCGAGTTTGTCTCTGCTTTATCGTTATATTCATGGTAAGTGCTCAGCTGAGCTCCGTTCTATGGTCCCCCCTCGCAAAAATTTCACAAAAAACACCCGTCTAGCAGAAAACACTATCACTAATTTTCCCTACTCTTTATCTGTGCCTAAACCTAAACTTAAATTCCATGAGCAAAGCTTTTTTCTTAGAACTGCACGCCTTCCGTTTTTCTGCTTTCCAGCTGACTACAATATGGTTGTCTTGAAGTCTAACGTAAACAAGTTTTGATGAGCTGTTCCATATAAGTTAACAAATGTACCGAATCTCCATTACTAACGGTTACTATAATGCCCAATTTCTACTGTACACTCTTTAACCCTTATCCTCGAGTTGCCTCTTGGCCTTGATAAGTGATGATGCTTATGTAAAAAATACATCGGTTTTAGAATCTTTTTGAAATTCGTGCGATTCATTTAAATCGTGCTAAAGTGTAAATATCCTGCATAATAATCTAGACCGATTCTTATTTGACTCGTACAAATACAAATTGATTCTGCCACGTCTTAATAAATCTCGTTGACATCTCTGAATTGAATATTACTATAGACAACACCCGGTAGAGGTGAATTTTCAACCCAGCCTATATATATATATATATATATATATATATATATATATATATATATATATATATATATATATGGTGGATTCTCTCATTGAAGACGATGAATGAGGGTTCAGTATGCAATCTTCAGCAGCTCCTAAGCTCTGTGACACCACATGCATAATTGCAATCCTGTAGACGTTTGGCACACTCCTCTGCAGATGGTGAACTTTCATATGCTCGTCGGTGTCGAGTGAACAGATAACCCTTTGCTGCGTGCTCTGAAACCACAGTGGCATACATATTTATTTTAGGTAGATGTTTCTTGTGTTTTGCCTCTATATTTACACGAAGGGCGTCCCTATGTAAAAAGCGGTTATGTTCAAATTCTTTGGTCCCCAGGAAACACATCTTCCTCCATTCTCTGCGATCACCTGCTGCCCTCTCCCAGGAACTCAGAGAAATTCCACAACGTTTCAGGTTGCCTTTTAGTTAATTTTTGTAACGAAGCAGGGTACGCTCTGTTGGACGGCAAGAATTGGTCAGTTGCCCACAAAAACTTTGATTAGGAACTCTTGAGTCATCCATTCTTACAAGATGACCCGACCACCGCATTTATATCCTGATCAAAAATGATTCAATACCAGTGATTTCACATCTCTCCAGTAATTCACTATTCGGAACACGATCCTGCCATCCAACATCGCAAATAAAGCGCAGGTATCTCATATAAAAGGAATCAAGCTGATTTATATGCTTGCGGTACAAGATCCACGTTTCGGCACCATACAGAAGAGTAGGCAGAATTACAGATTTGTAGACTGCCACTTTTACTTTTAGAGACACATCGTGGCTGTTCAACAATCTGTGTCGCAACCTACCAAATGCCTCACTAGCTTTATTAATTCTACATTGGATGTCCTTTTCAAATTTAGCATCATCAGACACAACAGAGCCGAGGTATGTGAAAGACGATACTGTTTTCAAAGCTTCACCATCAACATATACCACTGTTTGTGAAGAGGAAGTAGTGTTTGGTTTTGGCTGGTGAATCATTCCATTTTTTTATGCTAACTGTAAGATCGAAGGACTTACATGCACCAGAAAAGCTATTGAGGATGCTCTGCATTTCATCAACACTATGGGTGACAAGAGCACAGTCATCAGCATAAAGGAGGTCAAGAATAGTATGCACAGAAGTCTTGGTTTTGGCCTTGAACCGTTGCTGGTTAAATAATCCTCCACTTGATCGATACTCAACACCTATGCCTTCTGAGGTGTTCCTGAAAGCTGTCTCAAGCATCACCGAACAGAAAAGAGCAAATAGGATCGGAGCAAGGACATATCCTTGCTTAGTTCTATTTGACACTTCAAATGGTTCACTTTGTTCACAGCCAGATCGTACTGTCGCCACCATTCCCCAGTGAAAGGAGACAATCACATTCACCATCTTGTCCAGAATACCAAGCCCCTTCAAAACATTCCACAAGACAAAACTGGTTTCATTCAATAATTACAAGAATCCTTCTCTACCACCTATAGCAATGGCCAACGACTCTTTATCTGAGAGTACGTCTCTCAAGCTCCTTGGCATAACGTTCACAGGAAACATGAGTTGGAACAATTACATCAAAGGCATTGCCAGGGCCGCTGCAAGGAAGGTGGGCTCTCTCTACCGTGCTAGAAAACTTCTAACACCCGAAAGTATCCTGTACCTCTATAAGGCCACTATTCGCCCATTTTTGGAGTATTGCTGCCATATTTGGACCGGTGCATCGGCTACTAGTCTCTCGCTCCTTGACAGGGTTCAAAAGAGAGTCGCAAATCTGATAGGCCCTAAACTGGCATCTAAACTTCAGCCTCTGTGCCATCGTCGAAACGTTGCATCCCTCTGCCTGTTCTACAAGTATTATAATGGTGAATGCTCTGAAGAACTGCAAGCACTTGTGCCCTCACGACGTGAACGCCCTCGACAGACCCGACAAGCTGCAAAATCCCACCCCACACTGTAGAGATCCCTAGATGTAAAAGATCTTTCTACTCCGGTAGTTTCTTCCCCAGAACAGCTAGACTTTGGAATTCTATTCCAGGTCACTGCTTCCCCAACTGTACTGACATGCATAAGTTCAAGTGCAACGTGAACCAACATCTCGCTGCCCTAATCCCTACATAGTACCCCAGTAGATGTTTCCCCTGATAGTAGCCCCCTACTCCAAAGTGGCAATGTGCCTTGTTTGGGGTGAAAATGTAAAAAAAATAAATCCCGAGAGATGGTATCAAATGCCTTTGTGAGGTCAACGAATGTGACAAACACGTCCTTATTCTGCTCCCTCACTTTCTCCTGTAGTTGCCGAAGGCTGAAGATCATGTCCACAGTACGTCTTCCTGTCCTAAAACCACACTAGGTTTCTGGAAGCACAGTTTTACAGATTGAATCATTGAGTCTGTTTAAGATTACACGAACTAGAATCTTACCAGCAACAGACAAAAGAGAAATTCCTCTATGGTTATCACACTCACACTTATTTCCTTTGTGCTTAAACAGGTGAATAATCGAGGCGTCTTTAAACTGTTGTGGCATGGTACCAAGTTCCCATATTAATAAAAACAGGACACTGGGGAATCAGCAAGCGCCTCGATTGTTGGCCTCTGAGGAATATCATCAATCACTCCTCGATCCACTGTCGATTCTTTGTTTAAAACATTTGAAAATGTTCAGCCCAGAGCTTAGTAATTTCTTTCTTATCAGTGAAGAGAATGCCATCCGACGAAAATATTGGAGATGCGCCCCTTAAAATGGGGCCAAACACCCTCTTGAGGTTTTGGTAGAATGATTTAAAATTACATATATCCGCCGAATCTTGTAAGTCCTCAGCTTTCTGCTCCCACCAGTTTTTTTTTTCATTTTCCGGAGCTGAGATTGTGCCAATCTTTTGGCCATTCTGAAAGCCTTGTTTTTCATCGAGGAATTTTTGTCAGTAATCCATACTTGATGGGTTTGGTGCATGTTATTGAGCTGTGGGACGATAGTTGAATCATTTTCATCAAACCAATCTTGGTGTTTCCTTCGAACATATCCTAATGACTCTTGAGCAGAGTCATACACTACAGTTTTAAACTCTATCCAAGGTTTCTCAATATCATTCCCACATACAAAGGTGGACATCTTTTCATCAGTAGGCTTTTGACATGAGTGCGTTATCTCCTTAACTTTCAACTTGCCTACATCAATTCTCTTGATGGAAGAATTAGTGGGTTTCGAACAGGGCGCTTGGTTTTCATCCTGGCTGTGGAGCAGATCAATTTCTGGTCTGACGAACATTCCCCAATGCTGTAAGAGCGTGTAAGATTTATATCTTGTCTATCTGAACGACGTACAATGACATTATCAATGAGATGATAATGATTATACGGGGGATGTTTCTAACTGGCTTTCTTGCAATTAGACAGCTGAAACACTGTATTAGTGAGCAAAAGATCGAATTCACTGCAAAGAGACAATAAGAGAACACCATTTGAGTTGACTTTACCAATTCAATGTGAACCAATGACATTTCTCCAAAATTGTGTATCACTACCCACACGAGCATTGAAGTCACCCAAGACAAACAGCTTATCCTGTATACAGACCTTGTTATTTGTTCGCGTAAATAGGAGTAAAACCTTTCTTTTAGCTCATCAGATGAATTAAGTGTATGTGCATGTGGCAAATTTGTCCTTTCCGACTGCAACGCACAAGGTCATAAGTCTGTCATTTATACCAACGGACAGGGACTCAAGATTTTTGTGCAATATCATTCCTGATGGCAAAACCAACACCAGATGCACGTTTCTCAGAACTTGGTTTTCCAATCCAATAAAAAGTATACCCACCTTCAACTTCCTCCAGCTGCCCTGTATCAGCAAACCTAGTTTCAGAATGAGCTGCAACAGAAATTCTATGATGCCTTAACACACGTGCTATGATATCGGTTTTTCGGTTAGGGTTGTTTTTGTTATCCTGTAGTGTTCGTACATTCCAAGTGGCAATAGACATATTCGTTACATGTATTTTGTTTCTACTCTTGATTTGGATGCAAATATTGGATGGACAGACATCTCCACCTGATGACAGGAACAGGTCACCTTTTATAGACCCCTCCCCATGAAGAGGAAAGCAGTGCCATCCTATAAAGGGCTTCTTTGTTATGAACGGAGGACACGAGTCACACAATTACGTGCGAGTGTTGTGAAAAACGGACATCTACCTTCCACCACCTATGTGCAGTGTTCATGCTAGGAATTACCAGTGACATCCTTCACCTGTTCCCGTCACAATCCCATCATCGCCACAGACGTTCATTAATTTATTATTAGTTTTAAAAAAAGCACATATCGATGTATCAAACCTTAGGCTTATATGAATGAAAATTGTTCACTAGACAACCGGCACTTTGATTTGTTTTAAGTGGTCATTGCTTGTGCTGAGCAAAGCACACTCTCTCCATCGGATTAACATGGTATGTACATGTGCACACATGTGCCACACGTCAGATGATAAAACGATCCCAGGATTTTCTTGTAAGAGTGTTCCATCTCCTAGATCAGTTATGAGCCAACACTAAAGGGCATGATCCACCCTGCTAAGCTTTCTGTGCAGCTGGGTACCATACCAGCTATTTCTTGGTCCTTGACTCTAACTGTTAGTTCAGTTTAGTGGGCACAATGTTGACGATGCTGTACCAACACCGTCCCCTCACAAGGTTTAGCAGGCGTGCTGAGACCAGTACGAATGGTATAGCTCTTGGAGCTAGCATGTGAGAGATTTATGATATATATATATATATATTCAATATTTATTACGACACTATATATACACAGTTCAAGGTCGTACCACTGATTTCATTACACCGAATTAACCATAAGAGGTTGGGAAAAGCCAGCGTACAATTATCAGCGACAATTGAAAAAACTGAAAAAAAATGCAAAGTGAACAAAGAAAGAAGAAAACGTTAAACGAGCGTTTATAATTCAGGGTTTCAAATTTTAACAACATAACTTAATGATCGACGCCAATAGAATATGATTGTGGAAGGAAGAAAGCGCGTGTGTATGCAAGTGTATGAGTGTGTGTGTGTGTGTGTGTGTGTGAGAGAGAGAGAGAGAAAGAGAGATAGATAGGCTTCATTGCATATATAAAAGTTTAGTCCGTAATCATTTTACGGACAAAATTATTAAACATTGACCCCTTACCAACTCTTTTTTCGAATAAAAACCGATTAAAATTTTCCACATATCTGATTACCCTATGTACGAAATCCCGAGTCTATAGATCAAAAGTTCATGAGGATATAGCTAGAGAGTTGTCTTGACACCCACGTACATCCTCATTTATATATATACATATATATATATATGTGTGTGTGTATGTGTGTATATGTGTGTATGTGTGTGTGTGTGTGTTCCAAAACAGATTTTAACACAAAGACTCAACAATGCATCTAATATTCTGGACTTTATCTATGAACTTAATTTACTTTTCGGACCTTTAAAATAAGAATTTACATTTAATCCTGTATATGTTGTTATATTCTACGATATACTGTCTTTCTAACCTCTCTATTTCTCTCGAATCTTCTAATCCTTATTTGCTTTTTTTAAAAAAATATTTCTAATCTTTCCTGTCCATTTATGTTTCCTTTTTATTGGTTTAGTCTTTCCTCTTTTCACCTTGTGTTTTCTTGTTTCCTTCGAATTATTTAGGGGGGGGGGCTCTTTTGACATTTTTTTAAATTTATAATTTCTTGTTTTAGTTGATCATTTTTATTTTATTTTTTTTTTTTTAGTTATTCAATTTTCCATTTGCTTGTCATATATTTACTTTTAGTTTTATATTTATTATTATTATTATTATTATTCTTATTATTATTATTATTATTTTGGTAGTAGTAGTAGTAGTAGTTGTAGTAGTAGTAGTAGTAGTAGTAGCAGCAGTAGTAGTAGTAGTAGTGTTATTATTTTATACTCTGTATCTATTAATAAATTTTTGGATCACACATTTTATCTTACAAGCGAATCTATTTATATTTTGTTCTTTCTTACCCTTCCCTCTAAATTCTTTCTCATCTCCCTATTAGATCCGTCAATAGGTTTAGATAATATCGATATTTATATAATAACTTCATTCGATTATAACTTTCATTCTTTTCTTCCATAAGACACTATTGCTGGTTACTATCGATGATATTTTACCAGGCCTCAAATTATTCAGACGCTTAGATCTTCATGGGGATATTCTAGTTATTTACTTTGTATATAAGCCGAACAATTCTGAAACCACAAACTGACTGTAATGCACACCATCCCTATATTATCAATCACCCGCATACCTGTTCGATGCTGTTCTATCTTTTACTTTTAGTTGTTTGTATCACTTTGATCATATTTCATATCGGAGGTTTGTTGTTAAATTAAATATATTCTACATTTATATATCTTAAAAGATAAAAATCATCTGTCATTTGTAAGCAGTAAAATGATTATGCTTAATAAATCCGTTTCCATAAAGTATTTTTACTGAGACTTTAAAGTTCTCAATGCATATTTACACCTCTAACATATTATCTACATGATGCACATTTGTCCCTCATACTGCTTTTATTTAAAATACACTGGTGATTATTTTTGAACATAGAATTCATGTTATGTTTCATTTTGCTTGTGTATTTATAAGTTTACTGTCAGCTATAAGCTGGATAATTTTATTCGGTAATATGTTAACGTAATTGAACAAATGTTTTGTGATACTTTGTATTTGATAAAATTTATTCTTCTCTTCTCTTTTCTTATTATGCGCCATATTGCAATTATATTTGGAACTCTCGCTGCACTGATAGTGAACGTATAGAATTGGAAAACTCCTATGAATTATGAGGTTCCACGTCATTAACTGATATCGGTTCGGGTCCGCCATTAACACAAGTGTTATTTGTATCGCATCACTTGCTTAACCAGAGCAATTATTGCCTCTGCTGTAAATGGAAAATGGAAGGAACATTGAATTAGAAAAATGCAATTAAATAAAAGCAATAAAGCAAACAATTTTACATTGTTCATTCAGATGTATTATTTTGTATTTTAAAACCATTTAAATTTACAATAAATAATAGTGAGTACAAATATAAAGAGAAGATGTGGTTTAAACTTCGAAATGTAATGTTATAATAATATTTTTTCAAGAATAAATGCATTATCAAACACATAAAATATAATACATTAATCATTATTATTTTAATTATATCAATATTCACTGATCAATTAGTTATGTATTCACGCGGACTAATAAATATATACAATATCATAATAAATTTTTAATTTTTATTGGTAAATACTTGGCCTACGTAGACCATGTGGCAATTGTGGTCAGTGTTATATATAGAATTTAGAATCGAGACCATTTATTTAGATTAGATGTTCTTATGTCAAAATAGTTCTGTTGCGAGCGTGGCTGTAGGTTATTTGATTACATTAAGTTTGACAATAAATTAAAATATGGTTCGTTATAGTTAAGGGCACATGCTGACATAGGGTACTCTTGTAATGCAACGTCACGGAATCGTTTGCGGAACGCGATTATTACGGGATCGTAGAGTCTGATTTTGGGTTGCAGAGATTGCAGATCTGAAAACCGATGTCCGGATCTCAGAGAAGATAGGTAAACAGATTTGTCTGTGGAGACAGAAAGACGTGCCACATAAAGGATAAATATAAAGCACCCCTGTTTATTTAAGGTAGCGAAATGACGACGCAGGTTTGACTTCGTAACATCAATAAATGAATTTAAAAAAATTTCGAGAGAAAAACATAGACATTTCCGTCGATTTTTGTGTCGAGAAAGGTGTTTTTCCAGAGCAGAGGAGTATAGGATATGCGATCATGGAATAGACACGTGTACGAAATAGTACGTTCTATTATATTGCAGTAGTCATTGGATTTAGTTTAAATAGTGTAAACGTCTATCACATGTAAGAACACTTTTTATAGATCTCCAATAGTTGACGTGCAGTAACAGTGAAAGTTGAAAGAAATGAAGTATGAAAATGCAATTCCATTCACAAATCGAACTACATAACAAACAGCCATATCTCTACGAACAATTAAGGAAGAATAGAGAAACAGTAAACAATTTAACGAGACCTGCCACGTAATTGACTGGCATGTCATGGTTGTGTTACGTAAGAGAATTAAACGAGTTACAAACATGATATTTACGAATAAACGAAAGACAAACAAATAATATTTCCGTACTAATCCAATACTGTTGTATTGGATTAGTACGGAAATATTATGATTTATTCTGTTCTAAATTCAATTGTTGATGAATAAAATGAAACCCAACAATATAAAAGGACAATAAATTCCATTTATAGAGCGCATATCAAAATTAAAACAAATGGCATATACAATTGTATTTTTTTTTGTTTTGACAATGTTTAATCTCTGGTAGTATCAAATATATTCGCAAAAATGATAGCATCTTGTCATAGACTTGAATTATATGACTTGAGAAAAAATTAAGCCATCGTGTTTTGTGAATATTTTGAATGAGAATATGCTTTCTTTACAATGCAAAACACATGCATTGCAATCCGTTATATATATTTATTAACTTATTCCTTCATGAATAATTACACTACACTCACATCTTTGAGAACTAAAATTTAAAATCACATTTTAATAACCATACAAATCTTATAGGAAAACGATGTTTAATAGCGTGTCTTTTCGCCACACATAGCAAATAATAAAAATGTGGAAGGAACTTATCCTAATTCCTGGATGAATTTTTTTCAGGGCGTGAAATCTGGATAAACAAAAAGCAAAATTACAGTCGCTGAAAAACTGCAGTGATGTTTTTAGTTCGCCTGACTACAACAAATGAAAATCACATTTGACTAAGTAAAATGTACACGGTACTTAATATTTATTAAATAAAGTGTGTAACACGTAAACATTGACTGAACCCTTAAGAAATATGTAATCTTAAAATAGACGTTTTAATTTGGAGAGAGCTAAACCTAATAAAAACAAACATGTGCAATGAAACCAGTAATACAATTTCCATACTTAAAACAGAGTAGTTCACACGGCAAAATAGCTTTTCAAATTACAAAATTAATTAATAAGTGCTACATGTATATACTCGGCTCGTATATTCGTATCCTTGCTTATTATATAGTTATACAACAAAACATATATTATTTAGTCAAGTTTAACATTCTCTAATAAGTACGCTAGACGTAAACATATTAACATTATAGTTATGTTTTCGGTTAAAATTATGCCACTCTTACCTTAATGTTCGTATGCATTTATATGGAAGTAAAACATTCCTTGCCAATGTCAGGTGAATAAGTCTTGTTTTTCATACAAGGGATACTAATACACTAATAGTAGCGTAAGATTGATGAAATCTTGTATAACGAAAGTAACAAGTGTCTAACACACTCTCAAGATATTTTCAGATAATTAATATAGTGACAATACATAATTAAATATATGGAAGAAATATTTTAAAATATGTACAAACAGGATATCTTTTTAATATATCAAACATATAACCTTATCTTGTCGACTTATCTTATTTAGTCATCGATTTCATCTGTTCAATAAAATTAATCATTAAATATTAATAACCAATATTTTTATTTCCCCTGTATCTCTTACGGCTCGAAACATTGGTAAATTGAAATTACCTTTTGTTTTTTTACGGAAACTATTATGTCAATTATTTTAAACGACGATAGAAAAGTTGCGTGAAATATTCTGTGTTTTTTAACGGGGTATATGTATAGTTTAGCGGCGTAAAATAAGTTAGACGAAAACTTTATTAGGAATAATTATGGAAACGCGTTCTTAATATTCATCATAGTCTCAATGCGTTGAATCAATGAGAAAACAATGTTTTTGTTTGTTTTTTATGAAACATATAAAACCAAAAAAAGGTATACGCGAATATCTAGCTTCATAAAAACGTGAATGACTTAAAAATAATTACTTATTTTGGTTTCGTTAAAAAATTACACTCTATATAAGGCATTCGAAGTTGTAAAGGGGGTGTAACGTAAATTTTTAAATACATTTTCGGCACGTAACATATAGTATTCTTCATGCACCATCATTACTTGCATTTGGATAAACTGTTTTGTTTTCTTTAACACATGATAATCTATTTATTTTTTATAAGTACTTGCTCCACATTTTCATAGGGAGAATTTTGCATTCTTATAGCTGTTAATATGTGTTGCAAGCTGCCTATTAATTGTCTTTAATATCCCTTACTTTTGTATGACTGTGTACTCATTTCATAGAAAAAGAAAATATCTAAATATGTTTAGTATTTATTTGCATTAGTCAGAAAAATTTACATAGTCCTCGAACGTTGAATGGTGATGAGAAAGATAAAAGAAGAGAATCGACACAAGACAGAGACATCACTGGTACAATTTTTATAAGAATTGTATAAACTTACTCGTTATGTTATATAGAAAACAGAGTAACACTATTTAGTGTATCACGATTCTGAGTACAACTCTACATAAATTATAGATATGAAGCAAACTTTAATAGAAATAGGCTGAACATGTTTAAGAGAAATCCATGTGGCTTTACGAATTATTTCTTAATACATAGTAAACATATAGTATAATTACGTTCACACACCTGTCCTTATAAAGCCACCGAAGTTAAACGGCGTAGCGTCTGATCAGTATTATATATTTGGCCATTTTTTATAGGATCCGCCACTTATCAAGATCAGGAGGCTACTCGAGGATAAGGGTTAATGAGTGTACATTAGTCAATGGAAGAGTACCGCAGTACCCGTTAGTAGTAGAAAGTTGGTAAATTGGATGATTTAAGGAGACGGCCTATCAAGAACTTGTTTAGGTTGGACTTGGAAATTATCAAATTTTAGTCACCTGGAAAGAAGGCAAACGGAAGAGTTTCACAGGCGTCCAGTGCTAATTTAATATAGCAGTTGCTGTACGTATTGGGAACGTTGACACCTCCCTGCAACAGTTGTAAACACCTAACGTCCTCGTTGACTATGACTTGGATATACATGCAGCTGATGACCACTTGTGAATTTCATACTTCCATGAAAATCTCTACTCCTGAGAAAATCCGCCTTAGGTTGTTGCCGCTTTGGTACTGTTAGTAAAGTTATTTTTCTCATTGATTCAACGCATTGAGACTATGATGAATATAAAGAACGCGTTTTCATCATTATTCCTAAAACGTTATTTTTTTTACAAGGTGGTCACCACTTATCAAGGCCCGGAAGCCACTCAGGGATAAGGGTTATTGTAAGTACAACACGTAAGTCTAACACGTAATTAAGGACACATTATACAGTTGTAGTCAAAAAATATTATTTGCTCACTTAGATTAAATCTAAAGAAGTACATACTGCCCGAAGGAAAAAAAATTAATGAATACTGGTAAGATACTCGGATGCCTTCTGGAAAGAAAATGGAATGCTTACTAGAAAGAAACTTGAATGACTACTAAAAAAAATGAAATGTCTACCAGACAATATCCTTTTCAAGTGTCTATGATCTCTCTGTGTGGTGATTTGTCAGAACAAACTGACATGAGGATAATTTCACTTAAATTAAATCTTGACTAAATATTCAAAATAACATAACATTCGCAAATCAAATAAAATTTCCTCAGTATGAATAAGACATGAGGAATCGTTCCCCTTCTCCAGGTTATATTATGTCAAGTAACTATATAAATTTGAATCCTTTAGCAGACTAGATAAATTATTGTTTAGACATCCAGACCAAGAAACGACAATAAAGTTATATGACAACTTATTTAAATGGCCAATAAATGAGAGGAAAATTATGATCTCAAATTTATTATTAACTCAGTGCTTGAGACTAAAGCAAAACATTAATAAAATGTTCGAATATATATCTCAGATGAAGATCAAGTGTTAATCCCAGAAGAAACGCTACTTTCTAAGAACCTCCACTGAAGTAAACTGAACAAGCAACGACTTTAAGTAAATCCACGTATACATTTGTCAGTAACATTTACAGATTATCTTTCGCGTAGAAAAATATGTTGCTATTTTATTTTATTTCGTGTTGATTATCTATCGTTTTACTGCTGATAAAGTATTTTAAAATTTTCCATAAATATCCGACATCTTTGTTGGAATTTATTATGTTTTTTTTTATAAATTATCTTTTCTATAAATTATTTCGTTAAATAAAAGCCATTTCTCTACATAAAATTTTGCCAAAACTATAATTTAGACATATAATTTAACCAAGTTCCAGAAATGTTGATTCCGTATACATCGTACCTTGTGTCGTATTTCAAACATTACTGCATGAAATCGGTGAATGGAAAATCGTAAAAAAAGTCTATTCTTTTTTATTATATTCTTGTATCGCATTTTGAAATTGATATTTTTAATAAATTACTTCATGAAATGCTGATAATCAAGCTTTGATATCATTTTAACACGTGGTTGTCATTATTTATCAAGTCCCAAAAGTCACTCGAGAATAAGGTTTTTCGAGCATTAACATTCTTCATGCATTACGTAACCGGCCTACATTAGGCAGAATATAAAAGCAACTAATAGAATATATATATATATATATATATGTATATGTATATACATATGATGATTGCAACGTCTTGTCAGACGAGGGTTACCCCCTCAGACGCTTAAAGTCCAAGAGCCCAAAAAATTACTTCCATTGTTACAGGACCATTTTTAATAGACAAATGTCTGAGGGAGTATCTATACACAGATGATGTTACAGAGTCTTAGCTTTGTAGGACAGCTAAGTCTCTCTCTCTCTCTCTCTCTCTCTGTCTCTCTCTCTCTTTCTCTCTCTCTCGGTTCAAAATGTTGAGATCCAGCAACAAGCAAGAGAAAAATAGCCAGCAACAAGTTAAACTGCAGACCTACTTCATGCGGGTACTGGTCTCCCGCTTTATGTTTTTTTTTAAATCAGAGATGTGCTTCTCCTAGAAAGTTTGCCTTCACCACGGCTTACGGTAGCCCTCTCCACCGCAACACGCACATACATACAAAAAAACAAACGGTGCTAGTTGGCTGTTGACCCCGTATATGCAGAGAGAGAGAGAGAGTGAGGAGAGAGAGAAAGAGAGAGAAAGAGAGAGATAGAGTAATAGACCAGACTCTAAAAAGCAAAGTATCAGTTAAATATATTTAAAATGCAGTCTTCGGAGTATTGCAGATATAACATAAACTTAATAGTTGTAATTACCTAGCCTAAAGCTATATTAGAATAAAAAGGGTGATAGATTAATAATTGTGCAATTCTTAATCCAGTTTCCATAGAAAAAACATAAATCAAATACATATGTGGCACATTTTGTAGGGAGCTGGGGATTCTACATTAATAACCCCTATGAATAGCTTCTACCCGTGTGCCTGATTTTGTGATGAAGTTAAAAACGTTTCATGCAAGTGTTTTGTGATTTTGGGAACGTTAGAGCATGTCGGTTGGGTTTGAATAGCAGGTGTTATGAAACTTCACCGGCGTCAAAATAACTCAAGAAATGTCAGACATACGTGTATATCTGAAGTTGGAAAAATCAAACATTGCGTTAAACGCATCTCTCTCTTTCTCTTTCACTCCCTTTATCTCTCTTTCAATGTAAAAGAGAGAAATGAATTTTTTTTTTACACAGTGATCACCACTAATCAAGGCCCGGAAGCCACTCAGGGATAAGGGTTATTGCAAGTACATTACGTTAGTGTGGAGATTTGATGAAGTGTTTACTTAAGGGGGCGGTTCATTAGGAATTTGTTTACATTGGACTTGAAGACATCCAAGTTGTAGTCCGGAGGGAAGCAGACAGACGGAACAGAGTTCCACAGGCGTGCAGTTCTAAGAAAGAAGCTTTGTTCATGGAATCCGCGTTTTGATTTAGGCACATATATAGAGTGGGGGAAATTTTTCACAGTGGATTCAGCTAGACGGGTGTTTTTCGTGAAAGATTGGCGAGGGGGGACCAGAGATTGGAGTTCAGAGGAGCACCTGCCATGAAAATAACGATAAAACAATGATAGGCTCGCAACGTCTTTTCTGTGGGAGAGGGGTTGCAGGATAGAGAAAAGGGCATCCCCCACTAAACCACGAAGTCTATTTTGTACTCTATCAAGGCATGATAGGCTGTTTTTGGCAGCTCCTGCCCAGATATGGCAACAGTATTCCATCCTTGGACGTACTTGGCTTTTATATAGATAGAGAATTGCATCAGTAGTGAGATATCTTCTGGAGCGGTAGAAGGATCCCACCATATTTCCAGTGACCTTGGCAACAGACTTGATGTATGTGTTCCATTTCAGATTAGGAGTAAAGGTCAAACCCAGAAGCTTGTCAAAACACGGGGCCTCACCCAGACGAGGGCCATCCATCACAATTGATGCCAGCTGGGTATCAGAGCGTTTATGATGTAAGGATAGGAGTTTGGTTTTAGATGCATTAAAGGTAACCAGCCACATCTTCCTCCACTGAACCACGCGCTCGAGATCAGAGGAGAGAGAATCAGAGAGAACTTTGTCATTTACAGCCTTTGATGTGTTGCCGTAGATGGTCGTGTCGTCAGCATAGATGTCAACGAATGATTTAAGTATGTAATTTCATTGTTGTAAAAACAGTTGAAGCTTTCACCTTCATTGTTGTAAAAACAGTTGAAGTTTGCACCCTCATGCGCGGAGGACATAGTAGTTGGGTGTGCACGCAATGGGTCGACTAAATATGCTTCCTACTTGTTAACTGTTAAATAAATGAGATTTTTTTTTATATAAAAATGCATCTGCTCGCTATTTTTGTACAAGTGTTTGATTTCAGTCTACGGTTCCTCCCATAAATGCGACGACAGAAAGCTGCCTGTAACGACGCAATGAACACACAAGAAGCGACCCATGTCAGACAGTTATAGCCGACGACATATCGACCAGTTTTTGTTGATGTTTCCAACATGTGCCTATCGTTAGATATCGTTGCATATCGTTTATTCCCCGGGGAGCTGGTTGCTTTCCCAAGACGTTCCACAACTAAGTAACCCTCCCGGGGAAGCAATAGTACAATATATATATGCATAATCATTTCGAAAACTATATCCCTTTATTCAATCAATATTTACAAATAAAACCATCGATAAATAAAGTAAACTATTTTGGTACATCATCTCCTCATCAGCATAAATGGAGGAGGGTAGTGGTTAAGATTGGGAAAGTCACTAAATTTTAATTAGTTTATTTAAGTAAATATAGTTGGTGGACCTTCTTGAGGGGGTGGCTCTATATTGCTTTTATAAAAAAAAACTGCAAAGCTTATCGATGCGCAAAATTTCATTGATAAAGATATTTAATCTAAAAGAGATCGTTGGTATTTATAACTATTTTTCTTAAACGAATTTACCCCCAATCTTAATCACAGCCCCCCTCTCATTTATCTGGATGAATAGATAACATCCAGAAATGTTTACTTTATTTCTCGATGGTTTCATTTGTAATAAAGTGATATCGTTTCTGAAACGACCATACATATTAATTTGATTTTGTTAAGTTTCCCACTATGAAAACTTGATTAATAAATTCATCATTATTAATCTGTCACCGTTTCCATTGTATATATATATATATATATATATATATATATATATATATATATATCTGTGTGTGTGCATGCAAGTTCAATTTTACTAAAGCTTCAAATGCGTTCTCTTAATTTTGTTGAATGGTTGTTTTGTTCTCCACATATCCGGATTAAGATGCCGTAAGCGCCAATAAAACATTAACCTCAACTTTAATCTACCTGAAATGGTGACACGTTTTCAGAGACGAAGGTGCAATGCGAGATTATTTAATTTTCAATGGAAATTTATTTAATTAAAATTTCTGGCAGATTTGATTAACATCCAAATAGAATTTATTCGAAGGAAACCATTTTGTCAAAACTCTACAATGAATCGATTCCTTTAATTTAATTAAAATTTTCGCGCTCACTAAAAAAGTGGGTAGAATTATTCAGCTGAACCTCCATTGGGGAATTATGCGACATCGCTCAATAATATTGATCTGTACATGTGCATAATAATAAAGAAAGCCTACGTATCAGGACTATGTTGAGTCAGGCATTTACTTCTCTCGTTACTAATTAACTGACCTTTTATTTCATTTGTATTATTTGTATAGGGTGCAACTTTAAAGTCGTAAAATGGAGAAGATGATCTCAGCTCCAAGTGAAAAAAAATGAATTGATTATAACAATTATAGAAAGTCAAATTCTCTGCGATTGAGTCTTCATAGGATGTCATTCAAAGAAATCGACATACATCCTTACATTATCAACATTAGTACTACTATGCTCAGGTAATATATATTGTCAGGAATTTGCTCGTTAGTGTATTAGAGAAATAAGAATATTTTTTTTTATTATTAAATTTTCACCCCAAACAAGGCACAGTGGCACTTTGAAGTAGGGGGCTCTTATCAGGAACATAAGTGACAGGTGTATAAGAAAGGAGGATGAGTAGCAAGATGTCTGTTTACATTACACTTGAACTTCTGCATGTCAGTGCAGTTGGGAAAGCAGAATCTCGGAAGGGAGTTCCAACGTCTAGCAGTTCTAGGGAAGAAACTATTTGAGTATAAGGCATTCTTGCACCTACAGAGTTCTACTGTGAAAAGCTGGGATTTAGCTGCTTGTATTCACGTCGAGGGGGTACAAGTGTTTATAGTTCGTCAGAGCATTCACCATTAAAGTACTTGTAGAACAGGCAGAGGTACAGGATACTTTCATGCGTAAGTTTCTAGCACGGTAGAGAGAGCCCACAGTCGTTTAACATGCAACAATAAAATTAGATTTATCAGCGCGTTTCTACTTTCTAATGTTTGTAAATTTAATAAACTAGATGGCGAGAGAGATCCATAGTAAGTAAAAGAAAAGAGATAGAGGTGTATTTAAGGCAGATTGTATATATTATAAATATCATTTTGTTGTACATGATACATGAAAAGGGCTGTGTTTAGCGCAACTCTAAAACAAAGCCTTATATTGTGTGAGAAAAACTAAATATTTTGCTAAATCTAATAAAAAAAACAACTGTATATTTTGGAATCGATAAAGAAAATGTTCAGTGTCTTTATAAACATATATTATCGAATAAAATCGATATTTCTGCTAAATGCAGTTTTCTGACTACAAAAAAGTACAAACACAAGCACGCACGAACGCACGCACACACTATAAAACACACATACACACACGTATATCTATAATATAAAGATGAATGTCGGTGTGTATGTGTGCGTCTCTGGCCACGAATAGGCTCCTATATGGTTGACTATTTTAAAAAAACTGATTGCATATAATGATAGAAGATCTATCGAGACAAAGGACTAGGTATATTTGCTCTGGCAGAACGGCGGTTCATTAAAATTGTGGGCTCTGCGTTCGCGCCTGGTGCATAAAGTATGGAAATAAAAAATTTAAAAATAAAAAAAACGTTTTCAAGTGTTTTTGGTATAGATTTACATAATCATACTTTGATAAGTATGTTTTAACTTAAATAGGGATGGTATAATAATATCGTGGGGTCTACGTTCGCGCCTGGCCTCCATAGAATGGAAATAGGCACAAATTTTTCTAAAGACTTTTCATATCTATCTGCGTAAGTACATTTTGATAATTATGTTTCAGTTTGAGGAAATATGGTATAATAGAATTATGGGATGTGCGTTCACACCTGATTCAATAGAATGGAAATATGTCACAAAGTTTAACAGGGTTTTATTTTAATATAGATCCACAGAATATTGTGATAAGTGTTTCAGTGTGAACAGGTATGGTATAATAAATTATGAGGTTTATCTATTTTATTTTTACTTTCATCATATTTTGCTTTGGGTTTGATACGCCCAAATTTAACCCAAATTTACTACCATTCCTTTTCATACCCTATCATGCTTTCATAAATCAGAGTCCATTTTCTGTAGTCTGTTTTTGAACCCAGTCAACGACGGGTACTTTTGCTAGTATATATACATGACCAATTTATTAATAAGTTAAGCATACTTTTGTTATTACATTAATAATTATATTTTACCACGTATTATAAGTTATGTTTGGATGCATTATAAGTTATGTTTGGATTGAGCGATTTAGTTATTAAAACGTATGCATATTGTGCTTGTAAGAATTTAAAAGAATAATTATATTGATATATTTTTCAATTAATATCAGTAAATGCAAGAAAACACGTACTATCATAACAGTAGTAAAGAAAGTTCATTACCAACTGTTTATAAGTCATATGTGTTATTTCCGTTTAAGAATATTTATAATATAGCAATCTAGAATTATAATTTGCATCCCCACATCATGGCATCAAAAATGTTAAAGATTGTGTATTTAAGCAAAACATGTACTTTTACCGAGTATTTAGAGTATAGTAATTAAGTTTCACACATAGTTTCGTTTGAAATTTTACCCTTTGCGACCTAGGCCGCCAACCCCAATATTTCCTCCTGTATCAGAAAACATGCTATGTGATATACAAGTATTTGTACGTGATGGTAGCAAGCTAATCAAAACCTTGATTCAAGTAAAGCAACCGGCCCTGACGGTATTCCAATTATAGTACTCCAAAAAATTCAACCAGAACTAGCGCCCATACTTACAAAACTGTTTAAACGTTGTCTTAAGGAGAATTGCTTCCCATCACCCTGGAATTTTCATCAGTATGCCCTGTATTTAAGAATTCAGGTGATCGCTCATCCCCCTCTCAGTACAGGCCAATAAGTCTACACAGTTTTCGAACCAAACCGATTAAAACGCTTGCCCTATCTCTGAATACTCCTTATGTAAAATTTCAAATGTTTAGACTAGAAATTGTTTGAGTAATTTGGTAGAGACCGCACAGGTCATTTTTTTTAACTTTGACCCAATTATGCCCCTTAACATTTATGGTTTTCGGCAAGATCGAGCGGTGAACTCCACGCCTGTCTTCATAGCTTCATACCATTTGTGAGGCACACGGATTAGTTGGTCTGTACGATTACAGTGTGATGCCACGAGCGTTACACTCACCGACAGGTCATATTCTGATACCAGACTCTTCAGGGTGTTTAGCCTCCGCCGGATAATCTCGGACTTTGACCCATTAACAGCCCAATTTCTGAATGAAAACGGATCATATAAATTTTCCCAAATCTCAGTACCCTGTATGTCAAATTTCGAGTCTGTAGACTTAAAATTGTAAAAGTTATTGCGCAGGGAAATGTACACACACAAGCACACAGACACGTTCACCTTTAATTATGTATAGACTAGCATGGGTTACCGGCGTTACCCGAGTATTTAAAGATGTATGTTGAGCAAAAAAAGAAGAAAAGTGGTACAATTTTTATAATTTTAATCCCTATTATGACCCCTTAAAATTTATTGTTTTGGGCTCAAATCAATTTATTAAGTTAGATCCATGTCCAAGGAACCTATATCTAAAATGTCAAGTGTATAGACCCACAATTGTCGGAGGAGTTCGGTAGAGTTCTCAAAGGTCAAATCCTTGAACTTTGACCATTTACTCGCCAAATTCCTGGCCTAAAACCGATCACATCGATTTTCCCAAATTTCAGTACCCTGTATATCAAATTTCGAGTATGTATACTTAAAATTGACCGAGTTATTGCGTAGTACACACACAAACACACAGATACACACCTACACACACACAGACACACATATACTTTCACTTTTATAGATATATGGACATAAATAGGTTAAAATATCGATTTATTACCGAAAACATACATTTTAAAATCCTTTAAAAAGTGATGCATACTTACAATTACTAGAAAATAGAACAATCAGTATAACATTTAAAATATATGTTCAAATTCCACAAAAATCAGGTAAACATGTCAACTTTTTATGTTCTTCTAATCTACTATATTTCACTTTGCGTTTCATGGCAATTTCAAAATTTAAAAAATATTGACCTGCAAATATTGACCTGTTTAGCTTAGATTCCCTTGTACTTATTTGACTCTTTCGTTTAATTTCATTGTTCGTTTGTTTACCTTGCTGCAGGTGAATATACATGCCTAAATCTATTCTCTCTATATATGAGGCTTTATTTGTCTTCAGTTCCATGCTTGTATTTATTTATTCTAGCTGTGATTAATCCCTATTTCCATCTTTTCATTTAACTGTTACATTTTTTTATCTACCGGGTACACCTCTGATTTTCAGTTTCGCTTGTCATTGCTCTTTCAATGCATCTCTTTTTTATATCCCTCGAATATTTGAATATCTCAAAACAGTGATACATTACATGAAGCAGATTATTAAAAGCTTCCGCTGATTTATTTCCAAATCCTTGCTTCATTAATCAAAGGTTTCGTACCAGGAAATGAAAGAAGAAAATCTCAATTACCCTTTAACTGAGTTTCAAGGAAGCACTTGATGAAAAAAAGCTGATATTTGCAAAATACATTAATTCAATTTTACTATCACAACATATTTGCGCTGAACTCTGAGGAGAATTTCAAAACCTTTTTCTTTTTTTTTCTTTTTCGTTCACAAAATACTGTAATCCTACTATTTAAACCGTGTCAAATAATAGATCCTGTTAAAATGTGAAATGTGTGCCCTGTGATTCACTCGCTTCTATTTCCACAGTTGCATTAAAAAATATCCAATTAATCCGAACAAACTTCGATAATTAGGGATCTCAGGCATTATTATTCTGGTTTTCCAAAGGTATTACAACAGAGGCACAGAAAGCGGCGTATATTGAAAATCTATTTTCAGCTGTCACTTGATAATTACAAATATGTCAATGTACCAGGTGTGCTTTAATGTGGATATGTTTTAAGATAGGAATACCGGCGAAGAGAGGCAGGGAAATGCACATATTGATTTTTTTTTTGCAAAGAAGGCACCACTTATCAAGGCCCGGATACCACTCGGGGATAATAGTTAACTAGTCCCTAAACACCTTACCCCTGTGCGTTTTCAAATAGGCTCAAGGAGAGAAGTGTTGATAGACACTGTCTGCAACAAGGCCAATGAAAATCTTGCAGAGATGCCGATCGGTTTGAACGTACTATTACGCTGTGTTCCACTCGTTATCGAGCTGTATCTTCACCAATCAATAGACTGTTGCAGCAATGCAGTACTGAGAGACGTCTATCTAGACCGTACTTTAGTTGCTTCGGGACTGATTCAGCTTACCGTTTATCATATCACATGTTATCTCTGGCTCTGGTATAACTATTATTTTCGTTGCTTTTGCGTTGTGTACATGACTATTATATGTCGATTTGTTAGAGACGTATGCATACTTATGTATAACCCAAGTTTAAAAAAATAGTATATATGCTATACTTCATGTATCTTGACCTCTCAAATAAATAGTTTATAGTACACATTGTCTGCTCTTTTTAACTTTGACTTTCTGCCCGGCAGACAGTTATAAACAAAGAACTGTCTATTCAGATTATTGATTAGCTGACTCTGAGATTACTGTGGTAAAATGGCTTATCTGTCTGCTTGACCAAGTCTACTAATTTAGCGACATACACAGAAGAAAATGAACGTGACAAACAATAGATATTCTTGACTATTACATCATGATAAAAATGCACTTTCTCTCTAGGAACAAGAAATTCATCTCTGTTGCAGCTGTTTTCTTTATTGACCTTCTAACTGCTTTGTTTTTGTATATGAATATGGATATTACGTGATTGCTAAATCTCTTCTTTACTTTTTAAATATTTCCAACGTGTTTCCTTCTACTTGTAAAACTTTCTGCTTGCCGATTCTTTTATATACTTTTTTACAGTTTATTAGAATGACCAATCATAAAATACAATAGAATTTGACATTTTAATTCCTGCAGAGTTTGGATTTTTATTACAGAGACAGGCTATTATTGATTACTATATTTTACTCAATATATAGGAGTGATATCATTTGTTTTTAATATGACTTAGGTGTCAAGAGTTCGAATCACAGTTAAACATTTACCATTGTAGCGATATGCAGAACAATCCCGTGCATATAAAAATGAAAAATGAATTTACTTAAATACATTAATGTGTATTTGTGCATATATAAATCATACACATTACACTTTACCCCTTAGCAAATTCTCCCCGTCAAAATAGCTAAAAAGCAAATTTATTTTATTCCACAGATACGAATATATCACATATCAGGTTTGAGGTTTGTAGACAAAAAATTGACAGTGTCATTGTGTGGAGACAATGATCCATAGACAACGAAAGTCATACTTATAATCCACTAGCAGGCCGGTCGTTGATGCCAAACATAAGATATACAAAAATATAATATTTGTATTCATACAGATTTCGCACTTCTTAGTATGTTGCCAATTCTCTATTGCTTGTGACGTTGTACTCAATATACAGGGTAAACGATCAATTTGTCGCCCTAAAGAAAAGAACTTTACATATATTTTTTTAAACTTTCATTGAAAAAAATCAATACACATCAGTTGATTAAGTAGTACAGCTGACATCTATTGAATGTAGTCGTCTTTTGCCTCAATAACCGCCTAGATAGGGTCCGGAACTCGGAGCATGCCTTTTCTACAAGTGCCGGCGGAAACTCAGCTAATACCTGGCGGATAGTTGCGATCAGGCTGGCTTTGGTGTTGTGGGACGTTATATTAGTTATGTTCTCGACGTACTACCAAACGAATTCATCCGGTGAGTTCAGGCCAGAGAAGGAGGCGGAAGTGAGCGAAGGATTGCACGTCGTAAGACTTCTTCTGGAGCCGAGCCTTGATATCTTTGGACTTGTGGACCAGTGCTGAGTCCCGATGTCACATCCAGGGTCTTCCAGCAGCCACCTCATTGCACTAGGGGAGCACCGCACTCTTTAGCACTGTAGTGTTGCCTTATAACACGACTGCGAAGATCTGAGGTGGCATAATATGACCGTCACTCGAAACCAAATCAAAGAACATAACCGTAGCCGGAAACTTCGTTTAGTTGTGCCCTGAAGCGTTGAACCATCTGGATTTACATTTTAAGGATGCTGACAATAAAATCTAAGCCAAGACATTTAGGTCTTTACCGGTTTTCCCCAACATTTGCGGTAAGAAACATCACAACAAATTTGGAAATTAAATACAGTCAAACGTATGAATGCATATTTGCGCATGCGTCAAACATACTCATTATGCCGGGTAAAATTCCAGGTCATCAATTTTACCGTAGCGGCTATTTTCCCGACTACAAACTGAATTGATTTGGTTTCATATATCCGAAGACGTGATGTATGAAGTTTTTACTCTGACAGAGTAATTTAGTAGAGACGGTTACCTGGAGAAAAGAGAATTTATGTGAGCTAGAATTTTTCACTTGAAATTCTACGAAATCATGCGTCGTGTAGGAAAATTCATTGATAAAATATTGTGTAATAGTTTAACGAAATAACTTAGTAAAAAACGAATATTGAATAAATGATAGTCCATTTTGGAAAAGGATAGGTAAGTAAGATGTAACTAAGTTTATCTTAAATTCATTGCAGAAGAACGACTGAGCTTATAAGAAGTTTTCACTACTTAGAAATATAAATGTGGGATTGTAATATCAATTTTGGTGAGAGAAATTTGTTTTTTTTTCTTTATAAATCTACAAGACTACCTTTCAAGGCATGTGCTCTTGAACGATAAGCGACAAAAATGTTCAAAATCAAAAAAAGCAATTTTAGGACATAATTATTTGCAACATGAATTATTGATTCAAATCATGCAATAATTTATTACACTTATTTCCGTTTACAAAAAAGTATTTCTTTTAGTCTGACTATGCTTGAACAAAATAGTTCTGGACATATGTAATCACTAAATTCATATATATTCTATCTAGTCTAAATATCACTGTTCGATTTAATATAAATCTTAATCATAACAAAAATATTTATTCCACATACGTGCTGTATTTAAAGAACTAAGTTCATCTGAAACCAGCATCTACTACATTTCAATTGCCAACTGCATTATTGCGTGCACTTATTAGATTTAGTATATTAGCTTCTATTTTATGTAACAAATACTATTTAACGAGTGTTCCAATTTATTAATGACTAGCAAGGCCACCCGGAGTTGCTTGGGATCGTATAAGACAATGAGAAAATTTTGGATATACCTGTTATTCTTGGAATAGAGAAAGTGTTATGTCTATGTATCATTTAGCATCTTGAACAAAAGAATATTTTACCTACCTTACGACGGGTATTACACAACATATGTATACAATAATTGTACCTTCCTTGGACAGGACATTTACAGCACGTATATAGAAAAACATTTTCTTACCTAGAGCGGGTAATGTACAACACATATTTAACATTATTTACATAATTTTCTGTTGTACTACATTTTTGGTATGTCACAGGTAAGGGTGTGCCTGTTTTTACATCAGAGTGCTATAGTGAAGAAGCACTGTTTTTTTAAAGAAATGTTATACTACTCGAGTATATTACATGGTTTTCGATTTTGATAACTTATGTACGTAATAGATAAGAATTTCTTTGTTTTTCATATGGGTACTTCACTGTACAAGTACCTTATTTCCTGGGTAGGATACTGTAGAAGTACCACTTATTCTAATGAAAAAATGAAAGAACTCGATACGTTTAAGTAATTTTCAGTTGTTCTAAATTTTCATTTCCTCTAGAGTAAGAATTGTTTTGTTTTTCATCTGGGTGCTATAGTGAAGAAGCACCTTGTTTCTCATTTAAAAGTCATGCTATTCGAATATATTACGTGATTTTCAGTTTTAATAACTTTTATGCACGTCACAGGTAGGATTTTCTTTGTTTTTCCATATGAGTACTATACTGCACAAGTACCTTGTTTCTTAGGTAGGGCAATGTACAAGTACCCTATTTCTATATATATATATATATATATATATATATATAGTTTTCTGTTGTGCGAACTTTTCCGTATGTCATATGTCAGAGTTTGTTTTATATTAGACTACTATATTAAAGAAGCACCTTATTTCTAATATAAATGTCATACTGCTCGAATATATTACACAATTTTCGGTTTGGATAACTTTTATGTACGTCACAGGTAAGATGTCCTTTGTTTTTCATATCGGTACTATACTGTACAATTGCCTTATTTCTCGGGTAGGATACTGTACAAGTAAGTTTTTTTCTTATTTAAAAATGAAAGCACTGTATACGTTTATGTAATTTTCTATTGTGCTAAATTTTCTGTACTCTAGGGGTAAGAATTTGTTAGTTTTTTATCTGAGTTCTATAATGAAGAAACACATTATTTCATATATGTATGTGATACTACTCGAATATTACACGTGATTTTCGGTTTTAATAACTTTTATGTGTGTCACAGGTCATATTCCCTTTGTTTTTTCATATGTGTACTATACTACACAAATGCCTTATTACTTTGATAGAATTTCTTGTGCACATAAACATTACAAAGTAAGTGATCATTGTATGTGATTTTTGGAATATTACATCGATACAAATATACAAAAATGTATAATACATTAAATTTATGATGATCAGTTAATTAGTATGGGAGTGAATCCAATACATACCAATATACAATCATATACGCATACTAATCATTCATAATGATCGGTTAATTAGTTTAGGAGTGAAACCAACGCATAAATATTTATAAACATGTGCACATAATTTAAATTCATAATGATTGGCTAATTAGCTTAAGCGTGGATCCAACACATACAAAACTATAATCATATAAACATATTTAAAATCCATAATGATCCGTCAATTAATTTAGGAGTGAATCCAAGACATAGAAATATATGAACTTATACACATAATTAAAATTCACAATGATCGGTTTTATAGTTCAGGGGTGAATCCAATACATAGAAATATATAAACATATACACATAATTAAAATTCATAATAATCGGGTAATTATTTTAGGAGGGAATCCAATACATACAAATATATAATTATATACTCATAATTATAATTCATAATGATTGGTTACATAGTTTAGGAGGGAATCTAATGCATAGAAATATATAATCATATAAACATATTTACAATTCATAATGATCCGTCAATTAATTTAGGAGTGAATCCAAAACATAAAACTATACAAGCATATACACATAATTAATATTCATAATAATCGGTTAATTTTTTTTTTTGAGTGAATTCAATACAAATGCCATTACTTGATCTGTTTACATGATTTTTGGAATGTAACAAATAACCGATATATCATATATATTTTGAATATGACATATTCTTTACGTAAATCCAAAGCATTATTCTGTATTTTTTGTAATAAGTGTTCTTGTGTATTTATTACATAACATTTAAAAATCAAGAATATCGGAATGTGTAAAAGAAGAAAAGGGAAATGATGAAGATCGAAACCGCAACACTTGTGCTTGATCACGCCATTCGTTGTACCAAAGGGGCAACCGCTTTATGAACGTTGTGTCATATCTTAATAAGCACATTTCTTTTACTCGATCTACGCATGTGCAGAATGACGCCATTGTGCTACGCTCGTTAAGGTGTCACTGCTTTCAAGTTTGAACCCTTTTTTGTAGCCCTTATCAATTATTTTAATCAGAGACTATCAATAAAGCTGGAAAATCCCCACAGAACGCTACTGAAACGCTAAATAGGACGTTTGAAAAGCACAAATAAGTTCCAGTTTCCAACGCAGCCACTACTTGTTATATTAGATTCTAGATGAACTACCCTGCATTGTCAGGTTGTATATAATATATTTGAATATTTTGTCCCCATACATCATTAGACATATAAATTAAACAAAACATAAATTCATAATGGCTTCTTTTCCCACACACTCCATGTGGTGGGAGCAGTAGTGCGTTTTATTTTATAGAGGTCTCGCCAATAGACCTAATCGTTTTTCATAGGTAAATCATTTATCTTCTATTCCTCCTTTCAAAATATGATGTAAGAATTGCAATTATTTTATATTTTAGTGCATAAAAACTAATAATAGTAAAAACGCAGGCATTCGGAAAAATTTCGCAATTTCTGTTTGGTATCCATTGTTGTTTATCTAATCGATAAATGAATAATATATATATATATATATATATATATATATATATATATATATATATATATATATAGGTATGTTTTGTAAAGGCCAGGTTACGTCTGAACAAAAAAAAAAGAAAAGAAAAACGCGTGCATTCGAAACGTAAGAAGTTTTGGTACTCTTGCATTATTTCACTTAGATTCTCAGGAATTCCCGTCAAGCTGATCGGGCGAGAGCGACAGTCATCGGTTTCAGCCGAGCGTTGTTCAAATGTTGAAACGCTAAATCGACTTTTTTATTTTTTATTTTTATGTAATGGTTTTAGCATTTTTCCGGTGATAAAAAGGGGCGGTTCTGAGTATTTATTTGTAATTCATTAGCTGGCCTTTTAATAAAAAAGAAAGATACCATAAAATTTTAATTTAATTTGGAAATCCTATCAGAAATGTAACACAGTGTGTACACTGTAAAAACATCGAATATTTTTTTGTAATTAATAATTTTTGTATCTAATTGATCACATAATAATAACAGAGATACAGGTATGTCTTCCATAAGGGAATAATGAAAAGATATATAGGTTTTGATTTGTATTAACAAATTCAAAACTGTGAGTGAAATTTTCTTCTTATTTTTTTTTAATGCAAAGACAATCAAAATGTGTAACACTCTAGTCTGATACTGTTTTAAGTGTGCGCATGCGCAAAAATGTAAACTAGTCATTAATATATTTTACATGTTAATTTGCCGATGTTTGTACTCCTTATTCATGTATGAACACAAAGATAGTACTCACTATAAACCACCGTTGGTGCATGAATATTATTTCCTGAGAATTTCAGTGTTATGCGACCAGTAGTTTAATAGTTTACCTGTTAGATATTTACACACACATACGCCTATTGTTTTCTTTATATAGATTAAAATATGTTCCCATATAACGAACGTACCGCATCTATATGATATTTTTTCTCATATATTAATTGAAATAAGTCGTTTTGACGTAAAAATTTGGGACAGTGACAAACAAATATCGTTAGTTAGAGTTTGAGTAAAATATAAACGACAATTACCTCATTTTATATTTTAAAATGCTACTAATCCATAATTGTGTAAGATGAGTTTTTTGTAACATCACGGGCAAAATTTTCTTTGTTTATTTCACAAATTGTTTCTCATAAATAAAATTGACCGATGACTTTACGTGATTTTTCCTTGTACACTATATGTTTTCATATCGCAGGAAGATTTTATTTTGAATATGGGTCGAATTATCTACAGGTTACTTATTTCTTATTCATATATAAAACTGAATTATAATTTTACAAGTTTTCATTTAGTTGAACGACATTTCCTTTCCATTACGGGGAGATTTTATATTTGTTTTTGATGGGTAGAGTTTTGTACAAATACCTTATTTCTTTTTTTTTTCAAAATATTAAACTACTCGATGATTTTGTCGTCAGTATTTGTTGTATGACATTTTTTGCGCCACGTGTTAAATTGTGTTTGCTTTTTTCTATATATGTACGCTTCTCTATGAACACCTTATTGTTGTATTTAAAACAGTTTGCCGGTGGTAACAGTAATGTATTAAACATTAGTTTGATTTGTAAGACAAAAACTTTAAAATATGTTAAGACACAAATATCTGTAGCCATGTCAGAAAATTATCTTGCCTTTGACTTGTATATTATTAATTTGCCTAAAAAGCTAAAAGTTTAAAAGATTACCTATTTACCCAAGCACCCTATGTATTCAAATAACTTACGCAACTCGCCTATATCGTCCTTGGAGAGATAATGTTAGGATTATTTAAATATGACGTATGACGTGCATATTTACATCACGCACACGCACACGCACACACACACACCTATATATGTATATATATGTATGTATATATATATATATATATATATATATATACTCGGGGTTGTTTTATTCAAAAGTAATGGACTAGTGAATTCAACGAGGTTGTTAGATAGTGCTCAATAAAAAGAGCTGATAATACTTGTTTATTGTTATATAAACATGCTCACATCCCGCTGCTAGATGGTATCTGTTGTTTGATTGAAACACGTGGCTGTTTGTAGCAGCGGGATGTGAGCATGTTTATATAACAATAAACAAGTATATATATATATATATATATATATATATATATATATATATATTAGAATGTTTTTTGTATTGATATTTATATTAAAAAACTTTTTTCTATTTGGTATTTATTTGCTTCCCACGAAAACAAAATGTGATATAAGATCGTTTTTAATGTGTGGGAAATTAGCCCCCCCAAAGCAAGGGCAAAAAGCGGGTAATCTGGCAGTATCCCAAAATATTAATTTTCTCAGTGTGAAGGGTTTCCCCTACACTGACTAAGGACAATTAACTCAAATTAAGTGAATCATCGGAACAGATGGTATTTATTTGATACCCCATAAAAGAAAATTAGACACAAGGTTGTTTATAAGTCGAGGAAAACCATCTCCCCCAAAGAGAGGACACTCTGGAAGTGTCCAAATAAAAAGTAATTGCCTCGGTATAAAGGTTTTCCGCTACATTGACCAAGGCCAAATTTACTTAAATAGTAATTGTCTCAGTATGTATGGTTTCCTCTACATAGACCGATGAAAATTACTTAAGTGAAGCATCAAAACAGATACTACACTTTGCTGTTGACCCGAGAGAAAATAAAGAATAAATGCGAGCCCTTTTCTATTGATTTTTTGTTGTTGCATACTTGCCTCCCGACGAGAGCAGAGTTAGGCGTCAGATTGGTTTTTAATGTAGCGGAAACCAGCTCCGCAAAAAAGGGCGCTCTGGTCAGTAATAAAGATAAAACAGTCATGAAGGATTTCTCCTCCATTAACCGAGACTAAAAAAGTGTAGTGCAGCATCCGAAGAACAGATACTACACTTTCATCCTGGTCCAGAGGCTAAGAACACAAGAAAAGAGCAAGCATTTTATTTTATATATTTAAAAAAATAAAATATATTATATATAGGTAATTGCAAACATCTGCAAACAATCGCACTAATTCACATATTCTTATAAGATTTATTTTGATTAATTCCCTATTAGTTTGTTCTTCTGTTTTCTCATGGGATGGCTATGTTTCGTAAACTATTAGGTGTAATTATATCCATGAAGATATTCTACACGATTTATATTTGCATACACTTTACAGGGTGAAGGTCGAATGACGGTATAACAAATATACCTGCGTAACGTAATCGCATTTGATTTACGTTTTTTTTTTTTTTTTTATTACATTTATTACTTGGATGTAGGGGGCTACTATCAGAGACTCAAGTTTCAGGGGTACTGTGTAGGGAGTTCAGCAGCAAGATGTCTGTTCACATAACACTTGAACTTCTGCATGTCAGTACAGTTACGGGAGGAAGAAACTGGGAGAGAATTCCAAAGTCTTACAGCCAGGGATCTCAACTGTGTAGGGTTGGGACTTCGCTGCTTGTCGAGTTTGCCGGTGTTATTTTCGTCGAAGGCGTACAAGGGCGTGTAGTTCGTCAGAGCATCTACCATTAAAATACTTGTAAAATAGGCAGAGGGATGCAGCATTTCATCGGTGTGAGGTACTGAAGTTTAGATGACAGTTCGGGACCTATTAAGTTGGCGACTCTCTTTTAGACACTGCCCATGAGTGAGGGACTAGTAGCAGATGCATCAGCCCAAATTTGACAGCAGTACTCCATACATGGGCGAATGGTGATTTTGTAGAGGTACAGGATACATTCAGGCGTGAGTAACTTTCTAGCACGAAAGAGAGAACCCACCTTCTTTGCAGCAGGCTTAGCAATGATCTCGATGTGTCTATTCCAACTCATATTTCCGGTGAACATTAAGTCAAGGAGATTGAACGAAGTGCTCCCAGGTAAAGTACCTCTAACAATAGCTATTTGTGGTAGGTAAGGTTTCATGTAATTATTAAAGAAAACCAGCTTTTTCTTGGCAGCGTTCAACCTTACCATTCATTTTTTACCTTATTCCACTACAGAATAAAGGTCTTACTCTATGGTTTCAGACCTTACCTTAGATATGTGCTCATTAGTTTTCCCCAGGTGACTGATATAGAGCGTGGTGTCGTCGGCAAATTTACCTATCTCAGAGACAATTTTACCAGGTAATCATTTATGAATATCAGAAATAATAAAGATCCAAGGATCGATCCCTCAGGTACATCCGCATTTATATCAATTTTTTGGACGTACGCCCATTGAGGGCAATGTGGACTCTTCTATCATTCCAATAGTTCTTATTTCGATTAATCAAGTTTATTATAAAAAAAATAATGATCTTTTGAAGTTGGCCGTCCAACAACGACATTATTTTTGCACCAACCTAAAAGCTTACCGGAATATCGTCGGTACGCACGTTTAACATTCGACACGGTGAGTTTTTTCGTTACCATAGAAAATTTATATTATTTTAACGGAAACTGATTATAATAAAACCTTGATCCGCTAAATAAGTACTCAGTCGGATTTCAAGTAAATAATTAATCATTCTTTAATATTTTTTAATAGTTATCTTAAATTAAACCAGTTTTGAACTTAGTTTCGAACATTATATAATCAATTACATATCGAAAGTGCACCGTTTTACATGATTTGGTATTTACATGCCTGAAAAGAATACATTCGTGTCCATACACTTATGCATTCTATTAATTTATTTTATCTTTGTTTAATTAAAATATAAATTAGCTTATTAAAATCAAGCATAATTATTTTACGCATGTCTTCTTGAACAGCTGGGATCAATCTTGTCTGTTTTACTTACGATCCGACATTTTTTTCTATTTGGCGGGCCAATAATCGCACGTTCTAATCGAGCATAACATAATGGTCCCTCCCCTTGCCATGCGTTCACAAAAAACATTCGTCTAACAAAAATCACTACCAATAGTTTCCCACACTCTTTATCTGTGCCTAAATCTAACTGTAGATTCCATGAACAGAGCTTCTTTCTTAGAACTTCACGCCTGTGGAACTCTCTTCCATATGCTTGCTTTCCAGGTGGCTACAATTTGATTGTCTTCAAGTCCAATGTAAACAATTCTTGATGAACGATCCCCCTATGTAATCCAACTTACAAAAATTCCACTACGTATGATAAAAACGCTATAATCACAATGACTACTGTATACTCATAAACCCTTACGCTTGAGTGGCCTCCGGGCCTTGATAAGTAGTGATTCCTGTGTGAAATAAAAGGAAAAATTCGCCATAGCCGCGAACATTTTTCTTATTCATCATACGCTTGAAGACGACACATGAGAGTTGAAATGCTTCGCGACTATTGATCATTTGTTTTTACAATCGAACACAACGGTCTGACAGTGCCCCGCCAAATAGAAAAAGCGTTAAACAACAGAAACAAACAAAAATTATCCCTGCTATTCAACGGAGCACACACACACACACACACACACACACACACACACACACACACACACACACACACACATATATATATATATATATATATATATATATATATATATATATATATATATATATTTGCAACGTGCCGTTGCAAAATGCAAATTGTGTTTAATCTTTATGTAAAATGTATCTTGTTAATATCACGGTAATCTAATACAGTAGCACAACAGGTTACATATGCTCAATAATATAAATATATATATACACATATATATATATATATATATATGTATATCAAGATTTTTATGTATGATTAAGTTTTAATGCTCTAGCTGTATATGTGTTAAATAGAGAAATAGACAACCACTTCAGCAAAATTAACCTAGTTAGTGATATGCAATATGGTTTCCGTTCTACTAGATCTACATCAAATATGCTAATGGCCATATCTTCTTTACGGCATCAACGCTCTGACCCCTATCTGGCATCGAACGGAATGCATGGCTCTCGTCTTAGGAAGGCTGCATGTTTTGACAAGATTCTTGGCTAAACCTTAACTCCTGAATTGAAAGAGAAGATATACATCAACTTTGTTCCAAAACCCCTGGAAAATGGTGAGATCCTTCTACCGCTTCAATAAATATCTTACGGCTGATGCAATTCTCTCTGTATATAAAAGCCAGGTACGTCCAAGGATGGAGTACTGTTGCCACATCTGAGCAGAAGCTGCTAGAAAGACTTATCCCATGACAGAGTTCAAAATAGAATTCGTAGCCTAGTGGGAGATGCCATTTTCTCTTCCCTGCGACCTCTATTCCGCGGAAGAGACGTTGCGGGCTACTCTGTGCTTTTTCGTTATTTTTATTGTAATTACTGGTCCCCCCTAGCTAAACTGTACCGAAAAGCAGTCGACTAGCTGAAACCACTGTCAATAATTTCCCCCATTCTTTTTCTGTGCCTAATGCTAAACGTAGTTTCATGAACAAAGCTTCTTTCTTAGAACTTCACGCGTGTGCAACTTTTGTCCATTAGCCTATTTTCTAGCTGACTACAATTTGGTAATCTTCAAGTCCAACGTAAACAAATTCTGGATGTACCGCCAAGTTATAAAATAAACCAAATTTCAACTACTAACGATTACTACGATATTATCCCATTGACTGCTGAGCACTCATTAACCTTTATCCTTGAGTGGCCTTCAGGTCTTGATAAAGGGTTTCTCCTATGTAAAAAAATTGTATTTTGATATTCTTATTTGTATTATAGTTCGTAGTTCAATAACTAAGAAATGTGCAAAAATATATATTAATTTCATGAATGTCAGATTTCTACCTCAACTGTGAGTAAGATCACCATAAAAATCAAATTCAAGATGTCACCGATGTAAAGTATAAAAATTTTTTTTTTAATTATTAGACTATACGAGTCTACTGGAGATACAACTTTCGTATTTTTATAAAAACTCATCGACATTTGCCATAAAGTATGCATTAAAATATTATATAATATGTAGAAAAATTTATTCAATTATAGGATTTTTTTAGATGAGTAATTTTTATTATATTTATTTATTTACTAGCGGGGATAATCGGCGTTGCCCGGGTGTTTGGATGTGTGTGTTGGTGGGGGGTAGATTAAACCTACCATGTTAATGAAAAAACGTAGGCCGATTGTTTGGAGGTGTAAAAGAAAAAAATAGTTTTAGTATAAAGGTAGGCTTTAACCCCGACCGTTTGACGCGGAGGTGGAAAGGAAATGAGAAAAAAACCCTGCGACCCAACCATCTCGACCACAAGAACAGATGAATTGATAAGTGTGTTAAGTTGACCTTTATAAACCGAAATTACCAGGTGCGACAACGTCAAGTTGCGGAAGCCAGTTTCTGTTTTCCCTGCTACGCGACGATCAAACAATAAAAAAACTAACGTAAGGCAAACAAACGATGAAAACAGAACAATGAACACGTGAAAAATGGCTTAAATAAGCCAGTTTCGATATTAAAATTTAAAAAAATCGGTGGGTACCCGAGTGTTTTTGGGTGTCGCTAAGAATAAGCAAAGTATAAAAAAAAAAAAAATTAAAAAAAAAAGCAGAAAAAACGAACGCTACGTGAAAAATGGCTTAATTAACACTGGTTCAATATTTAAATTTAAAAAATCGAAAAAAAAACCCATCTCACACCACGATTCGAACCCAAAACGTTTAGATAATGAACCAATGCATTAACCAACTGAGCTAATGCAACGTACATGAAATTTGCTTGGTTTGTCAACTATTTAAAGTAAATCAGGTCATGACGTCATCTGACGCATGCGTAGAATCGGTCATTGTCACAAGAGGACCGTTTTTGTTGACCCCTCCTTTCGAAAATTGTCGATTTCGGGGTGATAAAGTTAACTTTTTAGCCAATTTTTCGATATTTTTCAAGCAAAGGATGGAGCTTCGATGTGATACCGAGTTTGTGAATTTTCGTCGCGTCTGTCGAAAGTTTTTAGCAGAAATCCAAACATACACACATACATACATACATTTACGCTTTTATATATATAGATGAACTATAATTCTCATCAATTATAGTAACTGTTTAACGAGGTTTCGGCCAAGTTTCCTCTGGCCTTCGTCAAGTTGTTAACTGCGTCGGCATAGGAATGAAGAATATTTAACTGTATTTACTGCCTTCCATAGTTGTCATCTCAATGTTTTGGCCAACTAATACTCCGGCCGGCTTTGGGTAGGATTGAAACGTCTCCACCTACTGCGACACGTGCTCCGAACGGCAATCAAGGTTGAATCTTTTTGTCTTATTAGTCTAAGATTTTTGTCATCTGATCTTCCATTATTGATATGAGTTATTTGTATATTCTTATTTCTTTGCGGACTGTTATACTCATCATTTATGGTTGTTGTTTAACCACGTTTCGGCTAACTCTTCCTCTAGTCTTCATCAGGTTGTATACCACAACGGAATAAGGATAATTTTCAGTTTCATATATAATTATTTTAAAAACGAAATAGTTGTAACATGTATTAGTTTACTTGAATGTGCTACAGTTTTTAAGAACTTGCGTGCTTCTAAATTCTTCTTTGATAAATAGCATCATAATAATTACTTGTATTGGAATTCATTAAAAGATGTATCAAATATTAAGAGTCGGATTTATTATACTCACACTTTGTGTAAGGCCATTGTGATTCCTACCTCCGTTATTGACATTTGTAGTTGTGAAAATCAAAATCAATTTCATAATCCGATTAAAAATGACTTCTCATTTTTAATCTTTTATACTTATATTTGTGTATAACGTTCGCGTGATTAATGCAGAGGTAATCTAAAAATACTTCTAACAACAGATTAGCTTGAGATTTTAAAAAAATAATTCAAGATGTACCAAAGACAATGCTCGAGTAAAAAATGGTTTCATGTAGATATGTGTATTTTAGCAGAGCGCGTTTGGAATAGGATTATATTTTTTTCCGAAAGAAAATTTTGACAAATGCGTGACCATCAAGATTAAAGGATTATTTCATACTTATTTTAATCTCTCTTTCGGCAACTTTAAAAATGTTCTGATGGATGGCCGCTTTCTATTAAGATCAGTTAATTCATTGCAATATACGCAAGTTGATTGTGCATAATATATTTTAGATTCTTCTAAACATTGGTGTTACAGGATATAACTGTTCCTCAGTTTGTTTGTCAGTGATGCTTTAGTTTTATATACCATTCATGGGATCGGAAAAATACACATTTAATGAGAAAAACATCTAAAGTAAATGTTTTAATCGTATCATGAATGATTCTTTTGTTTTGACTTGGCCGAACTTTTAGCTGCCAAGAGGTAAATGTTTGTAAAGTTTACTTTTGCCGCCTCTACCAAACTTCTCCGCTAATTTTGGTCTAAACACTTGAAATATTAGATTTAAGTACATCATCAACATTCTAATCCACATTTGGCATCAATTGAAATGAATGGCTCTCGTCTTCAGGAGGCCTCAAGTTTTGACAAGCTTCTGGGCTTGACCATTACTCCTGATCTTAAATGGAACACGTACATCAAATCTGTTGCCAAGGCCGCTGGAAAAATGGTGGGATCTTTCTATCGATCCGGTAAATATCTCACTGCTGATGCTATTCTCTATCTATATAAGAGCCAGGTACGTCCAAGGATGGAATACTGTTGCCACATCTGGGCAGGAGCTGCTAGAAAGGACTTGTCCTTCCTTGAAAGAGTTCAAAATAGACTTCGTAGCCTCGTAGGAGATGTCCTTTTCTACTCCTTGCAACCTCTATCTCACAGAAGAGATGTTGCGAGTTTGTCTCTGATGTATCGTTATTTTCATGGAAAGTGTTCGACTGAGCTTCAATCTATGGTCCCCCCTCGCCAAACTTTCACAAGAAACACTCGTCTAGCTGTAAACACTATCAATAATTCCCCCCACTCTTTATCTGTGCCTAAACCTAAACGTAGATTCCATGAAGAAAGCTTCTTTCTTAGAACTGCACGCCTGTGGAATTGTCTTCCGTTTTCCTGCTTTCCGGCTGACTACAATATGGTTGTGTTCAAGTCTAAAGTAAATAAGTTCTTGATGAGCCGTTCCATATAAGTTATCAAATTTACCAAATTTTCATTACTAATGATTACTATATTGTCTAATTTCTACTGTACACTCTTTAACCCTTATCCTTGAGTGGCCTCTGGGCCTTGATAATGTGGTGATGCCTATGCAAAAAAAAGTAACCTAGACATGAACCAAACATTTTAATAGATATATACATATGCAAATATTGTTATGAACAGTACATTATACGCGAGCAAAGTTTCCCGAACTGCTAGTATATATATATATATATATATATATATATATATATATATATATATATATATATATATATATATATATATATATATATATATATATATATATATATATAAAGCTGAATGTCTGTGTTTTTGTGTCTGGTCACGAATAGGCTCCTATATGGTTGATTATTTTTTAAAAAATGATTACATATAATGATAGATGTATCGAGACACAGGAATGGGTATGTTTGATCTGGCAGAACGGTGGTTCATTAAAATTGTGGGGTCTGCGTTCGCGCCTGGTGCACAAAGTATGGAAATAAAAAAAATTAAAAATTAAAAGACACGTTTTCAAGTGTATTTGATAAAGATGTACATATGTATATTTGATAAGTATGTTTTAACTTAAATAGGGATGGTATAATAAAATTGCTGGCTCCGCGTTAGTGCCTGGCCTCCATAGAATTGAAATAGGCGCACACTTTAATAAATAATTTTGATATCTATCTGCGTAAGTATACTTTGATAATTATGTTTCAGTTTGAAGAAATATGGTATAATAAAATTATAGGGTGTTTGCACAAAGTTTAACAAGGTTTTTTTTTTTAATATAGATCCACATAATATTGTGATAAGTGTTTCAGTGTAAACAGGTATGGTATAATACATTATGGGGTTTATCTATTTTATTTTTACTTTCATCATATTTTGCTTTGGTTTTGATACCCCCAAATTCAACCCAAAGTTACAACCCTCCCTTTTCATAACCTATCATACTTTCATAATTCAGAGTCCATTTTCTGTAGTCTGTTTTTGAACCCAGTCAACGAAGGATACTTTTGCTAGTATATATATATATATATATATATATATATATATATATATATATATATATATACTTTTCAGAATGTCAGAGATTATATATAATAATTTCCACAGCCAAACAACGTCACAGCCAACAAGAGCCATGACAGTCAACGATCCGGAAGTCCCAGACTTTAATTTCGCTCTTATTAGATTCGAAACCCAAGTACTCTGCTACATGATCAAACGCCCCGCACACAAGAAATGATATTAACTAACACAAATTAAGCTAGACGCGCCGAAATCCAACTGTAAAATGGACTTACTTCGTCTCGACAAGGGACGCGGTCATCCAACCAGCTAATAACCCTAAGCCGATGTCTCACAATTAAGAGTTTCTAAATTCATATGTACTAAATTACTGCATTTAAGAAAGCAAGTCATTATTTTGCTAGTATGTAGTTATATAGCAATAAAAAAAACAATAAGATGTGATTCTGTAAAAGGACCGTATTTAATGATATTAAAATATGTTACTACCTAAGTGGGATTGTTTATTTGGGAGAGTGACACGAAAATGCTCGTGATATTTATTAAACCATGACGAAATGTACGTACTCATCTGACAATGTACGATGAAGAATTTACTTATAAAGATTAAAGTGAAGGATTTGCATTGGAATTGCCTCGTTGTTTTCTCTATAATTTCCGAAGCAATATGCGAATATCGACTATTTGTATGTGTGTGTGTGTATATACATATATATATATATATATATATATATATATATATATATATATATATATATATACGCACATATATATATATATGCTTACACATATCCGTGCCTATTTAGACACACACCTACACACACACACATATATATATATGTATATATATATTTATATATATATATATATATATATAAAATCTAGTCATGAGTGATATTATTAACTTATTGTAAAGGTACCTTTCTTATGTTTCTTGAGAGAAATAATTAAATTATGAAACGTTCATTTTTCATAATTTAATTATTTGCAATTTTGTTTGCTTTTATATCGCCTATAAAATATAACTAGAATGGAATTCGCATTTATTGCAGTGGATAAAAAGCACTTGAAATAATTCAACTCAGTGTTTTGTCTGGGAAAATGTAAATAAATCATTATTTAAAAGTTTAAGAAAGAAAAAAATCTACTCAGAATTCTATTGCAATATATAGTAATTTTATGGGTATATGTATATAAAAGCTAATGAGTGACTTGATTTGTTAAAAGTTTGACATTATACTACAACAATACACGATCTATATAAATAGTCTGTAAAAATAAAGTTCAAATCAAATCAGGACAATTAGGTATAAATACGAAGCGAGTAAACTTATTTAAGAGCATTACGATAAGTATATTTTAATTTCACGGTTTTGCTTTTTTTGTTTTTTTTTTATTAAATTTTCACCCCAAACAAGACACATTGCCACTGTGGTGCAGAGGGCTACTATCAGGGACGTAGGCGTCAGGGGTACTGTGTAGGGAGTTGGGCAGCAAGATGTCGGTTCACGTTGCACTTGAACTGCTGCATGTCAGTACAGTTGAGGAAGCAGGAACCTGCAACGGAATTCCAAAGTCTAGCAGTTCTGTGGAAGAAACTACTTGAGTACAAGGCTCTTATACATCTAGGAATATCTAATGTGACGGGGTGGGATTTAGTTGCTTGTCGGATTTGTTATGGGTATTTACGCCGAGGGGGCACAAGTTCATTGCAGTTCGTCGCAGCATTCACCGTTAAAGTACTTGTAGAACAGGCAGAGTGGTGCAACATTTCGTCGATGGGAGAGAGACTGATGTTTAGATGCCAGTTCAGATTGGCGACTCTCTTGTGAACCTTTTCTAGGAGCGAGAGACTAGTGACAGGTGAACCAGCCCAAATATGACAACAATACTCCATACAAGGACGGATGGTGGCCTTATAGAAGTATAGGATACTTTCGGGCGTAAGTATCTTTCTAATCCGGTAGAGAGAACCTACCTTCTTCGCAACGGTCCTGACGATATTCTCAATGTAATTGTTCCAACTCATGTTTCCTGTGAGCGTTAAGCCGAGGAGTTTAAAAGATGTACTTTCAGATAAAACGTCATTAGCCATTGCTATTGATGGTGGTGGAGAGGGGTTCTTGTACTTATTGAAGAAAACGA
>NC_136491.1:139510493-139660493 GCF_053919585.1 Euprymna scolopes | reverse complement strand
TCATAGTCTTCGTACGTTACGTGGTGCAGTTCTTAGCTTGTAAACGTCATCACTTATATTTAAACATTTTGCAATAAAATTTCAGCAGTACCACTTCCACAAACGGCTTTTGACAATTACATTTAAACACAATCACCAAGAAGAATTTTACGAAAATCTAATGCTATGTTTCAGGTAATTTCGGGAAACTTAGGTCCATATATTAGATGAGTATTCGCAATAGTCAACAGAATATTTTTATCGTTATTTAATGTAAGTAGAAAGGTAGTAATCTACTGAACCATATAATTATCACGTTATAATTTCGCAATTTATAGTCTGAAACTATTGTTAAGTGCATATTTCGTAGTTAATGTTTCAAAAGAAATGCGTTCTTCCCCAAAAGCAAAGGAAATATATTAGCAAATGAATATTATGTTGAAGTTATGTATATCAGAGTGAATTAAAGAACTCTTCGTAATTTTC
Organism: Euprymna scolopes; assembly: GCF_053919585.1. Classification (NCBI taxonomy): domain Eukaryota; kingdom Metazoa; phylum Mollusca; class Cephalopoda; order Sepiida; family Sepiolidae; genus Euprymna; species Euprymna scolopes. The sequence continues at coordinate 139,660,028 of NC_136491.1, read as the reverse complement.
ATCTCAGTATCCTGCCAAACTATAATTCTTGGCAATTATAATTCGAAGTTTAAACTTGTGTTCTTCGCTATATCTCTCTTTTCCTCTCTTTCCATATATATATATATATATATATATATATATATATATATATATATAAAGATTAGAAATGGGTGACGAGAGCTTGGTATGGGTATCTAAAACGATCCTTATTATCGGGTTTGAAATCACCGGTCTCATCTTAAAACTTTCTGTAAACAATATATTATTTTCGAATTTTCCTTATAATTGAGCACTCTGCTGGATTTATTTAAAAAAAACTAATTTATACATATATATATATATATATATATATGTATATATATATATATCAATGTATTAAGTGATGGAAGTGTATATGGCATATATATATATATATATATGTATATATATATATATATATCAATGTATTAAGTGATGGAAGTGTATATGGTATATATATATATATATATATATATATATATATATATATATATATTTTTTTTTTTTTTTTTTTTTTTTTTAACAATCAATTTTAATACCTTTTAAATGGTATTTTATTGATAATTGTACCAATATTAACCTCGGTTTAGCTCGATGAGAATTCAGAGCAATATAATTTATATAATCAGAAAAAACAACACCTTTTATTTAGTAGTACACAATTTTTGTTTTTATTATTTTTTAAGACATGTTATTATATATTTTTTCTTAGTCTGACAGCTGCTTCGAAGGGTAAAAAGACAAACGGTTTTTTTAATTATAACATACCTAACAGGCTAAGATTCGGTATGTTATAATTAAAACAACCGTTTGTCTTTTTACCCTTCGAAACAGCTGTCAGACTAAGAAAAAATATATAATAACATGTCTTAAAAAAATAATAAAAACAAAAATTGTGTACTACTAAATAAAAGGTGTTGTTTTTTCTGATTATATAAATATATATATATATATATATATATATATATATATATATATATATAGTTATAATATATATATGGCGATTACGCTACACTGCGTTTCATCCAATCTAGGATTCTTCAGGCTTATACGCGAATTTTGTGGTTGTCTGTCGTTTCTATATACGCACCTTCTATTGAGATTTTAGTTAGCCAATCAGCTTTCTAGTATCCACCGCGCCTTTTCTATCAGCCAATGAACATGCACTTACCGGCCAAAGGCCTATTTGACCTCTGATTGACCTATTCCTTTGTTTATGCTCTATTTTGCCTGGATATCTAGTTTCTTGACCTTTCGTATATTAATTTTATGTGAGTAAATGAAGTAGTTATATATACATATACATATATATACATATATATATATATATATATATTTATATATATATGGTTGTTCGTATGGTGCTAATTAGTAAAATTAATTAATCTGTAAATATGAAAATTTTGAACGCTAAACTCTACGCTGATCCAATGTTTAAAAAAAAATCCACCATAACAACAACAACAACAACGAAATAAAAACACTGGATATTCCTTTTTAGATTTTCCAGTAACATTTATAGTTTAACACTACAAAATCAAAATAAATAAAGAAATAAAATAGAAAAATGCCATAATTTCAGAAGAATTTTCATGTTCGTTAATAAAAACATTAAGGACATTGTAATAAAAGAAAGAAGCGACTACTTTTGTACAACAAATATATGATGGATACATAATTTTTAAGGATTTCTTTAATTTTAACTCATTTTTAACCCCTGGAAAACAATTTACCCCGGATGAACACCAATAAAAGAACGGCCCGTAAAAATCCAATAATTGGAAGCCCCTAGTTCCTTTTAGTTTCGGAAGAAATAGAGTTTGAAATCATGGAGACAGACAGGTACCACCAAACGGACAAACTGACAGACAGGCATATAGCCGTTTATGTATAGATGTGAATGGAATATTTTTCTTAGAAAATGTGAAAAAATGGGAATATTTATTCGTAGAAAAGGCGATGCATGTTAATGATTGCACTTATAAAAACATAGATACAGAAAGATCTTTATGGTGAACGTGCTTAGCACTGAACGAAGTTGTCATATTTAGAAAAATCTAATAGTTTTTACTAAGAAAATGAAAAACCTACTTGATCAAATTAGGTGATTTCTTTTAATATTTCCTTTTCGTTCCGTGACTGGGGCGTGCACCATACAAACTTATCTGTATTTTCTTTACTTTTAATTGCCGTCATAAGTACAATTCAGAACCAGCTCAAAAAATAAAATAGAATAAAAAAAGACGGTTTGTAAAACTATTCATTTTTTTTTAATCATCCAATAACATATTTTATTACTTTCACCTTTTTTTTTTTTTTTTTTTACACAGTGATCACCACTTATCAAGGCCCGGAAGCCACTCAGGGATAAGGGTTCTTGCAAGTACATTATGTTAGTGTGGAGATTTGATGAAGTGTTTTATTAAGGGGGCGATTCATTAGGAATTTGTTAACATTGGACTTGAAGACATCCAAGTTGTAGTCCGGAGGGAAGCAGGCAGACGGAACAGAGTTCCACAGGCGTGCAGTTCTAAGAAAGAAGCTTTGTTCATGGAATCCGCGTTTTGATTTAAGCACAGATATAGAGTGGGGGAAATCTTTCACAGTGGATTCAGCTAGACGGGTGTTTTTCGTGAAAGATTGGCGAGGGGGGACCAGAGATTGGAGTTCAGACGAGCACCTGCCATGAAAATAACGATAAAACAAGTATAGGCTCGCAACGTCTCTTCTGTGGGAGAGAGTTTGCAGGGTAGAGAAAAGGACATGAATTATTATCGATCTTCCACTTAATTTTGTTAGTGTAATAGATATGTTTTTGTTTTTTTATTTTAATAGACATTCAGATGGGTTTTTTTCGGGAGTAGCTTAAGTCTGTAGCTCCTTAAACTATATCTGATGGTGAGGTTCCATCTTGCGGGACTTGGGGAGTGTGGAGCCACCCTTTCATTGTCATTACTCCTAGGTCCACTCTGACCCGGAGTAGTAGTACCTGCTAGGGTCCCAACTATGGGTTATATAGAATCTGACTTTAAAAAAATATACTCCATTAAAAATCGTTCCTCAAAATAACTAGATTCGGCATTAAATAACCTGAAAAGGTTGATATGCCGTAAAACAAAAACAACCAACCAAGAAACCAGCTCTGTAGCCTGAGTTTCGGTGCGCTTAAACGACGGACCTGTTTTTAAAATTTTCCTTTCATTTTTCCATCGATTAATTTTCGATAAGGGCCTTAATTTTCATGAAATTAATCGGCTAAATTATTAATCTAACAGTTAAGTGAATGCTCATATACACTTCCATAGAAAAAATAATCCCCATAATTTTTCTTTTTGTCTATTGTAAACATCAAGTATTTACAATGTCTGTTGTCTTTCTCTTTGTTAAAATGCCCTGCAGAATATCAGACTTAGGTTTACGTGCTCGCAGAGTATAATCAATGCGATATGTATTTGTCAGTCAAACGATCAAAAACTGAATCTAACAGATATAATATTTCAATTCAAGAGATTAACCCCCTAATTCGATTGGTGTCTGCAATTACCATGAACAAAACTCAGAAATAATTTTGTCATATTGTTTTTTGGTTCTTACATACTCAATTAAATGTTGCGTGTCTTACAGTCGGCAAACCGGACAATCCTGACATCTGCACGGTAAATGGAACACTCAAATACGTTGTGTGTGAAGTTGTCAAGCTTATCAAAAACCTTGAAGCAGAACTAGTGTTATGAAAGGGGGCAGTAAGTAAGAAAGACAAAACTAGATAAGTTTGAAAATGATATCAGGAAAAGACTAGAACTGAACCCGGTAGAAAAGTGTTAAAAAATAGATATTGAAATGCTAGCGATGCAGAACGATTTTAATTGTTCTCGCAAATAATTGAATATTAATTATGTCAGATATAGAGCGATTGTATATTCTTTAAGAAATAACTCGATATTAAAAATGATGGTTAAACGAATAGACATAACAAAATTTAAAATGTTATATAACAAATAGATTTAATGACACAATATTATTTACAGATTTTTTTTGGTTATGAGAAATGTATATGTGCAAAGGGCATGAGTAAATTAAAACGTGATAAAGTCACGTTGGTTGACCACACCTCTGACGTCATAAAGAAAGGAGGTTCTCAATGTATTGAGATCGTGTTCGAAATTAGACAGAATCACGATCACAGTGACAGAGTCAGAGACAAGAATTGGATAGCGACTTAGGTAAGCTGATGCCCTTAGAAGCGAAGTGGATGAGATAAAAGGAGACCATTTAGCCATACAAGCTTGAATTCCTGAGTCATCTATCAGCCGGCTGAAAAAAGAATGACCATGTATAGTTTGTAACTTTTAGTCTTCTTGTCCTCATTTCACCTGAAAGGTAAATGTGTTCTGCCTACCATCATCTTAAATGAACTTGTGTAACCTCCTCAAGTATTAATTTTCTGTCTCTTTCATCATCAATAATGTAGCGCTTCTCTATCAATGTTAACAAGACCTGTTGCATAAATGTCCTAACTCAGTATTAATTATATGAAGTCCTCAACAATAGTCACAGTCGTCGTTGTAATGTAAAGAGATATAAAGTCATTATCATTTTGTTCAGAGTCTCTGTATTACATGTCTCAATATATACCCGCTAAGCAACATACAGTATGATTTGGTGCCGTGTTGGAACTTTCCAGCAAGGGAAGTGTATTCGGACCTGGCTAAACCCACAAACAAAACGTTAAGAAAGAAAACATGCAAAGAAAAAAACTGCCTACCTAACTAGATAAAAAAGAATATATACAAAGTATACAGAGTCCATAGGCACGAAAAAATGCCAGACACTTAATACACACATAAACACAATAATCATGATCAAAAAGAAGAAGGGGAAAGATGCACCCTCAACATGAAAAAATGACAATTTATCGCACACATACACACAATGTAAAGAAATAAAGAAGAGTCGGACATCGACTTAGTGAAGCTGATGCAATTAGATCCGAAAGAAAGGGGGGGGAGGAACCATACAAGCTTGAATTCCTGAGTGAGCAATCAGCCGGCTAATTAATAAAGGCTCACTATCTAAATTTTATAACTGTGTTCGTGTCGTCATTACAACTGAAAGGTAAATGTGTTTTGTCTATCCTCATCTTGTAAACGAACTTTGTATAACTTCCTTTCAATCATTAATTGTCTGTCTCCTCCTCCATCATAAATGAAGTATCTATCCTCTGAGTAAAAGAACTGTATTACACATTCCTTCAACAATTCGCATCTCTCTTAGAATATAAATATCATTATCATTTTCTGTTCTGAGTCGCCGATATATACGCACGCCTATATGCAGCCTCGACCCAGCTACACAACACTAGCCCTTATACTTACTAAGAAGTTTATAAGCTCCCTTTAAGAGAAATGCTTCTCAACACCCTTGAAAACTTCATCAGTCTGTTCCGTACTTAAAGATTATGCGATTTTTTATATAGGAATCACCATAGAAATATACTTTTTTAAAAAACAGTAATGAATTTTCCGAACTCAATATTTTTCAATTTTTAAACTTTAAAAATCTATCAAAATTTTTCTATTGTTTCTATTTTTGCGATATTTTCAGAGTCAATGTGAAATGTTATGTCCTTTCCAATAAACTGAATATAATATTTTAGACAAACGTTTTTTTTTTAAATTCACACCCACCCCATTTTCAAGTGTCTATTAAAAAGTACATAATTAATTTACTCACCGAAAAGTAAATAATTAATTTACTCACAAATTAAAGAGAACAGGTCAATAAATAATATATTCAAATTTAAAACAAAAAAACGTAGTGTTTTTTAGAATTTTACCTGTAAAGTTTGAAGTTTAAAACCTTTTTTTAAACCACGTTATTTGTGTTTTCTTTTTTTTAATGGAACCTTGGTCCTTGCTCCTTTAATTGAAAAAAAATTAGATTGAATTACATTTTTCGAGGAGTAATAAGCCTGGAAAGACAGAGGGTCGAATAATTCACGCCTCCCATTTTGAAATTTCTATTAAAAAGTAAATAATTAATTTATGTACCAAAGTCTTATATATCACAAATTGAAGAGAAAAGTTCAATAAATAATATATTCAAATTTAAAACAAAAAAAGGTACTGTTTTTAAGAATTTACCTGTAAAGTCCGAAGTTTAAAAGCTTTTAAAAAAAAAACACGTTGTTTTTTTTTTGAATGAAACCTTGGTCATTGCTCCTTTAATTGAGAAAAACATTTCGAGGAGTTATAAGCTTGGAAAGATGGGGTGGAATTATTCACTATTTTCACAAAATTTCTGACACACCTAGTGGAACGGCTCATCAAGAACTTGTTTATGTTGGACTTGAAGTCAATCAGATTGTAATCAGCTGGAAAGCAGGAAAACAGAAGACAGTTACACATGCTTGCAGTTCTAAGAAAGACGCCTTTTTCATGGAATCTACGTTTAGGTTTATGCACAGATAAAGAGTGGGGGGGAATTATTGATAGTGTTTTCAGTTAGACGAGTGTTTCCTGTGAAAGTTTGGCGAGGGGGGACCATAGGTTGAAGCTCAGTCGAACACTTGTCATGAAAATAACGATAAAGCAGAGACAAACTCGCAACATCTCTTCTGTCAGATACAGGTTGCAGGGAATAGAAAAGGATATGTCCTACGAGGATACGAAGTCTATTTTGAACTCTATCAAGGCAAGACAAGTCCTTTCTAGCAGTTCCTGAGCATATGTGGCAACAGTACTCCATACTTGGACGTACCTGGCTCTTATATAGATAGAGAATTGCATCAGCAGTGATATATCTACTGAATCTATAGAAGGATCCCACCATTTTCCCAACAGCCGTGGCAGCAGATTTGATGTACATGTTCCATTCCAGATCAGGAGTAAAGATCAATCCCAGAAGCTTGTCAAAACATGAGGCCTCTCGAAAACGAGAGCCATTCATTCCAATTGGTGCCAGATGTGGATCATAACGTTTATGATGTAAAGATAGAAGCTTGGTTTTAAATGCATTAAAAGAAACCAACCACTCCTTTCCCCATTGTACTACTGGCTCAAGATCAGGAGTAAAGATCAATCCCAGAAGCTTGTCAAAACATGAGGCCTCTCGAAAACGAGAGCCATTCATTCCAATTGGTGCCAGATGTGGATCATAACGTTTATGATGTAAAGATAGAAGCTTGGTTTTAAATGCATTAAAAGAAACCAACCACTCCTTTCCCCATTGTACTACTGGCTCAAGATCAGAGTAATGACAATTAGAGAGAACTTGGTCGTTTACGGTCTTAGATTGGTAATCAACTATCCAGTACATACCAATCCTTCCCCAGTGTCTCATAGGGATGTTGCTGGAATCTGTGATGAAGAGAGAAGTGGTCAAACACCTTAGCAGAAAAAGCTACTCAGTGACATTCAATATATTTCCCATTCTGCTAGATCTACAGCTGTTATGCTAACTGTAATATCGCACAAGATTAGTGACTCTCTTAATAAGGGCTCCGTTTCAACAGCAATAGATATTGGTACTCCAATGCTTTTGATAGTGGATTGCATAAAGGTATACTTCACAAGATTTCAACCCATGGAATAGCTGGAAATGTCTTCTCAATTATTATTTTTTCTATGAAAAGTCAAATAAGTAGTAATCTATGTGCAGAAATCAAAAGCTCACAGTATTAACGCTGGTGTCTCTCAGAGTTCCGTCTTGGGCCGAAGTTTTCTTGATCTTCAACAATGGTCTACCAGATCACATGCTGGCATCATTCATAAACATTTATTTAATCGACACAATATATGGCAACACTTCAAAATCGATAATGACCAAGACTTTTCTGGTTCTCTATCTTCTGATCTTGAGGACGTGGTGTAATGGAGTAAATATAGCTGGTTAATTTTCTCGACATAACTGCTCTGACCTCTATCTGGACCCAATTAAAATGAATAGCTCTCGTTTCGGGGAAGCACCATCTATTGACAAGCTTCTAGGAATGAACTTCACTCCTGGTCTGAAGTTAAACACATCAAATCTGTTGCCAAGATCGCTGGAAAAATGTTTGGATCATTCTAGTGCTCCAGTAGGTATAAGACCCGAGCATGCCCTTAAATAGAATACCTTGCTATTTCTGGACAGGAGCAGCACGTTGCGACTTATCTTGCTTTGATATATTTTAAAACAGGCTATAAAACCAAGTAGTTGATTTCCATTTTCTTTTATCCGTGCCCTTTTTCCCAGAGAAGAAACGTTGTCTCTGCCCCATCTTTATTTTCAAGTGCTCGTCTAAGCTACAATGTATGTCTCCTTTACTATACTTTCATAAGACCACTTTACCTGTTACAATTACTGGCAACAATTTTTCCCATTCTATAGTCGGGCCTTAATCTAAACGCAGATATGATGAGGAAAACTTTCACTGGCTGATATTTTAATCAATATAAGTTGAATTTAAAAAATCTACTTGATAAAATTACGTGATTTTGTAAATAGTTCGTCCAGGTCTTGATATGTGTGTACTTTTTTAGCATTATGATTAAAATATCGTCGATACAATTTGCTTAACTTGAGTCAAGTTTTTTTCATAAGCTTTGCCTTCGCGTCCAATGCGCACATGTTGTTGAGCTGTCCCTTTAAATAATCCGAATTCCATCCGAATATGCCATTATCGATTACTAAACTTCTACCTTACATTGATTAACCCTTATCCTTTAGTTGACTTCAGGCCTTGATATGTGGTGAAACGCTTACACAAAAATGATCCACAACATTAAGCATATAAAACACAAGAATTAGAAGCACATTTAAAGTTACTCAGTTCTATTCAAATCTACATAATGTATAAGACATGTCTAACTGTGATACATACATAATGCAATATTATCTCTCTCACTCTCTCTCACTCTCTCTCCACATATATATATATATAAATATATATATATATAAATATATATATATATCAAATAGTCAAAGGGAACTGATGACAAAATCTCTACGAAAGCCATGAATCTATATCTCTTTCGGTTTGTGAAATTCTCACATTTACATCATGAAGATTTGGATACGGTCAATTAATTCAAAATCTTTTTACTTCCATCCTACTTAACTGTTTCTTTTCAGCATCATGTGTGAGAAATGTAATAGAAACTTTGTTTAAGTCTTAAAGCAATACTTAATTAGAAATATGTAAACATCGATAATGTACCCGTTTCAACTGTCAAATGATTTTCCATTATCTGAATATGTATGTATATTGCACAAAATATTGAACAATGACCTTTTCTTTCGGAATTTGTTCGTGGTGCTAAAACATATTCATGTAGTAAAAACCATGAGTAAAATTTTTGGTTTCAGAAAAGTGTTTAAATTTTTGAAAAAGCGTAATTGAAATAATCTATATATTTATAAGATAGTGTGTGTATTTTGTGTGTCACGCTTACATCATATGGACCGTAGTTTTATTTTTACAGACATCCATTTCTTGTAATAAATAATTTTACCAAGTATCCGTCATAAGTTTTGGTTCTAGTTTTAATTATAGCGGATAGCACTCAAATCATTAGTTTTTAGCAATAATTGTACCAAGAATTCTTCATAAGTATCGGTTACGGTTTCGATTATAGCTGATGACACCCACACATGATATATTTTTTCATAAAACAATTTTTCCAAGAACTATTTACAAGTTTGGGTTTCGGTTTCGATTATAGCTGATGCAACTTAATCATGTATTCGTATTATTAATAATTTTACCAAAATGTTTTCCTAATGTTGGGTTTGGTTTCGATTATAGCCAGTAATCTATTTTTTGTGAAAAATGTTATCAAAATTGCTTCAAAAGTTTTGGTTTCGGTTTAGATTATTGCTGATGGCCATCAATTTAAATATATATATATATATATATATATATATACATTTATTTCATAAGGTTTGGTTTTGGTTGTAATTTAACTGATGCACCCAAGTAATATAGATATTTCTTTTAAATCGCAACTTCATAATATATAATAATCGATAGAATAGTAAGTCTAAAATAACAGATATAAAATCATCAGCATACATTACGACCGGGTTACGCAGGCGTTCGTGCTAATATTTTGCAGTTTAACAAAAGAACTACAATATTGTCCGACCGTCTCTATTTTCGCTGAATGGCTACAAAATGCCGACATCAATATATACTTCATATGAATGAGTCCCATGTGTAATTGACATGACCCTGTTCTCTGTGTACTTCTTACTAGACCGGCTAGTATAAAACTAATTGAAAATTATTGAAAAATGAAGAGATAGTTTATGTATGGGGGTGCCTAGTAAAATCATTTCAGTGAATAAATACACAACAATATATATATATGTACATGAAGTTAATTTGGATGACGAACTTAAATTTATCACTAAGTCCCTTTGTAGTAATGGTTACCCCCTGAATATTGTTGAAACTACTATCAATAAGAAAGTTTCTAATTTTCATAAATCCAAAGAAATTATAGCTAATAGATGTTCTGTGTACCTACGTCTACCTTGGCTAGGTAACATCAGTGACCGATTTGCTAAGCAAATTTCTTTGTCTGTGCAACGGTGTTATTTTGCATCGGACCCGCGTGTTGTTCTTTCAACTAGGCCTATGTTGCTGTCTATTCGCAAAGATGTTCTTCCCCCAACCATAATAATTCTATTATTTAGTTATTTAAATGTAGTTGCAGTGCGCACTATGTTGGGCGAACATCGCAAAGATTAGATTTTCGTTTGAAACAGCATGTGCCTTCAAAGATTCGTTAAGCAAATTTTTCACCCTCGGATGTTCTGAGTAATATGTATCGTTCTGCAATTTGCGACCATCTTATAAATAACCATGCGTGTGCCACGAATTTCAGTGCTGACATGTTTACGATCCTTAGTAAGTCGCACTCTCCCTATCATTTGAAAATTTTAGAGACTCTTTTTATTAAGTCTTTGAGACCTTCTCTTTGCAAGCAAAAAGAAAATCTTCTTGGACTTAATTTAGTGTCTATGTAATTGTTCCCCCGTTTATTTCTGTTTTTTCCTACCCCCGCCATTTTCATGGCCTTTTTTGTTTGTTTTAAATCGTATTTTCCTCGATTTAGCTTTGATAAGTGAGGAACGAAACCTAGTTAGCTCACCTTTATTTTCATTTTTTATTTTATAAAATCATTATGCTTTTTGATCTGTATTTAGGCGTTATAAAATTCTGTACCCCCCTGAAAATTTTCAAATATGTACATATATATGTCCTTGCTAATGAAGCTGGACATTTCTGTGACCGGGGATCGAATCTCTCGACTGGCGTTAATCGTGATACCCTGCACTGATGATTCCCGAAAGGAAAAAACACTAGTGGCTGTAGGTATTTATTAATTATTTTAGTAAATTAGAATATACATATATATATATATATATATATATATATTTATATATATATATATATGTGCCATTATATATATATATATATATCTGTCATTATATATATATATATATATATATATATATATATATGCCATTATATATATATGCCATTTATAAAAACTAAAAGAAGAGTAGAATGAGGTTTTCCTATTTTTATTTATTCCGAAGACTGATGAATTACGAATGTTATTGTAATTGAAACCTCGCATATGCATACATATGCATACATGTAGGCACAAACATTTTTAAGAAAATGTTACTTATTTGGCCCTGTTTAGTTTCATTATATTGCTCTTGAAAGTCACAGCAGTACAATTATATATATGTGTGTGTGTGTGTGTGTGTGTGTGTTGTGAGAGAGAGAGTGTGTGTGCGCGTGTGAATGTGTGTGTTTGGTCAGGGGCATTACTTATTGCACGCCCCTTGTAATGGCAAAAGTTAATAGAACTTGGCACCCCCACTTAAATTTTGACTATGTGACACAATCCCCCCCCCTCAATATCAAAATCTTGTACTGTTCAACATTTAAAAAAATAGTAACAAAAAAGGTAATCAATAGTAGGTAATTAATTTCTTTCTGTAAACGTAACTTTACAGGAGCACGTACCTGAAAACTTACGTTATCCTTCCTAAAGTTATTATTAACATGATGATGCATTTCATAAACAAACACTTTTTTCATCTAGCACTTTACGCATTGAATGGATATCTAGTCCTTCCGAAATAAAGAAAAATTATATAAAAGTTTTATATAAAAGCTAAATCGTACGAAAGGCAAGGTAACTTAAACATCTGCCTTTAGGCACTCAGCTTCATCACATAGTCGTATGGAAGCGAAAGGATCGGGCCACCGTACCGGTCACAACATACTAAGTGTAGGAGTTAGAAGCGTATGAATAGATGTTTGTTATTATTATAGGAAGTTTAAAACTCAAACCTCGTTAGTGTAAACAACTGCACTACGGCTATAGAAACATTAGACAAAACCAATGTGGTATATAAGTTCCGATGCCTACATAGGAGAATGTCATTTTCATAACAATAATATTAATACATGCATTGTATATAAAACAACAGCATTGTTCCGTCGCCTTCCTATGCATTGAACATACACACGTGCTATATATAAACATTTACAAAACGGGCATAACTGTTCCCGTCCAACATTACACAAATCCTTGTAGATAACGCTAAAATTGTTTAGCATTCAATTAATCCTCCGAAAAGCTACAAGTTTGCTAATACTGGATCAAGATCACTTAAATTCTAGAGCAGAGGTTTTTAATTGACTTAGTTTTTAACCGATTTTTTAATCGTGTTTAAATCCGCCACTGCTCCATACACTTTATTGAGAATTTTACATTTCTGCGTCTTTACTTTTAAAGTTTTTCTCCAATCAACATTCTCTGTACTAAATCTACCTGAAGATTATTAATGGTCAAATCGCCATCGCTTGTAATTCTTATCGAACTTTTATTAATACCTGAGATTTTCCCATGAAAGAAATCGACAAAATAAAAAACAATTAATAAAGAAAAATATATAATAAGACAAACTCTTAAGCTTGCATACAATATCGTTTGTTTAAATAGGCAAATAAGTATATATATATATATATATATATATATGATGATTGCAATGTCTTGTCAGACGAGTGCCACTCCCTCAGACATTTAAAATCCATGAGCCTAAATGTCTGAGGGAGTATCCATACAAATATGATGTTACAGAGTCTTAGCTTTGTACGACGGCTAAGTCTCTCTCTCGGTTCAAAATGTTGATATATATATATATATATATATATATATATATATATATATATATACATATATATGAATATATATATATATATATATAAAGTAAACATGTGTACACTATGAATAGAATAATAAAACTCGAATATCTATGATAATCAACTGTATTACTTTATCAGATTCTTAATATAAAGTTTATTACACAACAATTTTATGTGGTTTCGATGACAGAACACATTATTCTATTATTTATATATTGAACAAATAGGTTTCTGTAGATATACCTTCTTTGTAAGGTCACTTTATCTTATTTTGTGTGTGTGTGTGTTTTTATTGAGCTTATTTCATAGTTTCAAAGACACATTCATTTTGTTGTAAACTTTTATTTGTTCAACGTGCTACAAGAATAACTTCTGGAACACTTCACTCTCTCTCTCTCACTCTCTCACTCTCTCTCTCTCACTCTCTCACTCACTCACACTCTTATGCTATCATCTTTGTAAATATATCCATTCGTTTGTTATCTCTTTTGTGAATATTAAAACTGAATCCATATATATATATATATATATATATATATATATATATATATATATATATATATACTTAATTTACTCACATAAAATTAATATACGAAAGTATAGATTTATGCGCAAACTTTAAGTATTTACTTCAAAAGTGCGCAATACGTAGGTAGAGCTAGTTAGTAAGTTATAAAATGTATATGGCGATTAAGCTACACTGAATATTCCACGTTTTATCCACTTTAGGACTCTCCATGCTTATGCGCATAACCCTGAAGAGCCCTAGAGTGGATAAAACGCGGAATATTCAGTGTAGTTTAATCAACATATACATTTTATAACTTATATATATATATATATATATATATATATATATATATATATATATATTTAGTTGTACTATTTACAACAGATAACATGAACAAATCGATTTAGATACAAAGAGAGAGAGACAGAAAGAAATCGAGAGAGGGCGAAGATTTTAAGTCGCGGGTTGGTGTATCTGTACATAAGGACTGTAGTAATGTTACTCACCCTAACTACTGGCTCTCTAAATGTTCGTCTTTATTTTCATGTTTATATCAAATAAACATCTTGAATCGAAATGGTTCATTGTGGTATTGTTTACGTTTACGGTCAGTTTCCAGAACCTTTCAACTCTTCATCAAGAAGAAGTTTTTGTTATAACGCAATTAATAGCTGGCTTTGCCCAGATCCTGATTTTCGTATGTGAAATACATGCCATTTTTCCCGGCATCGCCCATGCCCTATCGAACACATATAATTTACCCTATCATTACGATGACATAGGTGTTTGTTATCTTATATTTTTGTGTTTTAATGCCATGCTCTTATTATCCACTGCAATTATACGCCGTTTAAATCCGCAATAAAGACCACGCTTCAAATTGTGGGTTATTTTGATTTCGAATTTTTTTTTCTAGAATTGATTAAATAACTATTTTTAGAAGAATTTTGTAACAAGCGAGATAGATATTTCCACCAGTTTCATGACCGTAAATATTACAGAAATTAATATAAATCTATTAGATATTAAGTATTACCATTAATCTTGTGTTGAACAAGATATCATGAAGCGCCATTCGTCCTTATTTGTATCATACTCCTATGAATTTCCATCTGCATTTTTGTCTCATGAAATATTCAGCATAAAATAGGTATTAGCGTACGGAGTAAAAAGTACACGTAACCTCTCTCTCTTTCTCTCTCTCCCCACCCTCTATCTCTCTCTAAGTATATATATATATATATATATATATATGGACATATATATGTGTGTGTGTGTGTGTTGTCTGTATCTGTCTGTCTGTGTGTCTGTATTTGTGGCTGTGTGTGTTTATGTGTGTGTGTGTGTGTGTGTTGTCTTTGTCTGTGAGTGAGTATGTGAATGTGTGTGAAATATTTATCAACTACGGATCACGGAAGACGAAAATAACACGAAATCCGATCTTCGAGAGTTTTTGAAGGACTTCACTTATCTCCATTGATTTTTGCTTCCGGTATATTTCAACGCAGCCACTTGCATTTATCGGTTGTTAACTTGTGACTTGTGCAGACTGAGCTGTAGAAATATAAAAGCATGCCTCGCTGGAAGGGTAAATAAACTGTTCCAGATTTGTCGGACTGTTCGATACGGTTTCCTCTGAGTATTATTTCTAATTTTGAAAGTTTCAGAATTGGAAACCATTCAAAGGTCTACGTGTTGTTACATTTTAGTATTTAAAGCATATATATATATATATATATATATATATATATATATATATATATATATATATATATATATATATATACTGGTTATGTTTTATCATTTTTATTGTTTCATCTTTTGGTCAACGGTAACATTTAGTTTAATTCCTTGTACATTACTAGCATTTCTTAATTTCAGATTCACTCTTGCATTCAAGCGAACCTTGGAAAGATATTTCATAGAAAAGTACAATGAGAGAAATCGGTCAAATAAGAATATCACATGCTTCTATGAACCACTAGACTTTGGAATTCCCTTCCGGCTCCCTGTTTCCCCAACTGTACTGACATGCAGAAGTTCAAGTGTAACGTGAACCGAAATCTTGCTGCCCAACTCCCTACACAGTACTCCTGTAGCTTTTGTTCCTGAGAGTAGCCCCCCCCCAATCAAAGTGGCAATGTGGCTTGTTTGGAGTGAAAATATATAATATCATTTTTTTTTAAAATAAACCCCAAGTGCATGCTCATTCGTGCATTCTTTTTGAGTGTTTAATGATATATTTATCTGCGTGTCTCTATATGTCCAGTTGTTATGTCCTGTATGCTGTTCTCATCCTATTGTAAACATATGCATAATACATTATCCATACATCATTTTCTTAGCGTGGTAAGGTAAATATTATTGTAGCGTTTCAATTTCGATTTTTTCTATAACCAAGTTATCTCCTTTCTTAAACTATTCTTCGTGTAATTTTTTTCTTGATTTAACCCATTTAACAGACGGTCAGATTTCTGCAATAAGGCATATGTATTTGATTGAGTGCTATATTTACAGTCTTTTATATTTATTAATCGACATACCTAATATCTCACTATGTAGTGTGCTATACGGTTATACAGTTCCAGTGCATTGAGATGGCCTATTTTATGGACGTGGCATATTGTCCAATCTAATTATGGTTCGGAATATTTACTTTGCCTACAGGCAAATATTTATTTGATGTTTCTGTACCTACACACACATACACACACATATACATATATATATATATATATAATTTTAAAAAGAATTCAATTAAATGCTGAGTTATAAAAACGTTTCGAATTTTGAAGCTTAATAATTATAACATCTTATTCTGACTTAAGTATATAAGCGGGGGGTACCCGGCGTTGCCCGGGTGTTTGGAAGTGTGTCTGTTAAAAAAAAATGTTGGCCGGCTAAAAGAAAAAAGAAAGTTTTAGTAGGAAGGAAGGATTGCACCCCCAAGCCTTGACGGGCAGGTGGAAACAAAAGAGAAAATAAAGCCAGACACCTAACCATCTTGGCCACGAGGGAAAGGAACTGATAAGCACGTTAAGTGAACGGTGATAAAGCGAAATAAACAGGTACGTGGAAGTAACGTGCTGCCTGACCTATTTTTGCGTTGCAAGACATATCATGCGCTTTTCGAAGACGCAGGGAGCTGGTAAGAAATTAAATACACACGCGACCCCCCCCCGTTCTTAAGTCGTAGTTATTATGATTTAGACTCGATATAAAACGATCAAGAAGAAGCGAGCCGAACTAGAAGGCCGACGAAAAAAGCCTTTTGCAGACATACACAAAAAGCGATAATACATACATACACAGACACATTTTCGCTTTTATATATATAGATGAATAATATACCAAATTATCATTTTTCTGCGTATAAAGAAATATAAATAATATATATATATATATGATAAAAGTTAATTATTGGATTTTAATTATAAGGTGAGCTCAAATGATTAAAACTGCCGAAAACATCCACCCATTAATATGGGAGGGGAGATTATCTTCAAAAGCGTCCTGAATTGATAATTGAGCACCGGACTTATACTAACTAGATAAAATAAGTGGCTTGTACCCCCTTTTTTAATGGAGAGTAGATAATACAGTGGATATGTAAACGGCAGCTCCAGTAACTCTCGCTTCTCCTTTTTTGTCCCTCAGTCCTCATTAAAATGAATGATTTTTCTGACAAGGGGTGAAAAAAGGTGCATCCCAGGTCGGTAGTACTTCGTGACCAGTAGTCTGAGATGTCGGAAATGTTTCTGTCTCTATTTCTATACTTGTGGCCATGTCACTAGTAAGGGTGCTGGAGGTAAGCGTTTCGTCTGGGCTGACGTTATCCGCCTGATAGTAAGGGGCCCGAACCTTGGATTAACCACTAAGCAGGCTGTCCTATCAGCAGGCGCACATTACTGGGACTGCTGTATTGCCATTTGGTGAATGGACTCTAGACCATGCAGTAGTCTCTGGTGGGGCCTCTCGATGACATACTAGTGTGCAATTGTTACAGTTTTACAATATCATGTGGTACAAAAAAATCCTGTCTTTTTCTCTCTTACTTTCCCTCTCTGTACTGCTCTAACCAAGTATGCCGACCTGTTCCACAAATCCAAAAACTTCAACATGAAATATCTCCAGAAAAAAAAACACTCGAATCAACCTAGAGCCTCATCTTCCAACATAGATCCCTACTACCATGTCTCCTTCTCCAAGATCAGGAGTCTACGTTCCAACCTTTCAGAGGTTGAAACACAATTACATGAGACGACACCGGACATATTTATTCTAAGCGAAACTGGAATAGGGCCGGCCACTTCCCTTGATGAGTTCATAATTAACGGATACTCTAACTGAACATCTAAATCTGACCCCCAAGATCGGCATGGGCATGGAATGTGTGCCTACATTAATGATGGCTTCCCATGTGGCAGGAATATCTCTAGAGAATATCCTAATTTGCCTTATATGTGCTTCCGGGTTGCACTTGCTTACACCACTGCATTTATATTTGCCCCCTATCGGCCCCACAACAGCGGAGTTACAATCTTTAAGAGCATATCTGAGAAAATAGACCATATCCAGTCTGCACATACTTCGGCTAACATGCACATCTGTAGTGACTTCAACGTCAATAACGTGGAATGTCTGACCCACTCAAATAAGCCGGACCATGAGTGGAGGTTATGTCATGATTTTGCCATTGCTTATGACCTCACTCAGATTGTTCGCGAGCCCACCTGTGTGCCCGATAGTACAGATCAATATGCAAGCCTCCTAGACCTTTTTCTCTCAACTTCCCGTGAGCTATGTTCATGTTAAGTTCTTTCTCCTCTAGGATCCTCCGACCACTCCGTCATATCAGTTAAGATATAAATGAAATGTAATAAGTCCCCAGACGTACACCTCCACCGTACTGTATACCGATACTCTATGGCTGACTGGGATAGCTTCCGTACATTCATATCTGATCTATCTATGCATTCCATGTTTAAAAAGAATGTGTCCTCTATAGTATCAGATCTGACCGAATGGTTAATTGTAGGCATAGACCAATTCATACCATCTAAAAAAAATTCTAACAAAAACCTACCAGCCAACAATGGTTCTCCCCAGGATGTGCTGCTGCCATCTCACACAGAAATCATTTTTCCATAGCTACCAACGTTATAGATGCACTGAGACTAAAGCTGCTTTCCGGAACGCCAGCATCCACTGTAAAAGAGTAATAAAAAATGCAAGAGAGCTATATGCCCAGTTTGTAAAATCCAAAGTAGCTGATCAGCGGATTCGTTCCCATCAGTTTTGGCAAATAACCAATACGATCCTGAACAAAAGTGTGCGTTCTATCCCAACCATTATTAACGGACCAGATGTCATCTGCGTCAGCTTCAGACAAGGCCAGACTATTTACTAAGAACTTTGCAGCTAATTCTACCCCATGCGACGAAGGCCATCAACTCCCCATATTTCCTCCTATAACACAGAACACGCTAGGTAACATACAAATATCTGTGCATGAGGTCGCCAAGCTAATCAAGAACCTTGATTCGAGTAAAGCAACTGGCCCTGACGGCATCCCAATTAAAGTGTTAAAAAAGCTTCAACCAGAACCTGCTCCCATACTTACACAGCTGTTTAAGCTATGCCTTAAGGAGAAGTGCTTTACAACACCCTGGTAGACCTCATCAGTATGCTGTGTATTTAAGAACATGGGTGATAAGTCATCTCCCTCTCAGTACAGACCAATAAGTCTCCTGTGTGTCATGAGTAAGTTGCTGGAATCCATATTAAATAGAGAGATAATAAACCACCTCAGCAGGTATAACCTTCTTAGTGACACACAATATGGTTTACGCCCTACAATATCTACCGCCGATGTGCTAACGGTTATATCTCATAGGATTAGTGAATCTCTTGACAATGGCTCCCTTTCTATGGCAATTGCTCTTGGTATATCAAAGGCCTTCGACAAGGTATGGCATAAAGGCCTGCTTCACAAGATATCCAACTACGGTATAACTGGAAATATTCTCTCTATCATTAAATCATTTCTCTCTGATAGACTCATAAGAGTATTGGTTGATGGACAAAAATCAGACGCCTGCAGTATTAATGCTGGAGTCCCTCAGGGGTCCATCCTGGGCCAACTCTCTTCCTGATCTACATCAATGATCTCCCTAAACACCTACTTAAATTATTCGTTTATATCTATGCTGATGACACGAGTATCTACGGCAACACATCAAAGGCTGTACATGACAAAGCTTTCTCTGATTCTCTCTCCTCTGATCTCGAACGAGAGGTTCAGGGGGAAAGACGTAGCTGGTTACATTTAATGCATCTAAAACCAAACTCCTATCTTTATATCATCAACGCTCTGATCCCAACGTGGCATCAATTGAAATGGATGGTTCTCGTCCAGGAGAAATCCCATCTTTTTCAAGTTTCTGCGCTTGACCTTCACTTCTGATCTGAAATGGAACACGTACATCAAGTCTTTTGCTACTGATGCAATTCTTTTCTATATAAAAGCCAAGTACGTCCAAGTATGGAATACTGCTGCCATATCTGGGCAGGAGCTGTTAAAAACAGCCTATCCTTCCTTGACAGAGTACAAAATAGAATTTGTGGCTTAGTGGAGGATGCCCTTTTTTCTACCCTGCAACCTCTCTCCCACAGAAGAGACGTTGCAAGCCTGTCTTTGTTTTACCGTAATTTCCTTAGCAGCCGCTCGTCTGAACTCCAATCTCTGGTCCTTCCTCGCCAATTTTTTTTAAAAAAACACCCGTCTAGCTGAATCCACTGTGGAAACTTTCCCCACTCTTTATATATGCCCAAATCAAAACATAGATTCCATGAAGAAAGCTTCTTTCTTATAACTGCACGCCTGTGGAACTCTGTTCCGTCTGGCTGCTTCCTACCGGACTACAATCTGGATGTCTTCAAGTCCGCCGGAAACAAATTCCTGATGAACCGCTCCCTTAAGTAGACACGTTATTAAATCTCCACACTAACGTACTGTACTTACAATAACCCTTATCCCTGAGTTGCTTCCGGGCCTTGATAAGTCGTGACCACCTTGTAAAAAAAGAAAAGGACCTTGAAACAGTATTTAATCGTACACAACTTAACTGATTATAATTGTAATGAAATTAGGCTTACAGTGTATCCTTGAAAGAAAATGTATACAGTTGTTGGATGTTGTTAATGTTCTCACTGGAAAATGTCTGATGAATTTGAAACAAGGGAATACAATACAACGTGTGGGGTTTTTTCGAGTTATTATGCCTGGCTTTTTAAATTCTAAATCTTCTCACAAAAAGAGAAGAGTATTTCTCTAGGTAACAGATAAAGATGTGGTGCCTAGCAAGGATATTATTAGATGATTATGAAACACCATTGTACAAACTAGTTTATTTATGAGTATAAGTAATGCAGATATAAATGTAATTGCTTGAACTGCAACAAGAACAACATTTAAATGTTATTGGTTCCAGTTTTTAAGAAGATATCTGTAAGATGGCGTCCATTCTTCTTTATGCACTGAGTTAATCCGTCAACTCTTTCCAGCATATCGATAGGCATGTTGGTGACAGCTCCACGAATGTTGTTTTTTCAGGCGGATCAAGTTTCTAGGATGATGGTTGGTAACAATTTATTTTAGATATCCCCATGAACATAATCACATGATAATAAAACAGGGGACCGTGCTAGCCAATGCAGATCACCCCTCAACGAGATGAGGTTTCCTGCGAAGTTCTCCCGAAAAACAGTCATTGACGCGCGCAACGTGTGTGCAGTTGAAAATCCTGCTGGAACGACACATTTTCGACGCCTAAATAGTTCAGTTTGGACCGAAAACACTCCTCGATCATGTTGACATAACGGTCTGATGTCACTGAACTGTCAGTTCGTGTTCTTCGAAAAATCATGGGCAATTGTGCCGACTCGCAATATTGCACACCAAACAGTTACTTAAATTGCGCATTTTTTTCCTTATTTACAGATCTTGAACGACAGAAGTGAACCTATCACTTAAGAAAAAAAATAGCGTGGATTAAGTTCCTGCACCATAACTAATTTATAGGGATTTAATTTCAATTCTTTATGAAGGATTCATCTCACAGAACGAGAAGACGCACCAGGAGCAGATACGATCTCAAAAATGATTGTCTCATCGCCTCAATGCTTTTGTATGTCCTTGCTGTTTGTGGAAGGCTATGTTTCTGTATTTGAAGTTGTTTAATCATAAAACAATTGACTGCCAGTCTGAAACACGACCACGGGGGGATACTGAAATGTCTTTTGATTGCACGTTGCATTGTGACGATTGAGCAACCGCTTGAACGAAAATGGCTCAGCAGTGAAGGCCCGTGTTAATTTCGCCCACTCCATGATGCAAACTGAGGTTCCTGAAAAATGAAACAAAAACATGCACATTCAGAACTAAAGTTTAAGCCTAACCTCTCAAAAAAGTTTATCACTACCATCCTCGGGGCAAAAATCGCTTTAGGGCGCCAACTTTAACTAAGCAAGTTGATTTGCCGCACTTGGATAATAATTACCAAAGGAAATTCGCGCGATACTATTGAAAATGTTGTTTTTATATACATAACTATTTATTTCTAATTATATATTCACCCCAAACAAAGCACGTTGCAACTTTAATGTAAGGGGCTAATATCGGGAGCCTAAGTTGCCGGGGTATTATGTAGGGAGTTTAGCAGCAAGATGTCTGTTCACATTACACTTGAACTTCTGCATGTCAGTACAGTTGGGGAAGGAGGAAACTGGGAGAGAATTCCAAAGCCCTGCAGTTCTAGGGAAGAAGATATTAGAGTAAAAGTCTTTCTTACATCTAGAATTCTGCCAATTTTTATGTAATTAGCCAAACGTTTCAATATAAAATAACCAAATCGTTATCTTGTTTAAAATTGTTCAATAAACATTTTGATCATAGCTTGATGCCTTTACAAAAAGTATATGTAACAACGTGAACGCAATTTGACTGTGGAAAAAAAGTACAATTTTGCACCGATATTGCAAACATCTACATGAAGATTTTCACAGAACATTAAAAAAAACTTTTTAGGTTCGTGAAGTTAAAGAGGACAAATTGCAAATGACATATCACGTTTCGAAATATTTTTTAAACACGTTTTATCTGATTGTTTTTTTATAGCGCTAGTGAAAGGGAAGCTGCACGATGAAATGATAATACACCGTACGTATACACGAATGCATTTCTATACCTAGCAACGTAGCATTATTAAACAATAATACATCTATAAATGTTATCTGTCATATAGAAATACTTGGTGCGTGTTAGGTTGCTAAAAATAAAACAAATGCCACACAAAATAAATTTAAATGCAGCACTTAAATAGACGATTCTAGATTCTATCAACTCTATCATCTTTTCAGTTAAAGAGCTCAACTGATCTCTAATCGTTTTTATTTTCCTGTAAAGAATAAACTGTATGACATTAACAGTAATATGTCAATACAATATCACTGAATCAGTTTTCGCATATATATATATATATATATATATATATATATATATATATATATATATATATATATATATATATATCCTGGCCACACCCGGCCACGCGTTGCTGTGGCTCAGTTTGTTAAAATGGAGCACATTCCTCATAAAAAATTGCATTTTGTATTGTTTATTTATTTTATTATTTTTGCAATTTTTTTATCAATAAAAGTTGGGGGGGCCGAGGAAAAGGTAAATTTTTTACCATAAATTGTTAGATGAAAGTTTTTTTTTTTTTTTTCAGGAATTTTTTTTTTAAAGAAAGTTGCCAGTAAAGATTTATTTTTGAACACGGAATTTTTATTATGAAAAGAAAAAAATGAATGTTTTATATGAACACTGTAAATAGTAGGTTAAAGTAGAGAAAAGTTAGATTTTTTTTCAAGAGAATGTACACATTTTTTGTCAATAGATGTTAAGGAAATAAACGGAAAAAATACTCATATCATTAATTAATTCTGCAAAAAAATAAACAAACAAACAAAAAAACTAATAAATGTCTTGGTTTTGTTTTGGTTTTGTTTTGGTTTTCAAATGGCGCTCGCCCAGGTAAAACTATTTTGAATATGTCATTTCAATTTTCTGTTT
Source organism: Euprymna scolopes (assembly GCF_053919585.1). Classification (NCBI taxonomy): domain Eukaryota; kingdom Metazoa; phylum Mollusca; class Cephalopoda; order Sepiida; family Sepiolidae; genus Euprymna; species Euprymna scolopes. Next base: position 139,636,166 of record NC_136491.1, on the reverse strand, counting down.
AAAAAAAAAATTGTTCCATGAAAAACTTTCCCGTTCTCATTAATTAAATCAAAACATTTCCAATTAAACACTTCCGGATATATGTTCTCTTTCACTTTCTTTATTTACTTTTACACCAACATTGGACTTTTATGAAATAGTTTGTTTTTTGGGGTTTTTTCCTAACAAATAAATAATTTAAACATTTTTTTGAATTGTCAAGATTCATTTTCTCCAGTAATATCGGTTTACCAAGTTTCTGGAAGTAATAAATGATAATTTCAGTTTAATTTAACGTTTCCGGAAGTAATAAATGTTAATTTTGGTAAATTTATTCTTTTCATTTCCGGAAGCAATAGTTCGGCCATATAATGATGTCTCCCTAGATTTGGATAGCAAGTGCGTGAAAAAAATGGCGTCTCCAATTTCGGCAATAAAGTGTAGAAGCACCCCAGATTTTTATGGGTCGCTATTTTTGCCATAAATTGTTAGGTGAAAGTCGTTTTTTTTTTCAGGAAAACTTGCACCTTTTTTTTTAAATAAAGTTGGTAGTAAACGTTTCTTTTAGAAAACAGAATTTGGTACTCCTTGGGTGTTGAGTTCCATGGCGACCAGCATAAAAACACGGATCGCTCTCTTTCTGACGCAAGCGCACGTAACACTTTAGTTATTTACTGACGTTGTCGTAGTAACTAAACGATTATTTGTCACATTTATTTTGAAAAAAGTTTTACCCTTTATGAATATTAAAAGAAAAATAACTAAACATTTGTTAATAATGCCTCACTTTTACAGACATTAGTTTTTAAATTTCTTTTTAAATGACGACTGTTATCGACTTTTTTTAATAGCATTTGCGGATGGGTATGCTGACATTTGTTTTTTTAATTTCTTTTTAAATGACTTTTATTTTAATAGCATTTGCGGATGGGTAAATAACGAAAAAAACTAACTAAGCCATTTACTGACAATTTCTCGGTATCTTGACTTTGATAAAATTTATTTGTTAAAAATATTTGTAAAAGTGAGAATTATCAGTAAATGGTTTAGTTATTTATTTTTCGTTTTTTACCCACCCATCCGCAAATGCTATTAAAATAAAGAAAGTCGATAAAAAGTCATTTAAAAAGAAATTAAAACAAATGTCAACATACCCATCCGCAAATGTTATTAAAAAAAAGTCGATAAAAGTCGTCATTTAAAAAGAAATTTAAAAACAAATGTCTGTAAAAGTTTAGTAATTTTTCTTTTAATATTCATAAAGAGTAAAAATGGAATGGAAATTTAAATTTCGCTCCGTTTTAATCTTTTTTTATTGAGCTTCTCCCAAACAAATGTAATCAAGAAAATAACATTCAACAATTGTACTTTATATATATAAAACACGAAATATTAAAAAATATATATATATATATATATATTAACGAAAGAGAAATAATTCCATTTTTAAACGAAAAAAGTCAATTTGGTATATAAAAGTTTCGTTTAGTGATGTCACGTGATGACACGCGGTGTGAAATAATTCTCCCCAAATGAAAAAAATGACCCATCCGTACAAAGAAAACCAAATATTTATTATAGAAAAATTACGTATAATGTTATAATTACAAAGAGATATATAGAAACACGCATGCGTACCGTAAACATATTATACCAAAATGCGGAAGCCATTCTTCCAGTGGTTATTTAGACTATTAATTACGAACGAACCAAGAGTTCCATTTATATATATACATATATATATATATATATATATATATATATATATATATATATATATAGTGCTGACAAAAAGAAATTCCGCACTTGTAATGTTTTCAAACACTGCAAATTTAAGCTAAATTGAATGTAACTGTTTTTGGTGGGGTTTTTTTACAAGGTGGTCACGACATATCAAGGCCCGAAAGCCACTCAGGGATGAGGGTTATTTTAAGTACAGTACGTTAGTGTGGAGATTTAATAAAGTGTCTACTTAAGGGGACGGTTCATCAGGAATTTGTTTCCGGCGGACTTGAAGACATCCAGGTTGTAATCAGGTGAAAAGCAGGCAGACGAAACAGAGTTCCACAGGCGTGCAACATATACCTCATTTGATTCGCCGTTTATTCCTCTATAATTTTATCTGTTTATATTTGACTTTTAATTGAAGTTATCTAGTGTTCACGTCAATTAAAAAAAAAACATACCTTCAAATTGAGGAGGCAAAAAGAAAGTCCACAGCAACAAATTCGCTTAAAACCAACTTAAATTATTGCCCCTAAATCAGTTTAAAATGTCCATCAACTGGCAATAAAACATCTATAATAGTAATTGTTGTTGGTCCAGGTTATACAACATAACATTTAGTCCATATGCAACTACATTCGCTTAGTGATCGTCAAGAGCTCATTAATCTCCGCCTTTCTGATTTATCCAATCGGGAAATTGGCCGCAGGTTGTAAGGTGATTAGAAAACGGTACGAAAACCTGTGCAAAAGCATCAAAACACCGGCAGTGTTCATGGTGCCCCTAAATCTAGTGGTACTACAATTACTTCTAACAGGGAAGACGATGCTATCAAGATCGTCACTATAAGAAACAGATTTGTTAGAAAATGCTCTCTGTCCACTGTCAAGAACATTATAAAGGAATTTAATTTGCGAGGATATGTTGCAATCCGCAAGCCAATTATTTCTATAAAGATTTCGTCAGATGCAATAAGGTGATGACTCTTTATATTAGTAAAAAGTGCTTTTTAGCGGCGAGAGCAATTTCAATAGGCTACGCAGTGATGGTAGGCAGTACGTCCGTCGGAGGAAACACGAAGAATTTTATCTTAGGTGGTGGAAGTTCCGTTTTGGTGTGGGGTATTATTGGTACAAATGGTCCAGGGCCTATAGTTCGCTTGCAAGGTCGAATTAATTCGATCTAGTACATTAATATGTTGACTGAGAATTTTCTACTTTAGTTTCGTCGGAATTTGGATGATAATCCCATCTTTATGCAGGATAATGATCTCAGTCACACAGCTGGTAATGTCAAGACGTTCCTGGAAGAGCATGTTATTAAGAGTGTGGATTGGCCTGCACAATCTCCACACCTTAATCTAATCGAAAACGTATGGCATTGCATTAAGCAACGGCTACGCAATGGTAAAATTCCGAGTGCGGACTTTCTTTTTCACCTGTATATATATATATATATATATATATATATATATATATATATATACATGTATATATATACACACATATATATATATTATTAGTTTTTTTTTGTTTTGCGATAGGTTTTGAATGAATTCAATTAATTACGAAAGTGCATGTTTATCTAAATGCGAGTTGGTAATAACTTTCCCTTTAATCAACTTGGTACCACCACATTGGGAGCGGCATAAATATTGTTATATATATATATATATATATATATATATATATATATATATATATATATATATATATATATATATATAAAATGAAAATTACAATTGAATTTACCAAAATGATCCAAGATGGTAAAATTAAAATAAATTATAAATATAAAAGAATTAATATTTATAAAATTATCTCGGCCAGATATAAAAGCTTGATAAAACCATATAGGAAATAGAGCTTATAATATGAGAAAACAGTTAATGAACTATCTTAAAAACACTTTTAAATGAGTTAAACCATATTTAATCTGAAAAGGAAACACTAAATAAATGGATAGTCCTTAATCCGCGGAATTTCGAAGTAATACACTCCTTCTCATCAGAGGGTAGGAATTAGCAAAATGCGGGATCGGATTTTGCATGAAGAAGTATTTGATGAAACAACAAATAAGTCAAAGATCTTACTTGAAAACAAAATAAGTTAAGCAGAGGGAATATGGTAAAGAAAAAAGGTGATTACACATGAATGGATAGTCTGGTGGAAGATAAAAAATCCAGTGACGGTAAAATCCAAATGTAAAACTTCAAGAAAGTTAAAAGAATTTCCATTTGTACAAGTAAAATCCAAGGAAATCCCGTAATAGTTATGTCTCGGAAGTAGAGTGAAAAGCACATCTTATTTTTCTTTTATTAATATTATTTTTTTCCTTGTACACATTTTTGTGAATTATTCCATGGATTTCTGCCTTTGGATTATTATGGGCCATCTTCTTCCAATTACAGGATTTCCTTGGATTTTACTTGTCTGTATATTTTTTTAAATATTGATTGTTTAGATAGGTATCTATGTGAGTGGAAATAGAGAAACACTGAAATATTCAGAATGTAACCGCAACCGGAAAAGGCATCGAGCAGTTGTCATTTTTTATTTCGCTTTTTGTTTTTTTGTTTCTTTTGTTTTGTTTTTTTTATACGTGCTTAATGTTGCGTTGATATATTTATCGTTTTCTTTTCATCTAATCGTATCAATTTTAATTGGCGTTGGATTTTATCAATCATGTACTGAAATCAACGATTCTTAACATATTCCGCTATTAATTGAATTTCGGGAATACAACTGACTTGAAATTTACTGATGCTATTGGGGAAATAATAAATTGAAGTCCAGTATCTGTTTGCCATCGATAGAAAGCAACGCATGAATTGTCAGTCTTCCTTTCTTAATGTCAATCATATTTTTTTTATACAGTGATCACCACTTATCAAGGCCCGGAAGCCCCTCAGGGATCAGGGTTATTGCAAGTACATTACGTTAGTGTGGAGATTTGATGAAGTGTTTACTTAAGGGGGCGGTTCATTAGGAATTTCTTAACATTGGACTTGAAGACATCCAAGTTGTAGTCCGGTGGGAAGCAGGCAGACGGGACAGAGTTCCACAGGCGTGCAGTTCTAAGAAAGAACCTTTCTTCATGGAATCAACGTTTTGATTTAGGCACAGATATAGAGTGGGGGGGAAATTTTTACAGTGGATTCAGCTAGACGGGTGTTTTTCATGAAAGATTGGCGAGGGGGGACCAGAGATTGGAGGTCAGACGAGCACCTGCCATGGAAATAACGATAAAACAAGGATAGGCTCGCAACGTCTCTTCTGTGGGACAGAGGTTGCAGGGTAGAGAAAAGGGCATCCCCCACTAAGCCACGAAGTCTATTTTGTACTCTGTCAAGGTAGGATAGGCTGTTTTTAGCAGCTCCTTCCCAGATATGGAAGCAGTATTCCATCCTTGGACGTACTTGGCTTTTATATAGATAGAGAATTGCATCAGTAGTGAGATATCATCTGGATCGGTAGAAGGACCCCACCATCTTTCCAGCGACCTTGGCAACAGACTTGATGTACGTGTTCCATTTCAGATCAGGAGTAAAGGTCAAACCCAGACGCTTGTCAAAACACGGGGCCTCACCCAGACGAGAGCCATCCATCACAATTGATGCCAGATGGGGATCAGAGCGGTGACTATGTAAAGATAGGAGTTTGGTTTTGGATGCATTAAAGGTAACCAGCACATCTTCCCCCACTGAGCCACGCGCTCGAGATCAGAGGAGAGAGAATCAGAGAGAACTTTGTCATTTACAGCCTTTGATGTGTTGCCGTAGATGGTCGTGTCATCAGCATAGATGTCAACGAATGATTTAAGTATGCGTTTAGGGAGGTCATTGATGCAGATCAGGAAGAGAGTTGGGCTTAGGATTGACCCCTGAGGGACTCCAGCATTTATATTGCAGGCCTCAGATTTTTGTCCATCTTCCACTACTCTTATGAGCCTATCGGAGAGAAATGATTTAATGATCGAGAATACATTTCCAGTTATACCGTAGCTGGAAATCTTTGAAGTAGACCCTTATTCCATACCTTGTCGAAGGCCTTTGATATGTCAAGAGCAGTTGCCATAGAAAGGAAGTCTTTGTCAAGAGATTCACTAATCCTGTGGGATATAACCGTCAGCACATCTGCGCTAGATCTTGCAGAGCGGAAACAATATTTTGTGTCACTAAGAAGGTTATTCCTGCTGAGGTGGTTGACTATTTCTCTATTTAATATGGATTCCAGCAACTTACTCATGATACACAGGAGACTTATTTGTCTGTACTGAGAGAGAGATGACTTATCACCCGTGTTCTTAAATACAGGGCAAACTGATGAGGTATTCCAGTGAGTCGGAAAGCACTTCTCCTTAAGGCAGCGCTTAAACAGTTTCGTAAGTATGGGAGCAAGTTCTGGTAGAAGCTTTTTTAACACTATAATTGGGATGCCATCAGGGCCAGTTGATTTACTGGAATCTATGTTCTTGATTAGCTTGGCGACCTCATGCACGGATATTTGTATGTTACCTAGCTTGTTCTGTGTTATAGGAGGAAATATGGGGAGTTGATGGCCTTCGTCGCATAGGGTAGAATTAGCTGCAAAGTTCTTTGCAAATAGTCTGGCCCTGTCTGACGCTGACGAGATGGCCTCTGCTTCATTGATAATGGTTGGGATAGAACGCACACTTCTGTTCAGGATCCTATTTGTTATTTACATAAACTGGTGGAAACCAAGCCGCTGATCAGCTACCTTGGATTTTACAGACTGGGCATATAGCTCTCTTGCATTTTTTATTACTCTTTTACAGTGGTTGTTGGCAGACCTGAAAGCAGCTTTAGTCTCAGTGCATCTATTACGTTGGTAGCTATGGAAAAAGTGATATCTGTGCGCGATAGCAGCATCACATTCTGGGGAGAACCATAGCTGGCTGTTAGGTTTTTGTTGAAATTTTTTAGATGGTATGAATTGGTCTATGCCTACAATTAACCATTCGGTCAGATCTGATACTATAGAGGGCACTTCCTTTTTAAACATAGAGTGCAGAGGTAGATCAGATATGAATGTACGGAAGCTATCCCAGTCAGCCATAGAGTATCGGTATACAGTACGGTGGAGGTGTACGTCTGGGGGCTTCTTACATTTCGTTTTTATCTTAACTGATACGACGGAGTGGTCGGAGGATCCTAGAGGAGAAAGAACTGAACATGAACATAGCTCAGGGGAAGTTGAGAGAAAAAGGTCTAGGAGGCTTGCATATTGAGCAATCCGGAATTTATACATAAATTTTATTTGCTCGTTCATAGATCTACGGGATTTTAGATTAACAAAAAAAATAAACCGGAAAATAAATAAAAGTTGGTTACCGATACATAATATTAATTCACAAATAAAATAATCGCGAAAAGAAAAAAAATTCAACACACTCAACTATATCGGCACAGTGAGAAGAGGTATTATAAAAGAAAGACCTTCTTTTAGTTTAGATGAAAAGCTCAGAAAACAAGAATTGTATCATTTCAACAACCGACCGTTGGTATACCCGAATTTTATCAGCTTCATTGTTACAGTCATTGTCAATGCAATTTTGCAAGAAACCTTTTGATGCATCTCTGCGATCGACGCACGTCTACGATAGGGTTGTTTTCTTACACACCGTTAATTGATGCAACAAAGAGAACACACTTCCAGAACATGAATATAATTGGTTCAGTCAACATACCAATGCAATTTATAATCCCCACTCGACCACTCTGGCGGATTAAAAAGCATAAGAGTTATTACGTTTAGATAATATCTTTCTTAAAAGTTAATTGCTAAAAATTCATTTTTACTTTAACGTTTATATACGAAGCAAAAGTTATATGAACAAAATATTATATCCGTCGTCATTCAGAATAAATAAATGAACTGGACAATTTGTATGCGACATCGAATCTTGGCTTATCAGATTTATTTTTTATTTCGACAATATTTGACAGAATCCTTCAACAGATCATCGCGCCATTATGTTTAAATCTAAACTTATTTGATTGATAATCAAAAAAGGTACAGTATATAAAATAAAACTATTTTAAACCAGGAATGTATCAAGAAAACACTCATAATATATATTATAGAGTAAAGATTTTTGCCCAGATTATATAAAAGTTATTTCCCAGGTGAAATAATGTGTCTAAAGAATAGAAAATTGTAAAACATTTTTTATTTCACCTTGCAAGTCGAAGGTATGCAGCGCATTTTTTCGCAGGTAGATGAGTAATAGGGTTTGATTAATAAAAGATCATAGCTATGAATTATTAAACACGTACGTTACTGTGTATTGAAACACCATATCTTTTACATATTTCGGAATCACAGATCCATAACTAATAATCCAGCTTTGCAGTTTTGGAAAAATAAATGTAGCGAGCTAGTCTAATGGTTACCGTACTTGACTCACTGTATTTTTATTTCAGTTTCGATCTCAGCTCGAAGATTTTTTAACCTTTCAAGAAGCTCGGCCCTTCAGACGACAAATACCGAAAAATAGGCTAAGAACTTACGAATTTGGAGTTTGAAGATTTCTCAATTATAATATTTAGGTAGATTTATGTCAATATAAAATGTGCAAGACAGACGACTTAATATATAAGTCAAGAAGAGCAAGATTTTTACACGTTACCTGATAAGCTAATCACATTACTGGTAACAAACATAGATAAATAAATATTTAAAAATTACTTCAATTTAACATAGATCATTGATTCAATGCCTCTTTCAATATATATAGATAGAGAACCTTCGGATTGTAGGTTTGATTTCGTAATATAAACAAATCTAATGTCACTCATCACTTGATAATTCCAAATGCGCTAAACACGCATAACTTCTAGGACTGTTGTCACGTCTAGGCAGGAGCTGTTAGAAGCACTTTATACTGCCTTGACAAAGTTTAAAATAGACTTCCTAGCCTAATAGGGAATGTCCTGTTCTCTTCCTGTCAACCTCTATCCCACAGAGGAGACGTTACGCGCCTGTTTCTGCTCAATCTTGTCATTTGTGGCAAGGACCCCATTGCCAAACATTCACGAAAAAAAATCGTCTATCTGAAACAACTATCAATAGCCCTCCACTCTTTATCTATGCTTAACGAAAACGTTGATTCAATGAACAACGCTTTTTTCTGAGAACTGCGCGCCTGTAGAAGTCGCTTCCGTTTTCCTGCTTTCCGGCTAACTTGAAAACGTTATATACTGTACCACATAACCGTAGTGCGTTTATAGTGGAATAATGATGTGTTTGCTGTGTATTGTTTCTTATCATAAACGGACCAACATAAACTGTCGCTTTCTAACGTTAGCCGCTCCCTTAAGTAATCCAATTTACCTAAATTTGTCCCATTAACTACCGTACAGTCATTAACCATTATCTCTGGGTGGCCCCCTGGCACTGATAAGTGGTGACCTCATTTCTATAAAAATGAATTTTTGAGGTAGATAATATGGATAGAATGTTTGATTACAGATACTTTCTACGTGCCTTGTTATTTTCTATCTCTTGTCCCCAATGATTATTTCTATGTTGTTTTTGTTGATACAACTTTTTACTTAGAGGCATATGATTATAGAAATAATGAGGAAAAGGTCACCAGTTAAGTTTTATTTCTGTAAAATATGCGTTTGAGGTAACTCAGAGATACCATTTTACTTATCTCACAAAGCCAATAACAAATTCGAATAAAATATTTTTAGTCTGGTGTTAATTTGAAACAAAAACAAAATACATTTAGGCATTAAGTAATATATGCATTAAAACTATTAAATCTAGAATTCTATCGCCAGTATGCAAAAAAAGCGGATCTTTGACTAAGTACTTGTTCGCAGACATTAGATCTTGGGTGAACCAACAATATGTAAACCCAGAATGTCGCACCAATTTAAGTAAGCAATGAAAATTAACGTTGTGCCATTCAGGCTTTACGTGTTAACAACCCGTGGGGAAGTGTGAAACCTACAGCGAAATGAGTATTTCGTTTAAACTAATGTCACATCAGATTTCCCAAGATGATTTGGACTCTGTAATGCATAACTATAAGAAAGCCTAATAAGATGGAAAAGCGAATGCACTTTCGGGTGTGGACGAGTAAAATAAAGGGAAATAACTACTTGTGTGTGTCATATTTGAAATTAAATTATGTTAAACCAAAATGCAGTTGCCAATGTAGACGATTCGTTATAAACCGATCATTCAAGACGAGATATTATTAGTAAACTGCTATTAACGAGTATCATACACCACAATTGTAGTATAGAGTAAACGAAATTAGTAGAATTAAGCAAATAATTTCTAATTCAATAAGGCAAAAACTAGCACATTTTTATAGCTAAAACTCGAATCAGACAAAGTATATCGAATATAGTTTGACTGTTTAACACAAAATCTGATGCAAGATTAGATTCCATAATATTTTTCAAATCATTTTGCTCTCATATACCGTCAGACATTTGTAGCGGCATTTTTTTCTTAGTACTTACTACTGAATCACTTTAGAAACGCCATGATTTCACTTAAAATAAGAAGCTCACAAAATTCAATAACACTACTTCAACGTCATGAAACAGTCATCGATAAATTCTAGATGCATAGATAAGACTAAAAAATAATTCCTCCTTTGCTTAAGAAAAAATATAATACTTAAGTTTGTTTATTCTTATCCCTCGTCAATTGTGTTGATATATTTAAATTCACATGTGTAAATATGAATAAAAAATCCTAAATATTCAGTCGTCTGTCTAGCCCATTTTATATTGATATAAATCTACCTAAATAATGTAATTGAAAAGTCTTCAAACTCAAAACCCATGAGTAAAAGATAAATACATAAAAGGTACTAATCGTATCGGAAACGATTGCACGTCTAATTTTTTGTTGATGATAACGTACATTTTGGAAGGGAAGACTATAATATTATTAATTTAACTATCTAAATTTAGACATTTACTGTCTGTCTGTCTCTCTCTCTCTCTGTCTTTCTCTCTCTTTCTCTATCTATCTATCTATCTTATATGTATAATATTTTAAAATAAATGTAAACAGTTCGATGAAATTGAAATAAAGATAGAACGTCCTATTTATTTACAAGTTAGTCCACACACGGGTTTACTCTCTAAAGCAATGTATAAAATGAGCATTACTCAATTCAATGGTAAAGATCATATCGAAAAGCACATATTTTTATGTATTCCAATATACAACGTTAAATGTATTATTAAATGTACATAAAAAACATAGAGAAATTAACCGTAAAAATATTAATAATTTAATATAAAATGTTGGCATTTGATAGAAATAAATTATACTCGTTTTATGTGAATTAGGGTTCCTGCTAAATGTGTCAAATTTTTATACTATAATATACTAATAATATAAACATACGCACACATAAAACTATTTTTAAGATCGGATATTTTTTCGATTTTCGATCTTTATCGATGAAATCTCCGTACAAAACATATCTTAAAACACAGCCATGTATATAAATAAGTTTTATGTGAAATTTGCAAGAGATATGCCCAGTAGTTTTGGAAACTATGAGAAATTAACCCACACACACAAAGTTACATAGAGATATAGCGAAATAGAGAAAAAGAGACAGAGACATGTAAAGTACGACATATGCCATGTTATATGTGTATATTTTTATATATAACCATGAATAACAGATAGTGTGTGCATGATTACTAGCTTACGGCATTACGCTCATTGGATCTGTGAAATGTAAATTCTGTATAAATAATACTTTTCAAATTTTGTTCAGTTTAATATGCAATATGTATACCTCCTTATTATTGAAGGCATAAAACACGATACCGCATAAAAAAGTCTTAACTATTATTTTAATCATATTGAAAACATAGTGTTATGCAATCGTCAGGCAACACCGGATAGAACGCAGTATTGGGTTATCTGTTTATCTGTCTATCTATTTTTCTATCTGTCTATATGTCTGTTTATATATCTATCTAGCGATGAAAACAATAGATTGGATCGTGGGAAACTATGTTGAGCGAGATCAAGGTACAGAAAGAATTAAATGATCATGCTTCTTTATTTTTGCATAGGCATCACCACTTATCAAGGTCAAGATGCCACTCAAGGATAAGGGTTAAAGAGTGTACAGTAGACATTGGACAATATAGCAATCATTAGTACTGAAAATTTGGTAAATTTGATTACTTATATAGAACGGCTCATCAAGAACTTATTTACGTTAGACTTGAACAAAACCATATTGTAGTCAGCTGGAAAGCAGGAAAACGGAAGACAATTCCACGGGCGTGCAGTTCTAAGAAAGAAGCTTTGTTCATGGAATCTACGTTTAGGTTTAGTCACAGATAAAGAGTGGGGGAATTATTGATAATGTGTACAGATAGACGAGTGTTTCTTGTGAAAGTTTGGCGAGGGGGGCCATAGATTGAAGCTCAGTCGAACACCTTCCATGAAAATAAAGATACATCAGAGATAAACTCGCAACATCTCTTCTGTGAGATAGAGGTTGCAAGGAAGAGAAAAGGACATCTCCTACGAGTCTACAAAGTCTATTTTGAACTCTATCAAGGCAGGTCAGTCCTTTCTAGCAGCTCCTGCCCAGATGTGGCAACAATATTCAATCCTTGGAGTACCTGGCTCTTATATAGATAGAGAATTGCATCAGTAGTGAGATATTTACCTGATCCATAGAAAGATCCCACCATTTTTGCAGCGGCCTTGGCAACAGATTTGATGTACGTGTTCCATTAAAATCAGGAGTAAAGGTCAAGCCCAGAAGCTTGTCAAAACTTGAGGCCTCTTGAAGACGAGAGCCATTCATTTCAATTGATGCCAGATGTGGATCAGAATGTTGATGATGTAAAGAGAGAAGCTTGGTTTTAGATGCATTAAAAGTAACCAGCCACTCCTTACCCCATTGTACTACGTGCTCAAGATCAGAGGAGAGAGAATTGGAGAGAACTTGGTCGTTTACTGTCTTAGATGGGCTACCATAAATGGTAGTGTCGTCAGCATAAATGTCTACAAATGATGTAAGGATGTGATTTGGAAGATCATTAATGTAGATAAGGAAAAGAGTTGGGCCCAGGATGGACCCCTGAGGGACACCGGCATTAATACTGTGAGCTTCTGATTTTTGCCCCTCAACTACTACTCTTATGAACCTATCAGAAAGAAATGATTTAATAATTGAGAAGACATTTCCAGCTATACCATAGCTAGAGATCTTCTGAAGTAAACCTTTATGCCATACCCTATCAAAGGCCTTAGATATGTCAAGAGCAATTGCCCTAGAAATGTGGCCTCCGTCGAGAGATTTGCTAATCCTATGAGATATAACTGTAAGCACATCTGTTGTAGATCTAGCAAAACGGAAACCATATTGAATGATCATGCTTTAACAGGAATCAAACTATGTGACCTGTCAAGTTGCACAGAAAGGTATGCAGAATGGAATCGGATCTGACGCTTCCGCTTTAATAAACTGATTTAATTTTAGTTAGTTTGTTCGTAGACGCCGAAGAGACAAGTTGGGTAAACGGGCTCCCTATAAGGGGGCGACGGTTTCCAAAAGAAACCTCAAGCAAAGACCACCATTCACTCCGGTCTGTTTTGACGAAACGCATAGGAGTGATTACCAATTCGCGACAATAAGCCACAGAAAAACCGGTTACACGCGAACATTACCAGAGAAGAAAAACACGAAGAAAAATATGAATAACAGAGTAGATGGGTCCACAGAACTATTGAAAAAAACGAAAGAAAGGACGCCACATGCATACACACTTAGGCCACATACGTACGCCAATTTTTGTGTCTTAATAATCTAATGTGAGGGGTGGTTCTTGTAAGGAAAAGAAAAGTCTGTGTGGAAAATGTGTATGAAATTGATTTAAGATGTAGTTTTTGCTTTGTTCAAAGTCATATGAAGATTTTCTTTTAGTTTTGTTGTTAAAAGGAAAGAGTAGAGAAGAAAAAGAACCAAATTATCACGAGAAAAGATTTTTTAAAATGTATAAAGACATAAATAAAAACACGCACAAGCACAGTAAAGAATTTACAAGACTTATCATTAGAAGGCCATTACACAACGAAATACATGGAGGCCGAATTTTCAAGAAAAAAATGACAAAAGAAATAGGAATCAAAAGAACTAAGAAAGATAAGGTCAGAATCGAGAGTGAATACACAGTGTGTAAAAAACATTAAAAAATTAAATATTTTATTTATCTATCTATCTATTTATCTATCATATCTATTTATCTATCGATCTTTATCTATCTATCTATTTATCTATCTATTTATCTATCTATTTATTTATCTATTTATTTATTTATCTATTTATTTATCTATCTATTTATTTATCTATTTATTTATCTATTTATTTATCTATCTATTTATTTATCTATCTATTTATTTATCTATCTATTTATTTATCTATCTATTTATTTATCTATTTATTTATCTATCTATTTATTTATCTATCTATCTATTTATCTATCTATTTATCTATATATCTATTTATTTATCTATTTATTTATCTATCTTTATCTATCTATCTATTTATCTATCTATTTATCTATCTATTTATTTATCTATTTATTTATCTATCTATCTATTTATTTATCTATTTATCTATCTATCTATTTATTTATCTATTTATCTATCTATCTTTATCTATCTATTTATTTATCTATCTATTTATTTATCTATCTATTTATCTATCTATCTATTTATTTATCTATTTATCTATCTATCTTTATCTATCTATCTATTTATCTATCTATTTATCTATCTATCTATTTATCTATCTATTTATTTATCTATCTATTTATTTATCTATCTATTTATTTATCTATTTATTTATCTATCTATTTATTTATCTATCTATTTATTTATCTATCTATTTATCTATCTATCTATTTATTTATCTATCTATTTATCTATCTATCTATTTATCTATCTATCTATCTATCTATTTATCTATCTATCTATTTATTTATCTATCTATTTATCTATCTATTTATATGTGTATTTAAAAGTGAGACAAAACGTGTTATAATGGTCTTTAAATGATTAGTGAGTTTTTGTTGCTATAAGTATTTCGTTTAATTTCATCGTTTGGTGTTTGTGCATTAAATGGAATAAAAACGGAGCGAAAAAATAAAGGGCACAAGAGAAGGTAGAAATGAAGTTCTCGCGCAAACTTATTGATAAAAAAGTGAGAAATTTTTTTTGGGTGGTCAGCGGTTGGATGCTATGGTTGTGTGTGCAGACGTATAAATGTGTGCGCGTGCAAGCTGATATACAAGGAGGCAATGCCACTCTTTCGTATTATGTTCGCAACTTAACAAAGTTTTATTACTAACTAGCGGGGGTACCCGGCGTTGCCCGAGTGTTTGTTTCCGGGACGGGGGGGGAGTTTTAAAAAATGTTATGGTAGGTAAGTAGGAAGGATCAAACCCGGAGTTATGAGTAAAAGTAGGAAAATAAAGTGTGAAAAAAAACAAAAAAAAACATCTGCAACGTTAACAGTTCGGCCACCAAGAAAAGCCCATTCCAGTTGTTTAGGGGGAAAAAAAAACGACTACGGTAGGTCGGCCGCGAACGTGAAAATATAATGTAAATTGTCCAGCACGCTAACCACTACGCCACAGAGCACTGCAGCTTAGTCTAGTGATTTTAAATAACTTAACATGAAAGAACTACGAGGCCAAACCGGTGTTCTTTTCTCAACTGTTCCTTGTGAACGATCCCCAAACGGTGTTAAGTGGTGGCAGGGGGAGGAGGAATTTATTAGAGAGAAAATATTTTACCACTTCGATTGATCTTAACCGATTTTGGCCGTGACTTCTCAGCAGAAAAAGTATAGAAATCTAAGATTATCGAGGAATTTGAGAAATAATAAGCCTATAACACACCTCAGATATTGTTCTGTCGTTTGTGCATATTATATTTGCATGAAATATCTTGATTTTTAATCCTATTAATGTCAAAATCAGACGGGAAAAAATGAGTTCAATTTATTTATATAGATAGATAGATAGAAGAGAAGATAAAGAGACTAATTAGAACTGTTTTTAATGAGAAATTGCGATGTTTGAAATGTGAATACTGTTTAAGTGAATGCGATTCCTGATTTATTAGTTGAAATATTTATGCTGATTGTTTTTAGCATTTTGAATTGAAATGTTTTCTTATTTTTGATTTTATTAAGAAAATCCTTCATCTTATAAAGGCCATGTGCTTATGGAAGATATGTTTTGTAAAGAAATATATATATATATATATATATATATATATATATATATATATATATATATATATATAAAACTTGGGTTCCTGTTTTGCATGCGTTTTTTGTAAAAGAACCAGGTTGTCCAAAACGGCGAACCTTCCGGAGCCTCGGCAGAGGAAAGGTATATCGTTATGTATATGAAGCTATATATTCTGACACAGACGCACCCATACATAGAGACTAGACGAACACGGCTATTAAGAGAGACTTAGAGACTAGACAATCACGGGGCGTAAAAGAGTGTTAAATTAGAAAGAATTATAGAAAAGAAAATACATATGCTAATAGAGAATTAATTAACAGTTATACAAAACATAGACATGTAATTGGATTTACAAACTTCCAAGCGTTTCTTTTGTGAGACTTTAATTAGAGCTAGAATCCAAAAATGTAATAACTATCTAATCAACAATATTAAAATAGTTTGTAAAATAGTACTCTTTTCTTTCTTATTTTTTTACATAGGCGTCACTACTTATCAAGACCGATAGGCCACTCAAGGATAAGGGTTAAAGAGTGTAGAGTAGTCAAAAAACAATATAGTAATCGATAGTAATGGAAGTTCGGTAAATTTGTTAACTTAAGTGGAACGGCTTATCAGAAACTTGTTCACGTTGGACTTGAAGACAACCATATTATAGACAGCTGGAAAGCAGGAAAACGGAAGACAATTCCACAGGCGTGCAGTTCTAAGGAAGAAGCTTTGATTATGGAATCTATGTTTAGGTTTAGATACAGATAAAGAGTGGGGAAAATTATTGATAATGTTTTCAGCTAGTCTAGTGTTTTTGTGAAAGTTTGGCGAGGGGGAACCATAGATTGAAGCTCAGTTGAACACTTTCCATGAAAATAACGATAAAGCAGAGATAAACTCGCAACATCTCTTCTGTGAGATAGAGGTTGCAGCGAAGAGAAAAAGACATCTTCCACCAGGCCACGAAGCCTATTTTGAACCCTATCAAGGCAGGACAAGTCTGTTCTAGTAGCTCCTGCCCATATGTGGCAACAGTATTCCATCCTTGGATGGGATTGTAAGGTTTCATAAATGATTTTAAGTACTACTGATATTTTTCCTTTAAATTGTACTTAATCTTAAGTAATACACGAGACGAATGCGTATCAATTTTTCAGATGGTTAAATACTAATAATTAAATAACCAATTTTACTGATCAAAACACAATGCAAACAATATTTAGAGGGTAAAATCCATGGTATTATTTTTTCCGACACATATATATATATATATATATATATATTCGGCTTACCTGCTTCAAGCTTTGTAAAAATCTTTTTCTGTGCACTAAGTAAACATTAAAAGTTCTTGTCTTTAATTGCATGTATTTGCTTGATTGATTAAAGCATTACTTCGTCGATTTCTATTAAAATGTAGTGCGGGATTTCAAAGTGATTATTATGTTCACGAATAAACATGGTTCTTTAGAAACGATTTCTATTTCCATAGTTTATAGCATTCAAAACTTTGTTTGCTTTCATAAAGACGAGATAATAAGAACATTTGCTAAAACAGCATGGTCCAAATGATTAGTCTAGTCACACGTCCTCAGTGTTCCTGTGAGATGCTTCGCCGTGACGATAATATAATACTGCACATCTTCCCTGCTGACCCACATTGGCCGGCAACATGTTTTCGCTTCTATAAGCGGTGTCCCCTATAGTGTCATCAACCTATTTCTAATTGATCTCGTGAAAACAGCTTTTCTGTGCGTTTGAAACAGTGCGTAATTGAATAGCGTTCTTTCCCGTTGGGAATGTCCGTGGTGAGTAATTGAAAAAGAGAATCAGGAAAAGAATCATTATGAGATTTCTCTTAAGTACAAACGCGTCCGGGGATAAACTAAATATAACAATTCCGCCATACAGACTTATTTAATTTATTGAGCCGGAGATTTCTGTTCTAAATAATGACGTCCAAATTTATTTATATGTGAGAATGTCTGTTGGATAGAATAAACAAAGACATTTCCTTGTCTAACATGCTGACATTTCAAAGTTAATAGCCAGTACTAGCACGCTGATATGCACTGAGCAGACATAAAGTTACTTGAATGCATGCATATTGCGCGTTTCTTATTGTAGCACATATTCCATATTGAAGTAAAATGTAGGACTGATTTAAAAAATCTGAAAAAATATCAGACAAATTCCATTATCTTGAACCGAAACGAAAACATACACTTCTCGCGCGTAATCGTTACCATCTCTGTTAAATCAAGATGCATATCTAAACTTCAAAATTAAAACGATTGAATATGTCTGGAGAAGTTATTAACAAGAGCTTGTTTATCTTCATTGTCCTTAAACGGTTACCGAGTAATTGGAGTCATTTTTTCCCCGTGATAACTCAGAAAGAAAACCCCATGACTTTTAGTCAAATCAGGGTAGAACTTAGAAGTTACAAGGACACTGACAGCATAAAAAATCGAATCTATGAAATTTAAAAATTACTTTTTAAAATGACCTAAAATTACGTTATACCATTACCTCGAATAAAAACTGAAACTTATTGGAAAACAATTCTCATAAGAAAAGACTGGCATATTTGCTATAATTGTGGGCGACTCAATCACAAGAGTTACCAACGTAGATGCTAGCATTTAAAAGGGCACTTCATTAAAAATGTGGACAGCTCTGTTACTAAACGTAGATTTTTTTTTATTTTTATGTACATTCGACGCTTCAACAACTTTCTTGTCGATTGTGGGGCAACGGCACACGTAATTACGAAGGAATAGGATTTTATCAATTTTGGTTTCAACTTTAGCCCTCAGAGTCAGTTTGTAGAGCTAGACGGTTGCAGCCGAGTAAACGATACTGTTTTAAACAGTGACGATGCTAAAATTTCGCTAAGGAACAATAAAGCTGAAATTTGTTTCTGTATTCTGGAAAACACTTTTCTGAAATTAAATATGGATTCCGATTCAAGAGGTTATTGACCCAGCAAACTTCTGAATAATATTGTAATCCATGTTCTTTTATATCAAATATAGTTCTATTCGGATGCCCCAGTTTTTGTGTATTGGGGCTAAAGTTTATATATACACATTGTTTACTTGCAGTATGTACAGAAAGTATATTTTGTCAAAATTTCAGGATTAGAAGAGCGTTTCCCAAAAAGAAATAGAAGACTCGATTTTATGTGGTTAATAATTTGGAAGATTATCAAGTCTACTACTGTTATTCAATGGATAATACGTCAAAAAGCTTAAACAAGTCAACTAATTCAGGACATTGTCATCAATGGAGAACAGCAATAGAAAGCGACATAGATTTTAAACAGAATGTAATACTTATTCGGTAGTGCCTCTTCCAAAAGATAAACATGTAATTTCTTTACAAAAAATATTACAGAGTCAGGCGTCGAAATGTACATGTCTAGGTTTATGCTCGAGGATACTGTAGTATTTACGCCCTAAAATACTGTTCCATGATTTCAACGACCCCAAATCTAAACATAATAAGAATTTTATTGCAAATCGCATCGCAATATTACCTAAATACCCATTACATTCTTGTATACTCATAAAGACTGTGAAATTTATATTAGCCCTCCAAAAATAAAGAATAAAATTGCACGTGGAGGCTTAGCAAATCAGTGTACGGTTTGAGGCAAAGCGATCGAATCTGAAATACAGTAATTTAGTATTATATGATTGAAAAACGATTCAAAAACTCCTTAGTTGACCCCTGTGTGTATACACAAAACAAAAACAATTACCTACTGATTTTAGTTTTATGGATTGATGTCATATTAATCTCATCAAATTGTGACATAATGTAAACTAATGTTAAAGCCAGATTAAATTTAAAAAAAAACAATATGACCAGCTTTGGCAAAATATCATCTTTCTAGGCATACAATTTACTCATGAAAAATGATTTATCAAAATGAATCATTCGATGTACATTGATAAAATCCTATAAAAGTGTGTAATGAAAGAATGCTTTATTTAAATCATATAAATTATATTAATTGTCTGTTAATTTTATCATATTATAAATAAACACATAAATAAATTATTTGAAAATGAGAGGAAAATGAACACATAAAAAAGTGAGGAAAAATAAATAAATAAAATAAATATAGCAAACAAGAAGATAGACACAGAATATAGTCAGCGCGAGAAAAAAAAACAACCATAAAAATAAGATAGAGAAGTTAGCCATGATCAGAAAACAGCGAAAGCTTATGCCAATAAAAAAGCGACAAGTTAAAATAATATCAATACATCCACTGTTACAACTTGACCACATGAAATCGTATTTCACCCCCCTTCCCTAAACTCACCATCCCCACTCCCTTCCTTCGCCACACCTCTGTCCCTACATTCACAAAGTATCCACCCCACTTACTTCCAAAACGGATACAACACCCGCATATACAGTAAAATACGAATGTAATCTTGACTCTCTTCCCAATATCCCTTCTTTATTTATTTACTGGTCTTATAATATAGTCTACTGGATGTAGGATCACACTAAAACATATACGCACTTATGTTTGTGTAAAAATGATGGTAAAAAAATTTCTGTGTAAAAAAATATTTGTGTAAAAAAATGTTTGTGTAAAAAAACTATATGTGCGTGTGCGTGTGTGTATTGTAGTATAGTAATGTTGCAGCAGATGCTAAAACACATTTTAAGAACATACTTAAGCAAAGTTCATAAATTTTTATTTAAGAGGTGTTTGATAGTTGTTCTAAAGTGTAGCGGCTTTCAAACTGAAGGAGGATGCAAGGCCAGTCTTCAGACCAAAGCATCCTGTACCATACGCAGGTTTAGCAAGTAAGAAAACAATTGGATCGTCTATAACAAGGAGGAGTAATCCAACCTACACATTACTCCTCCTGGGCCACACTTATTGTCATCGTGAAGAAGTAAAGGGCAAAGTACACCTATCTGCGGACTTCAGCACGCGGCTAAATAACAGCCTGGAGACACATCAGTAATCGCTGCCTCTACCAGAGAATTTGTTCTCAAAACTCAACGGTTGCAAAACTGGAACTTGCAGATGCATATCTACAAATAGAACTTGATGGAAATTCTAATATTCTTCTAAGTATCAACACCCAAAAGGGACCATTCAAATTTAACCGCCTTCCATTTGGGGTTACCTCAGCTCCAGCAATATTCTATCAAACTATGGATACACTGCTCCCAGGATTGCCAGGAGTTTTCGGCTACATTGATAATGGTAATATTACAGACCCGTACTGTCCTGCTGGATCGAATTCAACAAGATGGAGTTCACATAAGACTAGACAAATTAAAATTCTTCCAAACTTCTGTGAAATACTTTGGTTTATATTTGCAGATCATAATTATATTCACGCAAAAAAGCACATTGCAACCTTAAATAGTGTTGCAATACTACGATCCTTCTAGGCTTTGTAAGAAATTATTGTTCTTTCTTATCCGAACTGCACAAGTTATAGGAATCCCTGAATAACCTTTTACAAAAAGATACCAAATCTAACAAATGAAGCACATGCAAAGAATCATTTGAGAAAATCAAAATACTTCTCATCTATTGCTGACACACTACAATCCGTTATTAGACATTACTGTTTTGGTGAATGCTTCAAACTATGGAATCAGATTAGTAATATCACACAATTCTACTGATGGAAGCGAAAAAACATTTTACACACATCGAAGTCGCTCATGTCTTCTGAACAAATTCATACTAAAATCGAGAAAGAATCCCACACAATTATATATGCGGTAAAGAAATTTTATAAAATCCTATATGGCAATCGTTTTACTCTGATCGCAGACCACAATCCCTTAAAAAGTATTTTAGTTCCAGGAAAGGAATTCCAGTTTATTCAGCAAACCGCTTACAAATATGCTTTTAGATTACGACTTTTCTATAAAGTAAAACAAGCCAGCAAAATTGGCCAGACCAATGCGTTATCTAGACTCTTATCAAAAACTAGTGGAAAACACCGTCATTGCTGCTATATCTGTGAAAACTGCAGTTGTCTCTGCGTTTGGTTCCACAGTTAAATCACTACCTGTCAGGTCAGAGATGGTCTAGGTGGATACAGCCTCAGATCACTTATTATAGAAAGTTCGCTGTTTTCATCTCACAGGCTAAACACATGCACTGACCAGCAACTTACACCAGCTTTCCAGAGATCTTTTTTAACCGAGATCAATGGTACACCACTTTTGTTGTTTTCCAATTCAAATGTCAGGACAAATTTCTCAACCAATTTCACTCTTGGCATCAACGAATTAATCGGATAAAAGCCGTGGCACGTGGCCATATGTATTGGCCAAACATGGATAGGCAATTAGAGGAACATGTAAAAAGTCGTGCCAAATGTTAACTGGTTACGAAGTCTCCGTGGAAAACAACATTGCATGCATTGCTTACCCAATAAATGCCTTGGTCACGACTACACATCATCTTAGAAGTGCCAATTAATGGACACCATTATTTAATCGGTTGATGCTTACAGTAAGTGACCAGAAGTATTTCAGATGAACCATACTACATAAAATGAAACTAAAGCAACTACAAGAAATTTTCAGCAGATTGGGCGTTCCTGAAACCTTAGTTTCTCATAACGCTACTTTGTTTACCTCAGCTAAAATTCCTGACTTCCGTAAACATAACAGTATTACGCATCTCAGACCTGCAGCTTTCCACCCACAACCAAATGGCCAAGCTGGACGTTTGTCGACACATTTAAGAGAGCACACTTGAAGTTTAAAGGATAATGAACTATTCGAGAGCTCATAAGTTGCTACAGAGCTACTATAAATATGAATTCGCAAATGAAAAGTATCCTGCTGAAGTACTAATCGATAGAAAATACATTTACTAATGGATGCTATTCAGCCATAAATAAATAATCTTCTCAAGAGAAACAGGGCGAAAGAAAACCAATTAAATAGCCATCGTGGAGCAAGATTACATAAATTCCTACCAGGATAACCAGTATTAGCAAAAACTACTGCAATGGTAAAGAAAAATGGAAAACAGGTCACATAGTACGTCGGTCTCGTAATTTAATCTATGATTTAGATGTACAATCATCTATTTGGGTGAGGCATGCTAATCAACTATGTTACTCATATCTGCCAAAAAGACAATAAAATAACACAAGCATTCCATTAAATATTTTACTGGACAAAGTGTTCAAGCAACATGCAATAAACAAGCAAGTCTGAGAAGACAGATCCGACCCGGAGGACGCCATGAAGATGGGAAAAAACTTCAATTCTATAATAGACTGAGACCAAAAATTATATAAGCACCATATTTTGAAGGGGGTGAGGTGTAGCGATCAAAAGAGGAAATAACTCTAATAAAGAAAGTAAGACTTATCGCTATTTTAGACTTTTTAGTTTGAGATTGTTGCTAGTCTAGTTGCACTAAAAAAACTGTGATACAGATAAACAGATTGCCTGTTTATGACATATATATATATATATATATATATATATATATCAGTATAGGATAAGATAAGCATTCATGGATATACATTTTTTATTTTGTTATTTATTTATATATATATATATATATATATATATATATATATATATAAATATATATATACGACTATTCTAGTATTACATTTGATAGTACGGTTACATAATGTTTATTTTATACTAAGTGAATCGAATATCTGTATGTTTGTTTTCTTAAAAATAATATTTTCTATCAGAATGAACTACTAGAACTACGGTCCCTCTGTACAGGGGTTTGCCAGTTCAACATGACAGTAAAATATTTCTTACGAGTTAACCCTTACTAAATTCTCAAAATAGTGTAACATTAAAAGCTCAAATTCAATCAGCTAAGTATGGATAAACTACACAATGACTGTAAACGGAAACGAATTGAACTCCTTTGCGCGGCCCAAATCTACGTAAGGGAAAATTCACCGACAAAGGATGAACCCATTCTCAACAGACTCAAGCCTGCATCATTCAGTAGAGAAGGCCGAACTCTTGCCACCATCAAGGAGTTCCCCAACTGGAATCCAGTTGATAGAAACAGGAGTTGCACATTCTGCCAAGGTAGTCATGACTTGGATGTTTGCACCAGCTTCAAAGCAAAAACACTCTCGGAAAGAAAGATTGTGCTTTGCATGCCTAGGCTTCAGACATGTTTCTCACAGATGAAGACAAAGGAAAAGATGCAATGTTTATTCTAGTTTGCACCCTACACTCTTGCATGGCGACACTATGTCGCAGGAAGAAGGAAGTGGCGAGAAGAAAGGTGCCTCAAGGCCTGTGGATAGGACGTCGGGTACAACGCTTTTAAATTACACTGGGTCATCCAAAAAAAAAACTCTACGATCCTCCAGGTATACGTGTCCGATGTAGACAACCCGAATTCCGAACGTCTTGTGTATGCGATCCTGGATTCACAATCAGATACAACCTTTATTTTACAAAATACCAGCAAATCACTGGGACTGGAGGGTACAACCGTTAAACTAAAGCTGTCAACCATACACGCCGAGAAAAAAGTCATCGACAGTACAAAGATACAAGGGCTGAGAGTTAGTGGCTTCAACAGCCTGCAAGAAATTAAACTCCCGAGCACATATACAAGGAAAATTATTCCAGCAAACCGATCACACATTCCCACCCCAGACGTAGCAGAAATATGGCCACGTCTGAAGCCTATAACAAATTTAATTTTGCCATTACAAGACTACGAGGTCGGCTTACTGATTGGATACAACTGCACCAAAGCATTAACACCCAGATATATAATTGCACCGATTGGTGATGGTCCATATTCTCAGCGAACTGACCTTGGATGGGGTATAGTGAGTGTTACCGACATTGCTTGTTAAGATGAGAATGGTGACAATATTGGAACTAGCCATCGGATTGTGGTTAAGGATGTAACTTGAGACATCTCACTATCAAGAAATGAAAGACCAGCATCCACATTGTTCTCAATTAAGAACCCGATAAAAGAGATAATCGATCCAAATAGCCTAATCAAAATGTTTGAGTTAGACTTCAGTAAGCATCACGCTAACGCAAAATGTTTATCTCTGGAAGATAAAAAAATTCTCTCCATCTTGGAAAAAAAACATCACGATCAAAGAAAGGCGCTACGAAATGCCTTTGCCATTTCGGGAGACTATGCCTAATTTGCCAAACAACCGAGAGATGGCACTACGACGCTTACAACACCTGAAGGGACGTTTCCGCAAGTATCCATTATACCACGACCAATATACTAAATTTGTCGGGGATTTAATTGATAAGGGGCATGCAAAAAGGCTGACTACAGAGGACATGAGAGAAAACAAGCATGTATGGTACCTGCCTCATCATGGGGTCTATCATCCGAGAAAACCAGGGAAGCTGCGTGTTGTGTTTGACGGTAGTGCACGGTACATGTCTGAATCAGTAAATGATCTCTTACTGCAGGGATGGATTTTATTAACTCCCTTTGCGGTGTACTTTTCCGGTTTCGTAAAGAACCGGTTGCCTTTGTGTGTTATATTTAGCAAATTTTTTTGCAATTCCAAGTTGCGGCTTGTCACCAAGATTACCTCAGATTTCTGTGGTGGGAAAATGGCAATGTGGACAGCGAACCATGCACATACCGCATGACAAGACATCTGTTTGGTGCAAGACATGCAACGGAAGGAGAATCTGATTTTGGGATGGATGTCGCAAATTTTATAAAAAGGGACTTTTATGTCGACGATGGATTAAATTCTGTTGCTACACCAGAGGAGGCTGTGATTCTCATCAATAGATGCATGGCCCTCTTTAAAGACAATGGTCTGATTTTGCACAAGTTTATTTCGAATTCCAAGGAAGTGCTGCAGCAAATACCACCGGAAGCTCGAGCCAAGGAATTAATAAATATTAATATTCACGAGGATACCTTGCCTATCGAAAGGACTCTAGGTATTTAGTGGTGTATTGAATCAGACACCTTTCAGTTCAGGATCGTGATAAATGAGAAACTCCTCACCAGACGAGGTGTTTTACTCACTCTTAGTTCAGTGTTTACCCTTTGGGACTCGTTTCATCATTTATGTTAAAAGGGAAACAGGTTCTGCAGGAAATGTGCATGAACCAGTTGGACTGGGACAGTCCTATTCCAGAAAGTCTACAACCACGGTGGCAACAGTGGATTGCAAAAGTCAAAACCTTGGATTCTATCATTGTTAAAAGATGTTTGAAGCCCGCAGATCTTGATGAGGTGGTTACGACAGAAATACACCATTTTTCGGATGCCAGTACCATAGGATATGGGCAATGCTCATACTTACGTTTGATTGATCGCAACCGACGAGTGCATTGCTCCTTAATTATGGAAAAAGCTACAGTTACACCCATCAAACCAGTCACCATCCCAAGACTGGAACTTACGGCAGCTCTTCCTTCCATCAAAGTCAGTTCAATGCTGTGTGACGAACTTGACATTACAAATATTACAGAATGGTTTTGGACCGACAACACAGTGGTTCTGGGTTACATCCATAACGATTCTCGTCGCTGTCATGTCTTTGTGGCGAACCGGGTTCAACAAATTCGAGATCATATCAGTGGAATTACGTTTGCTCTGCTAATAACCCGGCGGATATAGCCTCGCGATGAGCAACACCGAATGAGTTAATGAGTAAAAGCAAATGGTTCAATGGTCCGGATTTCTTATGGAAATCTAGTACCCCATTCATACCGGACCAAACCAGAGAACAACTATGCATAGACGAAAATGATCCGGATATAAAGAAATCTCATGTCTTTAACATCTAAACCAGGTTAATTAGCCAGACTTCGATAGTGGATCGCCTACAATACTTCTCTAATTGGATGAGAGTTGTGAGATCTGTGGCTCTTTGCTTAAAATATAAAGCTAGGTTGAGAAATCGGGTATCTTCGGCACATAACAATTCCGAAGAAGGAACGCCTACAGTATCAGTGGCAGACCTAGAAATGGCTAACGTTGAAATCTTGCGACAATTAAGATGAATATCTTCAGCCAGGAATTGCGAGATTTAAAAAAAAATCTGATCAACGAAATACAGACGACAAAGAGAAACATGCTAAGCAGCTGAGATGCACATCCCCACTGTATCGTCACGATCCGTTTCTTGACCAGAATGATCTTATTCGTGTTTGGTGGTCGTTTAAACAAAGGACACTTCTGTGAAGATGTAAAGCATCCGATTATACTTCCCAGAAAATCTCATATAACGGAACTCATCATCTCACTTTTTCACGAGAAAGTTAAGCATCAAGGTCGTACTATGACTGCAAATGAAATAAGACAAGGTGGGTTTTGAATTCTTGGCTGTAGTTCTGCTGTCTACACCTTTGTTTCAAAATTTGTCATGTGTCGCAAAGTCGGAGGTCAAACCCAAATTAAAAAAAATGAGTGGTTTACCAGCGGATAGAATTCAACCTGAGCCACCCTTCACTTACAGGTGAGTTGATTTTATCGGTTCAATTTTCATTAGGGAAGGCAGAAAGGAGTTAAAGAGATATGGCGTTCTTTTTACATGTATGTTTTCCCGAGCAATCTATCTGGAAATTGCCACATCATTGGATACAAATTCATTTATCAATGCATTACGAAGATTTGTATCCATTCGTGGCACAATTAGACAATTGAGATCGGATCAAGGTACAAACTTTTTCGAGCAAGTCATGAACTCCAGAATGCTCTGAAGGAGATGTATGGCAGTCATCTGCAGCACTATCTCTAAAGTGTAGGATGCGACTATATTACCTTTAAAACGAACCCGCCTACAGTAAGCCATATGGAAGGTGCGTGGGAGCGACAAATTAGAACGGCCAGAAATATACTTTCCTCTCTCATGCATGATTTTGGAGCTAGCCTAGATGATGAGTCCTTGAGAACCTTCCTATGTGAAACAATGGCTATCATATACTGTCGACCACTCACAATGGATGGCTAAAATGACCCCCTAAATGTGGAACCACTCACACCAATCATTTATTGACAATGAAGACAAAATTGTACTGCTACCACCTGGAAAATTCCAGAAAACTGATCTATATTGTAGGAAGTAATGGCGATGAGTACAGTATTTAACAAATCAGTTTTGGACCCATTGGAAACATGAATTCATCCTAACACTTCAGGAAAGTAAGAAATGGTGTAAACCAAAACGTAATATGACCATTGGCGATGTGGTCCTAATTAAAGACTCTCCCAGAAATCAATGACAACTGGGACAAATTACCAAACCTATTCTCAGCACTGATGGCTTGGTCCGTGTAGTAAGTGTAACTGTTGGAAACAGAAATTTGCCTGAAAATGGGAAGTCGGGCAAATTCCTACAAGTACTGGAACGACCAGTCCACAAGCTTGTTTTAATAAATGAAGCAGAGACCGAGGAAGTCCCCACCGAGGAGACATAAGGTTGAAAATAAGGAATCCTTATTTTAGGGAGCCATGTAAACGGAAACAAATTAAACGCCTTTGCGAGGCCCAAATCTACGTAAGGGAAAATCACCGTAAATATCGTTTCACGCATAGAATCGAGAATGGCGAGCTGTTAGCAAGCATCCTTGTGCGTGTGGGTCAACTTGAGGCATAAAAGAGGTGGGAAACGAAGAATTTTATTCAAATTACTTCTCAAATTTACTGGACATTGTTATTAGGTATTCTTCTCTACTCTTTGCATTTATTTTGTTTATTTCAGTTTTCACGTTGAAGAATTGTAATCTGCGAATGCGGTGCGACCACGTGGAAAATAAAAATTATATCTTCTTCGTCAGTTGTGCTCTAGTCCTCGTTTTTTGTCCCCTGTGCTACCGTTACAATGGCTTATAGGAGAATTGGTGTTCAGTCTTTAACTGATGTTATTATCACTAAGTGGAATGCTCAACCAAACTAATTAAATTTTTGTCCGGAATTTCAGTATATTCAATAGATTAAAAAGAAAACTATATTATAACGCAGTTAACGGATCAGTAAATGAGAGGAAATTTAATATTCCTACTTTTATTTGTAACTCACCGTTTTAGGGATAAAAATAACTATCAGAATATTCTGTAATATATTGTTATCATGTAGAAATAAAGTGTTAACCTCGGGGAAAAAACGCTTTCATCTTCGGTAACTTCGATCGAATGGAAAAAAAGCCAAACTTTACAAATGTCGACATTTACCACAAAAACTATCTGTAAGTGTTCAAGAAACATTATTTATCCTGCAGTCAGTAAGTGATAAACAAATTCAAATAACAATTGTAAAGTGACAAGAAAGATATATATATATATATATATACAGAGAGAGAGAGAGAGAGAGAGAGAGAGAGAGAGCAAGAATAAGGTGGTAAGAGAATAAGCTATTTTTGCGTGCGATGTCTCGAGTCGATAAAAAACAAATTCTAAAGAAACGCCAAAGTTGCCAGCGAAAAATTAGCTTTTATCTATCACAGGTGGCCGATTTGATATATGGATAACTTTAGACAGACTGCGCTTGTCATTGTTTAACGCTAACCATTCTTCTTAGCGTCTAGGGCAAAATAGCCATTATTTGTTTATTCTAGGAATTCTTTACATTTGTTTTTCTTATTGGCCTACCGCTCCCTTATCGAAAATGGCGCCCGTCATTCAGATCAATCGCACGGAAGAACTCCTCCAAGTGTCGGTCAATTAGGTAAACTTTCTCTGAATAATTTTACTTTCGCCAATTGATTTTCTTAAAATAGACTAGCTACAATGATTGAGTGCTCGTCCCTTCGGCACCTGGTTTAATAAACCTAAAGTTTTGGCCGTCAATCTTAATGATCTTGGTTCAAAATAGGGAGGACTTTGTTTTATGAAAACACTTAACTGACCAGAGAGTTGGCCATTCTCATTAATCAGAATCGAGATGCTGTTTATCTTTCAAATGGGTAAACCTCACTAAATAAATTTATCATACAGGTACATGTAACCAAGTAGTCCCTTATTTCTTTCATAAGGAAAACATTTTTTGTTTTACTTATTTATCGATTACTTTCTGCACTTTTTCTGTTATAATTGCTTTATAATTTAGTACAAACGCAATTCAGAGGTAAAATGTTTTTTTTTTTTTTTTGCTTTTATTACTAAAAAAGACCCTTTGATAATTTATGTTCAACGGTCCCTTTACCGGCGCTCGCAAGTGTAATCACCTCTCTAATCAAGTATACCTATTCAGTTTTCCTTGTAATCTCATTGTATTTTACAAAATCTGTAATCTCAGATTCTTGAAATATAAATACACAAGAGAGATAAACATTTATTTTCATGGTTTATTAAATTACAAAATTATACAATTACTTAATTACAACTTTGTAGAACGATAAAGCAATATGCGTTTGACGTAAGATATATATTTTTCACGTGAAATATTTCTAATGATTTCCGTAGTAGATCAAAAATAATGCTAAATAATTAAAGAAAAACGCTTAAACACTATTTATACGATACTCCTTGTCGTTGTGAACGTATAACACCACATAGCCGTTCACCTCCGAAGTAACACATCCTATATTTAATGCTTGCACTGTTAAATTCGACCGTTGTTAGAAAATCACGTGTATATTGGTTTGTTAGTATAGGTTATATTTCAGTAGAAGAAAGATTGAGCATTAAAATGTGTGTATATAATAAGGGAGACGGAACTAAGAAGAAAGGGTGTGCGAGAAAGAGAAAGTTGGAGCAGCCTAATAATATCTATAAGATAGGCTGAACTTTAGCCACCTTTACACTGCTGTCCGCGTCTATTGTTGGGGGTGGACGGGGTAAGGACGTCTCGAGTCGGTATTTCTCGATGTCCAGATAGAAAAAAAATTACACATATATCGAAACTTTAGAAATTAATATATTCTTTAGAGTAGAATTTATATATATATATATATATATATATATATATATATATATATATATATATATATATGTGTGTGTGTGTGTGTGTGTGTGTGCCTGGTAACTACAAAGACAATGCTTATTTCTTTTAACAATTACGGAATAAACATTTGAACGGTGCTGATTTATAGAAAAAAAAATTACGGAACGAAAACCTTTCTGTTGTTTAAATGCTACAACTCATATATTTGAGATGTTAGTAAAAAAACTTACGTCTTTATTTCGGAAGGATCTTCGTAATTGCATATAAACAATCATAGAACGGAATGAATCCACATCATAATAAGTACTCTCTTCGAAATTGAACCTGGTATAATTGTAACACTATGTTCTACTGACGTCATCGAGTACTGAGGAACATGACAAAACGTAAATGACAAAAGAAAAAGAAGTTTTTTGTTGTTTTTTTACATGGTAGTCACCACTTATGAAGGCCCGGAAGCCACTCGGGTATAAGGATTATTGCGTGTACAGTAATCGATGTGAATATATCGCGTCAATCGTTAGTAGTGGATATTTGATGAAGTGTCTTATTAAGGGGGGCTTATCAGGAATTTGTTTATGTTGGATTTGAAGACATCCAAGTTGTAGTTAGGTACAGGCAAACGGTACAGTTGTAGTTAGGTACAGGCAAATGGTATAGTTGTAGTTAGGTACAGGCAAACGGTACAGTTGTAGTTAGGTACAGGCAAACGGTACAGTCGTAGTTAGGTACAGGCAAACGGTACAGTTGTAGTTAGGTACAGGAAAACGGTACAGTTGTAGTTAGGTACAGGCAAACGGTACAGTTGTAGTTAGGTACAGGCAAACGGTACAGTTGTAGTTAGGTACAGGCAAACGGTACAGTTGTAGTTAGGTACAGGAAAACGGTACAGTTGTAGTTAGGTACAGGAAAACGGTGCAGTTGTAGTTAGGTACAGGCAAACGGTACAGTTGTAGTTAGGTACAGGCAAACGGTACAGTTGTAGTTAGGTACAGGCAAACGGTACAGTTGTAGTTAGGTACAGGCAAACGGTACAGTTGTAGTTAGGTACAGGCAAACGGAAGAAAGTTCCACAGGCGTGCACTTCTAAGAAAATAGCTTTGTTCGTGGAATCTACGTTTTGATTTAGGCACAGATAACGAGTGGGCAAAATTATTGACGGTGGTTTCAGCTAGACGGGTGTTTTCGTTAAAGATTGGCGAGAGAGACCAGAGATCGGAGCTCAGACAAGCACTTGCCATGGAAATACCGATGTCAAGGCAGGATAGGCTGTTTTATTAGCTCCTACTCAGACATGGCAGCAGTACTCCATCCTTAGACGTACTTGGCTTTTATATAGATAGAGAATTGCATCAGCAGTGAGATAACTTCTGGAGCGGTAGAACAATCCCACCATTTTTCCAGCGACCTTGGCCACAGACTTGATGTACATGTTTCATTTCAGATCACGAGTAACGGTCAATCCCGGAAGCTTGTCAAAACATGAAGCCTCCCCAAGACGAGAGCCATCCATTTCAATTGATGCCAGATGGGGATCAGAGCGTTGATCATGTAAATTTTAGTGAGTAATAATTTAGTGACTAATACAAACTAAGAAATAGACATGGGGATTTGTTTTTTAACGCAGACGAAGAAAAATAAGGGTCGGATTAAAATTAAAGTGTGACGAATGACGATAATAAACTGATTGAACAACGGATTAAAAATCGAACAATAGGAACGACAGTTGGTGAGGGGGTAGTCGGACTCTTAGTTACTTGAGGCTCTGAGGTAGGCAGTTGATTGATAGGAGGTTCTCCGAGGGAGATGGGGAGATGATATGACTGTAATCGACCAACATGGCCTCGACAGTACATATAAACGTGGACTTCAGCGTGAAGAAAGAAGTTTCACACACACCCAGATTCCAACCGATATATATATACACCTAAAGCCTCGGCGTTTGTGTTTGTCTATGTTTGTTTTATTTTATTTTTCCACTTGCGGACAAGGGGGTGTCCCTATCGACGATCGCCAATGGTAAAATTACGATACGGTCGTAAGAATATAAACGAAAAATCCACGACACTCATAACGTTTGTAGTAGGCGGCCTTTCTGTTAGGCTACGTGAGGCACACTTTTGTGCTGTGATCAGGGGCGACATCACAAACGGAGAAAAAACAGAAACAGAAAAAAAAAGCGATAACGTAATATCAAACATGAAAGTGAAAGGAAAGAAAAAAAACAATAAATACAAGACACGATGAGAAACAAGGAAAGAGAAAACAACACCTAAAGCTATCGAGGAAGAAAGATCTAGCGCTATAGACTACATGCAAACCAGAAGAAGAGAAAAATATGCACAAAATATTTCATAACTTGTGTCATAGAAAAAAAGTATACACAGGAAAAATTAGACGAAAAAAGCGTGCGTAACCTAGTACGGATAAAAGTAAAAAAAGAAAAAAGAAAGAAAAGAGAACATAGTTGAAACAATGAAAAACCCGGACAGAAAAAGGCACATGGTGAGTGGCGAGCGTTCTTGTCTTATTTTAACACTCAGGACAAATCAGCTGAATTTCAACATTTTTGGTTATTTTTATGTAGATATATTGTGATTTTTTTCTCGTTTTACTTTAGTTTAGAAATGAATCTTTTTTGTGTGTTTTTTCAAGTACCCTAACCACTGCACCACGGGCAATTCTAGTACGAATTTTAGGAGCCTAAAATCTATTTTATTTCTATACCTTTTTTCAGTTCCAAATTAAAATAGGTTAGTTAAAAATAGTAATAGTTCAGTTCAAAATTAGAATAGTTCATTTACAAAATTAGAATAGTTCAGTTCAAAATGGAAAGATTCTAACAATTATAAATATTAAAAACATTTTATAATAATTTTATTAATATAATCGTTTACAATTTATAATATGAAAAATTCTTCAAGTCATTTATTAGAATACAACATCTTTCACGACATCTACAGCTGCAGGAATTTTAGATTGAATTCCAGCTATAAAACGATTGCATAATTCTGGTGTAATTTTATTCTTCCTCAATTAATGAAGCCAAATCTCTTGCCCTTTGTTCATTAATTGACGAGCCGTCTCTTTTCCCTATTGCAAGAATACTCACAATTTTAACAGACAATTCCTGCTTGACGTAAGCTTGGAGTAAATACCATACTTGTTCAATTAGATTAAATATTAAACTGTATGGTCCCAACCTAAGCACTTCACATTCTAGAAATTCTTCTTCACTAAAATATTTTTCAATGTTTGAGTGATGTACAGATACTTTCCTCTCTGTCTATTACTTTTAATTCGTCCCATAATGTTAGATGGTTCCCCTTTTCTTTTCAGATATGGTCAGCTATACCTGACTTTTCAGTCTATCTACGTACTACGGCTTTTCGATGTTTTTCTAACCATACTTTCAACGGACGACACGTTTCACCTCTGTATAGTTTTCCACATTTACATGGGATTTCATATATACAGTTTTTAGTCATGGTTTTTTCTGCAGGGGGCTTGATTCTCACAAACTGTTTCCGGGGAGTTGAATCCCGCCTAAATACTGTCCTGATGTCATATGGATTACATATTCGTTGAAGTTTTTCAGACAAGTACTTCAATATAGTATACAAACTATGGTGAATTTCTGAGTAGCGTCCGTTTGTGTTTGGTCCAAATTTCTTGGAGCTGATGTCGTACCCTCTTGATAGTTGTTTCGGTGGAGGTTTTCTCTTAAACTGTCCATCTACCCTTGATATGCACTGATGTTACTACATATTGCTTTTGATTGGTGTTGTAGGCAACCGACGATTCCTTTCTTTACATTATATGGATGGTGAAAGTTGTAGTTTAAATACTGTACAGTGAAAGTTGGCTTTCGGTTTACAGATGACATAAGCCCCTGACCTATGCGTGTTACCAGCACCTCTAGGAACGGTAATTTATTGTAATTTTCTTTTTCCATCATGAACTGTATAGATGGACGGATCGAGTTCACACGGTCTAGTATCGTTTGAACATATTTCTGATTGGGCCAGAGTTTCCTCAATGTATTCCATGTATGCATTGGCCAATACCGGGGACAATATTTTTTATATTTATTCTTATAATAATTTTTCCATTTTGAATTGAACTATTCCAATTTTGAACTGAAAAAGGTATAGGAATAAAATAGGTTTTCGGCTCCTAAAATTCGTACTAGAATTGTCCGCAAGGACCCGTGGCTCAGTGGTTAGAGTACTTGAAAAAATCAATAGTAATATATAGTGATATTCTCCTGAAGGTTTAAGGTTCAATCCTGTGTGTTGGCGACCGAAATATACATTTGCGAATTACTTAGGACCTCTATCCAGTCAGGGCTGACGGAACAAGAGCACGCTATCCCGTGAAGTAAATAAAGGGCTTGGCTCGAAATTCCGCCCAAATTCCCGAGTTCGACAGAAACATTCCCGAGTTGTACAATATACACCTGAAAAAGGTGGGGGGTTATATCGTCTGAAATGTTCTAAAGATCACACTGAAGACGATAATAATAATCCGATGATTAATAATACAAATAACCAATCCTTATATCAAAAATTCAGAAACATCATAAAAACAAGTCTTGGAATGTTGTAGTTTTATGTATTTGTTTCTGTAAGAACTCACCCTGTTTTTCCTTCTTTGTAAAATTGCAAGAGGATATTTTTATCAACTGTTACAAAATATGAGAAAGATGGAAAAAAAAAGAGACTTATAAATGTTAAAGATATTTTTTTCTGATTTGTAGATTTTATATGGTTGAATTATTTGGATATTGAAGATAGGAACGGTAGATCTATTTTCATCGTTAAAATTTCATTTGTTTTGCAGATAATGTTTCAATGTTTCGTGTATGTAAATTTATATGAAAATGTTGTTCTTATTCTTTTTTTAAAAATGGATGGACGAATGCTTGGCAGATTCATGGGTGTTCATGAAGTTCTTTGGATACGAAGTAAAACTACTCTTTCTGTTTTTTTTTCGGACGGTGGCGGGGATATGGGAGAATACCCGGTTTTTCTTAAATATCACAAAAGAATGATCTCTGATGTAATTTCTTGGCAAATTATGACAGGTGACGTAGCAAGACGTCAAATGTGGAACAAAGAAACAATAGGACGAAATTATAATAAAAACTGATGCTTTTGAGTTCTCAAGAATGCTACGAAATAGTTGCGAATGTCAACGCAACACGCTAGACCTTGGGTCTTCCCCGCACCCGCTATTTCTTTCACCGTTTTAACGCCACGCCCACTGATTGTAAAAAAAAGCGGTTGTTTTCACAGACGAAAGTATTAAGTTCTTCATTTTATATAATTAACATAGCATGTTTCTGATGAGAGTTGATGTCGGTAAGTACAGATAAAACTGATTGTATACACTTACACCCACGAAAAAAACCCCGCAGAATTGACAATATGCATACATTTCAAGATTCGCCCGTTATCTAACATACTCAATTTGATGCCGTTAATAATTTTAGTCAAACAAAATAATGTACAAAAAAAAACAGTTATAACGAGCAAGTACAAGAAAAGTGTCTATAAAAACACAGAAGGGAAAAAGAAAAAAGCTGACTTTCTACATACATTTCAAGACTCGTTCATTATCCAACAGTTAGTTTGGCTTCAAATTACACCTCAATTACCGATATAAACTCTTAAGGTCTGCAAACGATAAGAATATGTATTTATTGTTGAAGTTTTAAAAGTTAGACCAAGAGAATAGATTGACTGGTATTTCGTAAGTATGTAAAAGATGAATGTTCTTTTTCCCTTTTTATACGTTATTAACAAAGCCAGACCAGGAGAATACGGTGAGTGCTCTTTCGTAATAATGTAGAAGCTGGATGTTTAATTCCCTTTTTCATTCGATAACTAAAGGTATGAAACAACGTTCTAGTTTATCGATGCATTTTTGCTTGATGAAAATATCTCTCTTATACTCCCATTGTTCTTTTTTTTCATGTAAGTGCAGATGATTATCAGGTTGGTTTGCTTGGTTTGTTGATTGCTTTACGGCATATCAACCCTTTTAAGGTTATTTAATGCCAAATCCAGTGATTTTTAAGAAAATTTTTTTAATCGAACATATATATATATTTTTTTAAATCGATTTCTATTTAACCCATAGCTGGGACCCTAACAGGTATTACCACTCTGTGTCAGAGTGGACCTGGGAGCAATGGCAATTAAGGGGTGGCTGCACACTCCCCAAATCCCCCAAGATGGGGGCCTTACCATTGGATATAGTTTAAGGTCATATCCAGGACCGCAGATGATAATCAGTCCTTTATATTTCCTTGTTGATTTTTAAAACAAAATACCTTAGGATTTAGCATTATCTGGGGATTTACAAAGCATTTAAACTGAGCAGATAAGCTCTTATGCATTGTATCCCGGTGTCTAGAGTGCGACTTATACTTATTAAGTCGGGTTTTTTTTTTCTAAAGGAATATTTTTGTCTCATAAAATCAACGTTTTTAACACAAATGTACACAATTAACGCTTGTTTAGAAAATCACCAATGGTGATTATGCTTAAATAACTGTTATTTTAAAACTGATGATCGCATTAGTCTCGAAATTTACTTTTAAGTTTACTTTTATAGAATGCATACGTTTGATAATCAAATCAAATTCACACATACACCGACGCCTTGAGTACGCAGACAGAGAATAATTATTTTCTGTCGTAATATTTCGTATTATTTGGGATTATACTTATAGATGTGAGTTCAGTTAACATGAGCAATAATACAAATAACGTTAGTATTCTTTTTTATCGATTATGCCGTTGTAGTTAAACATGCGGGTGTATACACCATAGCAAATAATAAAGGATTCGGTAAACGTCGTTCACTATTCACACTTCATAGTCAATTTCTAGTCATTAACTCAGAAGACTGATTTGAAATACAAGGCACGTTCCCCATGGCTTGTAATCCGTGAATATGGCGTGTTTCCAATTTGCATCCATATTTCGTTTGATCGGAAATTATGCAAGCGCCTCAACAACAACGAGAAAAAAATAATTACCTTGTTTGATTCGATTTTTTCTTCTCTTTTTGGTTTTCTGAGAACCTTTAACAATTGTGCTTATTAAACCGTTTCAAATGAGTCCGCGTTCTTTTTATTTCTAGAGATCGCCGGAGAAAACAATGTTCTGTGAGTTGTATCGTCTGGCTGTAGTTACAGCATCATACCATATTAGTAAAATTTGTAATCATGGCGAGGAAATCCGAGCGGAGAATGCAAATTAGTGAACATTGCCTTAATTAGAATGATGTTTTATCATGTAATACAAATCGTTCAATTATAATTGCATTTATAATCATAGTGAAAGATATGTACAACAGTACAGGGCGGAACGACAATGTGGTCGCCTTTAATAAAAATAACAAAAAAAAAAACACTACAGCTTTATTTTAAAACATTCATTGAAAAAAAGATTCAGATAAGTTGATTATGTAGTAGAGCTGACACCTATTCAATGTAGTAACCTTCAACATCTATTAGCGACTCGATGCGGGTCTGGAACTGGGAGAATGCCCTTTTCCCTAGCGCTCGCAGGAGCTGGACAAATACTCAGCAGATACGAGGGGATCAGGCTATCTTTGGTGTTGTGGGAGGTCATGTTGGTGATGTTGTTGACAAACGAAGTAGGTCAGCGTGTTAAGATCGGGGGATGAGGAAGTCGGTGAGAGAAGCGTACAAAGCTCCTTCTGAAACCAAGCCAGCTTCTCTTTGGATTTGTGGTCTATGCTTAATTCTGCTGCCAAAGGAAGGGTATGTCGGCGACCACCTGATTGCACCAGGGGATCCCCACACAAATCATGACATCCACGTACACTTTGGTGTTGACTTTCAAGCCGACTGCGAAGACGTCAGGTAGCATAATGTGTCCCTCACTTGGAACCACACTAAAGACCGTAATCGTAGACATATCATCAGTACGTCCCTGTAATGTGTGGCAATATACCGATGCATTTTGATGTTACTTGCAATGGTTATGTTGTCATAACTTGGGTCGGCAAAAAGTATAAGTTGTACAACGGCGCATCTCCGATCTTGCTCGTCGAACATTGTGTTACGCTTAGAATGATAGATGGTGTCTATCGCTCGTGGGATTTGCACGCAACTGACCAACTAGAAGATGGTCTAAACAATAAAAAAAAGAAAACCGGTTTATGAAACGGAAATGAAATCGTGTTTTTTTTCTATGTCGACAATTTTATCGATTCATTCAGCGTTATAACCTTTAGATATATTAAGATACACACTTTCGAACATGCTTATGTAAAGGCTTTATATACGGTTCTGATAATATATGCATGCGAGCAAAACGATATGAAGATTTGGAGTGGTTAATGCAGATTATGTTTGAGAGAAAAGAAGGCTGTCGCGTTTTAATCAATTATATAGCAGCGAAATATGCATTCAACTTATATTGTGAAAGAGAAAACGGGGATACTCATATGTGTATCATGTTGCTGTTTAGGGTATTTTAAAATATACCAGTAGTTAGAGTTATCACTCGTTAATGGCAGTAATCAAAATATACTTCATCAATAAATAAACGTAGATAAATTGCAAGTAAAATAGCATTATTATATGTTATTTGAAATACACTTATATATACCTGATGAATAAATAAATGATGTTGTCATAATTACTAATTCGTTTATATATTAAAATAAACATTTTATTAATAATATTTTTAACTAGCATAATGGTACTATTACATTATTACTTACTTTGTGTGATATGTCAGCATATAAAATAATACTGGAAGATGAGCAGGACAAAGCTCAAGTAACCACCATAGCAGATAGACATATAGATAAGAAGGATGGATGTTTGTCATAGACGTCTAAATACCACATATATAATCTGAAGAAGCTTTGAGTAATTTATCAGCAAAAAAACAATTTATTTTTATTTTTGTTAATTACATTTTCACCTCAAACAAGGCACATTGCCACTTTGGTATAGGGGGCTACTATAAGGGGCAACAACTATGTAGGGATCTGGGCAGCAAGATATCGGTTCACGTTGCACTTGAACTTCTGCACGTCAGTACAGTTGGGGAAGCAGGGACCTGGAATGGAATTCCA
Source organism: Euprymna scolopes (assembly GCF_053919585.1). NCBI lineage: Eukaryota > Metazoa > Mollusca > Cephalopoda > Sepiida > Sepiolidae > Euprymna > Euprymna scolopes. The sequence goes on along the minus strand of NC_136491.1, from coordinate 139,596,150 downwards.
AAGTCTAGCGGTTCTGGGAAAGAAACTACTGGAGTACAAAGATCTTTACATCTAGGGATCTCTACAGTGTGGGGCTGGGATTTAGCAGCCTGTCGGGTTTGTCCAGCGTGTTCACGTCGTGGGAGCACAAGTGCTTGCAGTTCGTCAGAGCATTCCCCATTAAAATACTTGTAGAACAGACATAGGGATGCAACGTTTCGTCGATGGAACAGAGGCTGAAACTTAGATGCCAGTTCAGGGCCTATCAGATGTGCGAACATCTTTGTAACCGTGTCAAGGAACGAGAGACTAGTAGCAGATGCACCAGCCCAAATATGACAGAAATACTCTATACATGGGCGAATGGTGGCTTTATAGAGGTACAAGATACTTTCGGGTGTTAGTAGTTTTCTAGCACGGTAGAGAGTGCCCACCTACCTTGCAACGACCCTGGCGATGCCTTCGATGTAATTGTTCCAACTCATGTTTCCTGTGAACGTTAGGCCAAGCAGTTTGAAAGATGTACTCTCAGATAAAGAGTCGCTGGCCATTGCTATCGGTGGTAGAGAAGGTTTCTTGTAATTATTGAATGAAATTAGTTTAGTCTTGGCGGCATTGAACGTGAACATCCATTTTTGTCTCCATTCCACTACAGATTGGAGGTCATCCTCTAGTGTTTCTGCCATTTCTTTAGATATATGTTCATTTGTTTTCCTGTCGTGCCTGTTATAGGGTGTGGTGTCATCAGCATATATACCCATCTAAGAGGAAATTTTGTCGGGGAGGTCATTTATGTTTATCAGGAACAGTAGAGGTCCAATGATAGACCCCTGGGGCACTCCCGCATTTATATCCTATTGTTTAAATGTACGACCGTCGAGGACAACCTAGATTTTAAACTTATCTAAGAAGGATTTAATTATGTTAAGTATTCTACCAGTGATACCGTATGATCTAATTTTCCTGAGGAGACCCTCGTGTCATACCCTGTCAAAAGCCTTAGATATATCTAGAGCTACCGCTCTGCCCTCCGCCGCTTTGTCCAGTGAATGGTATATACGTTCAGAGATTACAGTTAGGATGTCTGTTGTGGAACGGGCTTGTCTAAATCCATATTGTTCGTCAGTCAGAAGTTTAGCATCTGTAAGATAATGAAATAGATAATAGTTAATTAAGGTCTCAAATATTTTGGCAAAAAGTGGGAGGAGGCTAATGGGGCGATAATTTAATGGGTCAGTTCTTTCACCAGAATTCTTGAATGCTGGTACCAAAGAAGCAGTTTTCCAACAGTTCGGAAAGCAAGCTTCATTAAGGCATTTGTTGTAGAGTTTGGAGAGAAGTGGAGCTACTTCGGCTGAGCATTTTTTTAATAGCATTATACTTAAACTTGAAGAAATATTCTAAAATTCAAGAGTTCGTGGACGCGACAATTACATAACCTGACATATAACTAATATTGGAAGAATCACAACTAAAATATGGGATTCAAGCATGTAGCAGAAAAAAGCATCTACTTAAACAGGAAACACGGATTACTTCAGGTTACTATATATATTTTCCTAGGAAAAGCTATGTTTGTAATGAGGAGATTTGTTATATGAATATGCGGTTGTATTTCCTATTTTTAGCTTGTATTTTCCTATATTGAGTGAGTGAAAATAGTAGATGTAAATATGCTGATGTAATTTCTCTCTTTATCCCTTTCTCTCTCTCTCTCTTTATCTCTATCTCTCTTTCTCTCTCTCTCTATATATATATATATATTATTATTATTATTATTATTATTATTATTATTATTATTATTATTATTATTATTATTATTATTCGGAAACAGAAAATACGTTGAAAATTAAAAAGAGGAGAGTAGCTTGCATTTTAAAGAAAGGAGGGATCTAAAATCTTTGATCTTCAACAAGGCAAGTTCCCCTCCTCATCTTTGGAATTTCCAACGTATTTTCCGTTTCTGAAACGGAACAGCGACACACTTTTCACAAGGAATTTTTTAAAAATATTGTGACTAGTGATTTTGTTTTCTTAATCCCATTCATCCAGAGAAAGTCCCGAAATAAAGATGAAACAATGAGAGACACATAACTCGGTTTGTTCCTTTTTATTTCTCTATTTTGTCGGAATACTATTTCTATTGTTCTCATCATATATATATCTATATTTATATATATATATATATATATATATATATATATATATATGTAGATTGTCGAACTGACTTCCTTATCATGGTTGTTATAGTCACAACGTTTCGGTCATTTTGCCCTCCGGCTTTCATCAGGTGTTTTGTATCGAAATGGAGAGCCGTTAGTTAGAAGTCTCGAACCCAAACCCTTTATTATTATTACGGGGGTACCGTGTTCGGAGTCTAACTAGGCTCTGGGACATAGTTGCCGATTCTCTGTTTTGAATGTTACTTTCCACTGCCTTCGTTTAGGATTGAACTCAGCACCTTTGGGTAACTGTAAACTTTGATACAACGTCTGGCACCACTCGGCCGAAACGTTGTGACTATAACAACCAAGATGAGGATATATATATATATATATATATATATATATATATATGATGAGGATATATATATATATATATATATATATATATATATATATATATTATCGGAGTATATGTTATCCACAATAGCTATGTAGGGCGATAAAAATAAATTATGTTTTTATGCTATTCTCACTTTCTATTTATGATTCACATGAAATAGGGTTCATTATAGACTTACTTTGGAAGAATACAGTTGCTGGTAAACGGATTTCTAATGAAAATAACTACAAATAGAAAAAAAGAGACAATGGTTAAAAAAACATATTTCAAACCTCAAAATGGTATTTCGAGTTTCTTTTCAGAAATTTCATGGCGGGTGGTAATGAGTGTAAACTAGAATTGTGTTTCTTTATATTTCATTTACATAACATATAATCAATAAATATCAGTAGTTATTGCCCGATAGTAGCCCCCTACACCAAAGTGACAATGTGCCTTGTTTGGGGTGAAAATGTAATAAAAACATAAATGAATAAAAAATAAATATGCGTTATTATAATATATTCACTAGAATTCAATTTAGAAAAAATAAATTTTAATTTAAAAAATACAAATAAATACTATTTTTATGTAATCATTTTATTAAATATAGTTTTTTCGATTTCTTATTGTTTAAAATGCAATTTCCAAAAAGTCTAAACTGAAGATAAACTATATCAGATGAATATTAGGATTTTACTGAGGAAAAAACTCTCCACATAAATCATCTGTCAATAATCGTATATGGAACTTTATTCATTTGTTATAAACAACTATTACTTTGTTAATAACAATTAGTAAGCAGCAGTACTTATAATTTTGTTTACTTATATAAACAAAACTGAATTTTAGTCAGACATTATTTTCTAATTTACAATCTCTTCTCATGCGGCAGTTAGCATGTATAAGATCCGGTTCTCATGGGTCATTGTCGTATCACATTACAAATTAGGTCAATATGTTGGAAATGTATGAAAATCATAAAACTTTGACGTTGTCCATTAAGTCAGTGATCACTTATAAAATATAACTTATTTGTATTTGCAATAATTATATACAACCTGTAAATAAGTTTAGAAATAGGGATAATTTTCAAGGTTTTATTTAATTTTTTAATTTAATTTTTCTACGTTTTCTCCGTCGGTAACTATAGTGAAACATTTGTGGACAAATTTACTATCATGCCTAAAACATCATTAATTATTTTAATATTCAAATCCTCTGAGGAAGTAGATCTGTTTACGCACACAACTGTTGCCAGAAAAAAAAACTAATGCAGGCAAATCTAGTGAAAGCGGAGGTTAATATAATGGACCATGTCCTCCGATTCATCTGTTAGGAAATTTCTAATATAGAAATACTTTTTTTCATCTAAAATATTTACAAAATAATATCTACAAAAGTAGTGAATTATTATTCAATAGCTATATATAAAACTATGTACAAGAAATATTATAATATTATTCAATAGCTATATATAAAACTATGTACAAGAAATATTATAATATTATTCAATAGCTATATATAAAACTATGTACAAGAAATATTATAATATTATTCAATAGCTATATATAAAACTATGTACAAGAAATATTATAATATTATTCAATAGCTATATATAAAACTATGTACAAGAAATATTATAATATTATTCAATAGCTATATATAAAACTATGTACAAGAAATATTATAATATTATTCAATAGCTATATATAAAACTATGTACAAGAAATATTATAATATTATTCAATAGCTATATATAAAACTATGTACAAGAAATATTATAATATTATTCAATAGCTATATATAAAACTATGTACAAGAAATATTATAATATTATTCAATAGCTATATATAAAACTATGTACAAGAAATATTATAATATTATTCAATAGCTATATATAAAACTATATACAAGAAATATTATAATATTATTCAATAGCTATATATAAAACTATGTACAAGAAATATTATAATATTATTCAATAGCTATATATAAAACTATATACAAAAAATATTATAATATTTTTCAATAGCTATATATAAAACTATATACAAAAAATATTATAATATTCTTTAAATAATTTTTATCCGAAATAAAAATCCTAAACAAATGCTAGCATGTTGAGTACGTATTTTTAAAAAAATCTTTTCTTGTTTTTATTTATTGTGTTTATTTTTATTTTATTTATTTATTTATTTTCTTGTCTGTAATTAAATTTCATCACCCCCTCCAAACGGGGGATAAATCATCACCCAAAATATTTTTTCCTATTTCAACGTACTTACAGTTGACTGCAAATGCTTTTGAACGAATTCAGTACCCTAAATGACCACTTCTGAACCACTAAAGTTGCTATTTGAAACCTTGGTTTGATACAGTTATTCTAAGCCAAATCAATGCAAAAATCAACTGCAGAAAATTAACTACGGAAAATACATACCTGAATTTCTCACAAACGGAGATGTAATCTTTCTACAATAGAGAGTAGAAGATCTACAGTTCCTATATGCTCGTATCCCGGATATTAACTATGGTTTCCGCTCTGCAATATCTACCGTAGATGTGCTGACGGTTATATCCCACAGGATTAGTGAATCTCTTGACAAAGGCTTCCTTTCTAGGGCAATTGCTCTTGACATATCAAAGGCCTTCGACAAGGTATCGCATAAGGGTCTACTTCACAAGATTTCCAGCTACGGTATAACTGGAAATGTTTTCTCAATCATTAAATAATTTCTCTCCGATAGGCTCATAAGAGTAGTGGTAGATGGACAAAACTCGGAGGCCTGCAATATAAATGCTGGAGTCCCTCAAGGGTAAATCCTGGGCCCAACTCTCTTCCTGATCTACATCAATGACCTCCCTAAACACATACTTAAATCATTCGTTGACATCTATGCTGATGACACGACCATCTACGGCAACACATCAAAGGCTGTAAATGACAAAGTTCTCTCTGATCCTCTCTCCTCTGATCTCGAGCGCGTGCTTCAGTGGGGGAAGATGGGCTGGTTATCTTTAATGCATCCAAAATCAAACTCCTATCTTTACATAGTCACCGCTCTGATCCCCATCTGGCATCAATTGTGATGGATGGCTCTCGTCTGGGTGAGGCCCCGTGTTTTGACAAGCTTCTGGGTTTGACCTTTACTTCTGATCTGAAATGGAACACGTACATCAAGTCTGTTGCCAAGGTCACTGGAAAGATGGTGGGATCCTCCTACGGCTCCAGAGGATATCTCACTACTGATGCAATTCTCTATCTATATAAAACCCAAGTACGGCCAAGGATGGAATACTGTTGCCATATCTGGGCAGGAGCTGCTAAAAAACAGCCTATCCTGCCTTGACAGAGTACAAAATAGACTTCGTGGCTTAGTGGGGATGCCCTTTTCTCTACTCTGCAACCTCTCTCTCACAGAAGAGACGTTGCGAGCCTATCCTTGTTTTATCGTCATTTCCATGGCAGGTGCTCGTCTGAACTCAAATCCCTGGTCCCCCCTCGCCAATCTTTCACGAAAAACACCCGTCTAGCTGAATCCACTGTGAAAAATTTCCCCCACTCTATATCTGTGCCTAAATCAAATCGCGGATTCCATGAACAAAGCTTCTTTCTTAGAACTGCACGCCTGTGGAACTCTGTTCCGTCTGCCTGCTTCCCACCGGACTACAACTTGGATGTTTTTAAGTCCAACGTGAAAAAATCCCTAATGAACCGCCCCCTTAAGTAAACACTTCATCAAATCTTCACACTAACGTAATGCACTTGCAATAACCCTTATCCCTGAGTGGCTTCCGGGCCTTGATAAGTGGTGATCACTGCGTAAAAAAAAGTTATCTTCCTTCGATAGAAGTCGAAACACAAGAAACAAACTTAATATCGGCAATTCCATATATTCGTATCTACTGAATATATGCCATATATCTCTTTATACTTAATCATACTTGTAGAATACGTTGTAGCTCATATCTTATTTTCAGTTATACTGGTACTAAATTGAACTTCAAATCAAAAATGTGTCGTTACTTGTACATATATTTAATATAAATCATATTGTCTCCGCTGTTATAACACTATCGTTCCCCAGGAAAAGTTACTTAGTTGAGGAACTCCTGGGAACAAAACCAGCTCCCCGGGTGTTAGACACGATATCAAACTATAGGCACATGGGAACATAAAAGGAATGGGTCGATATCCCGTCGGCTATACCTTGCTGGCATAGGGCTTGTCTGGTGCCTTCATTGCGTCGTTACAGACATCATCGCATTAATAGCAGGGACCTCATGCAGAAATTTAACGCTCGTATAGAAACAGCGAACAAATGCATTTTTTATAAAGATACATAATTTATTTTACGTTTAACAACGAGGGAGCATATTCAGTCGACCCATTGCATGCGCACCACACTATTATATCTGCGTCTGTCACGTACGAGAATACAAACTACAACTGTTTAAAACGATACAATCATATTTTATTATCTCTTTCAATGAAGAAAGAGAGAAAAAGGGAGTGAAAGGAAGAAATATAGAACTAGAGAAAGAGAGAGAAGACGATACATTCATACATGATGTTTAAACATTGTTTAGGTTTGTATCCCATAATGAGTTCTTTCGGGTTCGCCCTTTCAAATTCTAAGCTCTTATATCGTTTTTACTTTGTTTAATATTATAAACAAACTGTTATTATTGGCTCGAGTCATCCCAGATTTATATTTTGTTTCATTTTCCAAATTAGAAAGCACCTGTTTAACACGTCTGCACCTCACTAGTACAGACAAGTTAGGTTTATTAATGTAAAAGCCCCCAGCTCAGCCAGCTTTATTGTGTCACACTATCGTCTTTAATATTAAGAGTTTGGCTACCAAATTTTATTTTAATTCCTTATGTCAAGTTACTCATACTTTAACATGTTACCCTATTTCTAAACTAACCAGGTATTAACTCTGAAACCATCCCTGTTGCAATTTAGTTGCTTCCATTGCATGAATTCTTAATTATCTCCTTTTGGTTTTTTTAAATGTGCGTGTTGCAGCTTAACTCATTTTAGACTGGTGTGACTTCTTTGGTGGTTGTTATTGTTGTCCGTGGATTCTATGTGCTTTGACGAAAATCCATGGAGGTTTGGAGTTGTTGAATCAGTTGTTGGAGAAAGTTTGAAAGGCTCTGAAGGGGTTGTTGATGCTTGCGGAGCTTGACTTTTTTTGTAAATTCCACATGAAGTCAAAAGCTCGTTGTTAGTTTTGGGCTGAGTCTGTCGACACATAAGATAGTCATGGTCAAACATGGGCAACTGAATAAGGGTAGGATATGTAAATCTCCTTTACGTCCAAAGTTTCTGCCATCTTCTCTGCCAGCCATTTTGCCTTTGTTTAAGATCACATACGGGGTCACCACTTGTTGCGGGGATGGATGTCGGTGACAACAAAACTAACTCAACAGTCGTGCATCTATACAATATGATATAAATGCGATAGTACCTCATGGGTCTATCCTAGGACCTTTATTATTCCTAATATAAATACATGACCAACTTGATTATATTATCTCTGAGATGGGTATATTTGCTGAGGACACAACGCTCTATTACAGGCACGAGGGAAAAACAAATGAACACATATCTAAGGACATGGCAGATACACTAGAGGATGACCTCAAATCTGTAGTGGAACGGGAACAAAAAATGGATGGTCACATTCAATGGTGCTAAGGTTACGCTTGTTCCATCAATAATTACAAGAAATCTACCATCAATAGCAATGGTCAAACACATTATATGAAAGTATTTCTTTTAAACTTCTCGGCTTAACGTTCACAGGGAACATGAACTGGATTAAATACATTGAGAGCATTGCCAACGCTGCTGCAAAGAAGGTGAGCGCTCTCTACCGTGCTAGAATGCTACTTACGCCTGAAAGTATCCTGTACCGCTATAAGGCCACCATTCGCCTATGGACAGGGTGCAAAAGAGAGTCGCCGACATGAAAGGCCCTAAACTCTCATCTAGGCTTTAGTCTCTGTCCCATCGACGAAATGTTGCGTCCCTCTGCCTGTTTTACAAGTACTTTAATGGTGAATGCTCTGACGAACTACAAGCACTTGTACCCCCTCGGCGTGACTACCCATGACAAACGTTACAAACAGATAAATCCCAGCCATACACAGGAAAAATACCTAGGTATAAGAAAGCCTTATACTCCAATAGTTTCTTTTATAAAACTGCTAGACTTTGGAACTTTTTTTCAGTTACCTACTTTCCGAACTGTACTGACACGTGAAAGTTCAATTGTAATGTGAACAGACATCTTCCTGCTCATCTCCCTTCAGAATACCTTTGCAAATTATGTTCCGGATAGTAGTTCCCTACTTCAACGTGGCACTGTGCCTCGTTTGGGCTGAACATTTAATAATAATTTTATTTTTAAATAAAGTTATAAATGTTAATATCCACGGAGAATTTTATGGGATCCTTGTGTATGCGTGTGCAAGTATATATATATATATATATATATATATATATATATATATATATATATATATATATATATACATATATATATATATACATATATACATATACTTATATACATATATATACATATATATGTATATCTGTATATAATTATACATATATATATACATATATATGTATATACATATATATACATACATATATATATAGGCATTTATATATGTATGTATATATAACACCATTGATAGCTCTCGCGAGGCATCAAGTATTCAGCTACGGACAAAATTTGAATTACACTACACACTCCTGTAGAGAGTTCAATCTCGGCTGCGGCCGCATGTTACGTTATGTTATGTATCTACGCTTTAAAAGCTGTTTCTCTAATGAATGTTCTGTAAACCCATTACCTAATGATTAAAGATACATTGCATCAAAAATAGTGTATTTCGTTTGCATATATTTTTTATTGCCATAATTTTATCTCTGTTAGATATGTTATTATTATTCGAATCAGTATTTGTATGTAAAACCATCTTCTTACATTTAATGAACTAATCATAATCAGAAAATGATAAACGGAAAATAATTTAATCCATAAATATTCTTATTTTCCTGAAATAATACATTCCAATCAGTGAAAATATTTTTAATTTTTTTCCTAATGCATAACATATTTATTAATTTTACATAATCACATTAGTTATGAAATAAAGGTGAAGCCCAAACAATCACTATTATTGTCTATATATGATATTTACAGTACTTTACAAGATACGTTTTAAATATAAGATATATGGTTTTCTGGAATGTAGAGATGGCAGTCGAATTATATAATTGACATTGTTTACAAAAGGCAAAATCATCCTTACACAAATATTCCGAAATTAAGGAGATATTGTCTATATACTATTGTTAATGTGCATTTAATCAATCATATCTGCTTTCATTGCAAGGAAATTGTTTGTCCTCGCTAGGGGAGGACCCAGCTTGCAGAGACATCTCGGGAGAGTGACTCGGTTGGGGTGGAAGCGTGACCATCATCATAGATGACCTGTCAGCTTAAAAATGACGTCTACGCCATGAGTCCTAGTAAGCAAGATAGGTGGAACACAGACTGTCTATAACGAGCAGACATTTTTTACAGAAAGCCTTAGAAAACTTCAAAATTGGATTAAAAAAGATAAACATGATACTTTGTAGTGAAACTCATCCAATATTAATAATAAAAATATTAATAAAAAAAAACGAATTGAAAGGGAGTAAAGTTGTTAAAAAGTTTAAAAGGAATACGATTTGATTTGTATAAAACTGAAGTTTATTCAATAGAAACAAATAAAAATGAGAAATAAATATTTTTAAATCCAAAAAATAATATTTTAAAAATCAAAACTGAAAAACAAACGATAAATTATTTTTACTGAAATACGAACAATAAATTTGTTTTACTGAAATACGAACAATAAATTTTTTTTACTAAAAACGAACAATAAATTGGTTTAGCTGAATAACGAACAATAAATTAGTTCAACTGAATAACGAACAATGAGTTAAAAATTAAATTCAAACAAATGTTAGTATAAACAAAGTTACTAAGGCAGAAATATTTCAAACATTGAATATTAAAATTTTCAAAAATCTGTATTAGAATTTAATTAAAAGTTTGAATTTTTATTTTTCTTATATTTTTTTACAATATTGTCATTGTCTTTGCGATAAAATTGTTTATAAGGGACTTCAATGAACTACATATCAGCATTTTTCAATTTGCTGAATAGTGTGACCCTCATCACAAGAGTCAACATGAAATAATCGATTTTGATCAGCCAAAATATTTAAAGTTATGTAAATGGCTAATTTTCTCTGATGAATCGAATGTAAAAAAGAATCGCATTTTGTAAGTTTTTTTATAACTATATAATTATATAAAACAAAATTATTAGTTATATCATTGGGTATAGCAGAGAAGCTCTGTTAATACTCTGGAAGTAGCTGTTTAATTCAGCTATTTCTTCAACAGCCTCTCTCCCGGATATTAAATTTTTGCGGCTATTGCATTTCAGTTTTTTAAAAACTGCATGACAGCAATAAACTGCTAAGTATAATATAAGTACTTCCTTACTTATTATAATATAAGTACTTCCTTGCATTGATTAACATCATCTTCTGTTACATTTATGTTGAATTTATAAACATGTAATTTTTGCTCCCTTGTCATTTCATCCCAGTTAGTTTCTTTTAAATTTTACTTTTCAATAGTTCGATTATTAATTGGTAAGCTCAATTTAAAAACTGACAACTGAGTTTTTCCACATTCATACACGTGACGTATCGATATATTATACTGATCTCCAGTAAGTTGTCGATACTGGCCAAACCTTGCCTTAAGGTTATATGTCTGAAACTTTCCTGGTAATATATACATCATGTTCAGTACATTTATACAATATTTAGTCAATTCTAAAATTGCGTAAGTAGTATGGTGCACTTACCATTTCTTCCAGGAATGCTATTCCAAGTTTCTAACCAGTCACAGAACACATTTAGGAAACTATAATCATCACTATTTAATGTAAGTGGATTAGCATATTTGTTACGAAGTCGACAACCTTTATATGGTGTTTTCACATTCAGTATTGTCCACCAAATATAAAATATTTGAGTGTATTCTGCGATGTCTGAATAATTTGGCAAGCATTCCTGTTTTCCTAAGGTTAGCAGACCTTGAATAGTATATTCGTTGAAAATTTGCAAAACCAAATAAACATTTTGCCTTTCAAAAGTAGTCGGAGAAAAGGCTTTTGAAGTAAACTTATAGCAATATTTCACAAGTGATTGAGATTCTAGGGCATAAAGTTTATGTAAATCATATTGAAATTTTTCAGAAATAAGTAGTTATCGAGATATAAAAAATGCATTGTATTCTTTGGCAGCCATCTTTATGGCGCGCGCGTACGCGCGTAAAAATGATGTCCGCCAAAGAATAAATGCATAGAACAACTTTTTATATCTCGATAACTACTTATTTCTGCAAAATTTCAATGCGATTTCCGTATTCAGGATAGTCGAAAACCTAGTCATTTAAAAGCAAATAGTGGAGGTGGATCTAATCTAAAAATTTACCTATTTTCTTTCATTAACTATTAATAGTTTGCGCACTTCTTTGGCCATTAAATTATGAATTAATCAAATTTTTTATAAAGTTTAATTTAATGGTAACCATCTTACAGCTGGAAACTGCAATATTACAATATAATTTGATAAATAAATAAATCGGTATTTATGCACTTTACGTAACTAATAATAGGTATTAGTGCAGTTTAACATCTACAAACAAATTGTTTTCATTTTAGAAGAGTTCCGTCCGCGCAATGTAAAAGTTAACAAAGCTTTACCTCCTCCATGTGCCGAAAATGGCTTTTTAAATTTGCTTGCGAATGTTAAACTGCAGAAGTGCCTAATAAAGTTATTTAGAAACCTATTTTTAATTTAAGGAGAGGGGTGGATTACTTTATTCCCATCTAACAATTTAATAAGCAAAAATAACATAAAAAATTGGAAAATTTCTGTAAATTAACAACAGTAAAAAATAAGGAGTAAATACAAAAAAAAGATATTTTTTTACGACCTGGCCCAGCGTAGTATAAACACCCCCAACATACCAATATTAAGAACGGCTTTCGGAATAAACACCCCCTGGACCCCCCGATGTTAAGAACGGCTTTCGAGGTTAGGGGTCTTTATTCCGAAAGCTGTTCTTAACATGGGGAGGTTGGGGCGTTTATAATACGCTAGGTCACGTCGTGAAAATTTACGTTTTAAAAAAATAGCACGGATCACTCTGCATTAGCACCTACACATACACACACATATTTTAATATGTATGTATATATATATATATATATATATATATATATATATATATATATATATATATATATACTTCAACCCTAAAGAATCCTATAAATATTGCACAGTAAAATAGTTGATGATTTTTTCTTATTTAGAATTATTTAAACAAGGAATTCCGTGTTTACGATATCGCTTTTATTAAATTGCAAGGTGAAAGTACATAATATTTTCACCATACTCCCCATTTTAAATAAGTTTCTAAATAATAATTTATTATTGCAGCATATAACTTAAATTACATGTAAAACTCATTTTTATATACATACTTTCATTTCATTTTAAAATACGTTCTAAAAAAATAAATATATAAAAATAAAAAAGGCGCGTTTTTTTTTAAATATCTCAAACATTTTAACACTTACTCTGCTATATTTAGATGGAGGAAAATTATTTCTGTTTATTGCATTAATCCACTGGTAAATTATTTTCTTTTTTTTGGGGGGGGGATGAAAACACGGTAACTTTTGGTCTAATTTCCTACTTATCGGCATTTTGGAACTATACATCTCGACGGCATGTTTAAATTTATTTATAACCATCCCACACTTTAAACCAACTTCCGGTTTCGTCATGAGACACGTGACTCAATTTCAACAGACCGAGGTTCATGATATCACCAGATTAAATTATAGTCGTCGCTAGGCCATCATATTACGGTAGCAACGGTGGAAGGCGTTGAATTCTAGCGTAAACGCACTACATATTTTCAATTGAAGCACTACGATTAGACACAAAGAATGCGTTGCAGGAAGTGTTAATCGAATTATTTTAAACTGCTAAATATTTTCGGCTGTGATGAGAAACAATAACGATTGATTGCCCTATTGATAAATAGACCTCTTTTTCTTTTTTTTTTTTGCTCATCTCGGATGTAAAACAAATCTCGGAATTGCGTCTACAGAAAACGTAGCGTGCAAGATCAATTCGCAACTTAAGGTCGGCTCTACCTTAATCCGTAGCTATTAGGATAGAATTAATTTATATGCATCTTTTTCATTTATATTTTACTTTATTTCTTTACTTTAATGACGAAAGTCCGCATTATATATATATATATATATATATATATATATATATATGTTGTTCTGAAAAAAGAAAACAAACATCTTTTCATTCCCACCCACATTAAAAATACAAAAATCTACGACACTCTTAATAGACTTGGTTTTCACTTGATACAAACAACTTCCACAACAATAAAACAGACATTAAAAACTACCAAGCACTCTCTCACATCCGACGCCCGTATATATTCCACTCCATGGAATAATTGTCAACAAGCATATATTGGTGAGACACAGCGTAAATTGAAACTAAGACTTTACGAACACAGAAGAGCTATAAGGAATGGTAACGCCCAAAATGCACTCTTTTGCCATTGTGCAGAACATTCATTTAATTTAGATCATGCGACTATTATAAAATACGGGATAGATAGAGTTAAAAGACTTTTAGAGTTAGAACTAATATTAAACACTAATACTATTACGCAATGAAAGGGTTTCTACAATTTAGCCCCTAGTATAGGGAAAATAATAATCAAAGAACAAAATATATAAGTAGATCCTGGTAAACCGTTTTTCCTTAATCCTTAAATAATTTAAAGAAAATGAATAAGTTAAGGAGGAAAAAAAATAAATAAGTGTACATATTTATTTAAAGTATTTTTAAAAGTGTATATATAGATATTGAACAACCATACCTTCCCATACACACACATAGTTTCCTTCCCGATATGAGTAGGATTCTGACACTGTTTCCTTTTCATTTTCGTATGGTTTATGATAGTTTTCTTTTTTTTTTTTCATTTTTCCTTTTAATATTCTGAAAATGTCCTCTGCAATAGGGATGAAACATTTATCATTTCATAAATTCATTCAGTTTTTCTTTTTTCAAAAACACATAACGTCAACCATCGCTGGTATTTTAATTTTATTTTTATGCATATATATATATATATATATATATATATATATATATATATATATATATATATATATACATATATATATATGTATATATAGGAACGAAAAGAAATAAAGTAAACTATAAATGACAAAAGATGCATATAAATTCATTCTATCCTTTGAAATGATTTCTTATATTCCTAAATAAAATGATTTTTTTAATTGCATTTTCACCCCAAACAAGGCACATTGCCACTTTGTTGTAGGGGGCGATTATCAGAGACATAGGCATCAGGGGTTCTGTGTAGGGAGTTGGGCAGCAAGATGTCGGTTCACGTTGCACTAAAACTTCTGCATGTCCGTACAGTTGGGAAAGCAGGGAACAGGAAGGGAATTCCAAAGTCTAGCTGTTCTGGGGAAGAAACTACTGGAGTAGAAGACTCTCTTACATCTAGGGATATCTAATGTGAAGGGGTGTGATTTATCTGCTTGGCGGGTTTGTCGGGGGTATTTACGTCGAGGGGGGCACAAGTGCTTGTAGTTCCTCAGAGCATTCACCGTTAAAGTACTCGTAGAATAGGCCGAGGGATGCAACATTTCGTCGATGGGAGAGGTTGAAGTTAAGCTGACAGTTCAAGGCCCATCAGATTGGCGACTCTCTTTTGAACCTTGTCTAGGAGCGAGTAACTAGTGGTAGATGAACCAGCCCAAATATGACAACAATACTCCATACATGGGCGAATAGTGGCCTTATAGACGTATATGATAGTTTCGGGCATTAGTATCTTTCTAGCACGGTAGAGAGTACCTACTTTCTTTGCAGCGGTCCTGGCGATACTCTCAATGTAATTGTTCCAACTCATGTTTCATGTGAGCGTTAAGCCAAGGAGTTTAAAAGATGTACTTTCAGATATAGAGTCATTGGACATTGCTATTGATGGTAGAAAAAGGTTTCTTGTAATTATTGAAGGAAACGAGTATATTCTTGGCAGCATTGCATGTGACTATCTATTTATGTTCCCATTCCACGACAGATCGGAGTTCATCCTCTAGTATTTCTGCCATTTCTTTAGATATGTGTTCATTTCCTTTCCTGTCGTGTCTGTTAAAGACCGTGATGTCGTCAGCATATATACCCATCTCACAGGCAATTTTGTCAGGGAGGACTAACAGCGGTCCAAGGATAGACCCCTGAGGTACTCCCGCATTTATATCCTATTGTTTAGATGTAGGACCGTCGAGGTCAACCTGGATTTTTCTCTTATCTAAGAAGGATTTAATTATGTTAAGTATTCTACCAGTGATACCGTAAGATCTAATCTTCCTGAGGAGACCCTCATGCCATACCCTGTCAAAAGCCTTAGATATATCTAGAGCTACCGCTCTGCCCTCTCCCGCTTTGCCCAGTGAATGGTATATGCGTTCAGAGATTACAGTGAGGATGTCTGCCGTGGAACGGGCTTGTCTAAATCCATATTGATGGTCGGTCAGAAGTTTAGCATCTGTAAGGTGCTTCGGCGGCACGGGGGACAAGATCAAAGTGTAGTATCTGTTCCGGCAGATGCTGCACTTAAGATAATTTGTACCAGTCAATGGAGGGGAAACCCTCTATACTGGGACAATTATTATTTTTGGTAACCAGAGTGCCCCCTTTTTGCCTACTTTTAGGGGAGCTGGTTTTTACCTCACATTAAAAACGGCCTTGTGCCTAATTTGCTCAGTGGGGGAGCAAATAAACACCATCTGTTCCGGCAGATACTACACTTAAGATAATTTGTACCAGTCAATGGAGGGGAAACCCTCTATACTGGGACAATTATTATTTTTGGTAACCAGAGTGACCCCTTTTAGGGGAGCTGGTTTTTACCTCACATTAAAAACGGCCTTGTGCCTAATTTGCTCAGTGGGGGAGCAAATAAATACCATCTGTTCCGGCAGATGCTGCACTTAAGATAATTTGTACCAGTCAATGGAGGGGAAACCCTCTATACTGGGACAATTATTATTTTTGGTAACCAGAGTGACCCCTTTTAGGGGAGCTGGTTTTTACCTCACATTAAAAACGGCCTTGTGCCTAATTTGCTCAGTGGGGGAGCAAATAAATACCATCTGTTCCGGCAGATACTGCACTTAAGATAATTTGTACCAGTCAATGGAGGGGAAACCCTCTATACTGGGACAATTATTATTTTTGGTAACCAGAGTGACCCCTTTTAGGGGAGCTGGTTTTTACCTCACATTAAAAACGGCCTTGTGCCTAATTTGCTCAGTGGGGGAGCAAATAAATACCATCTGTAAGGTGCTGAACTAGAGCATGGTTAATTAAGGTCTCAAATATTTTGGCAAAAAGTGGGAGGAGGCTAATAGGGCGATAATTTAATGGGTCAGTTCTTTCGCCAGAATTCTTGAATACTGGTACCACAGAAGCAGTTTTCCAACAGCTCGGAAAGCAAGATTCATTAAGGCATTTGTTGTAGAGTTTGGAGAGAACTGGAGCTACTTCGGCTGAGCACTTTTTTAATAGCACAGCTAGGATGAGGTCGGGTCCACATGCTTTGGAAGTGTCAAGGTTTTTTATGATAGCATGCACCTGAGCAGGGGTGATTATCAGATCGTCTAGCGTAGCGTCTGTCCGCATAGGAAATTGAGGTAGGCGGTGGTTTAGAGGGTCCAGTGTGGAGTTTGAGGCAAACCGACTGGCAAGCATGTTAGCCTTCTCGGTTGCTGAGCAAAGAACCTCGTGATTGTTGGTTAGTGGGGGAATTGTTGATTGCCCATTATTTACTACACTGTTGTAGATTTTCCAGAAGTCACGAGTTCCTAGTTTTTGTGCTTCGATGCGTTTTTTAGTGGTTTCCGTAAATTCCCTCTTAGCTGTCGCTATTTATTTCTTAACGTTACTTCTAGCTTCTATGTACTTCTGTCTGTTTGAACTGGACTTATGTCGGTTAAACCTGCGGAATGCATGCTGCCTTTGAGCAATGGCAGTTGCGCAAGTCGAAGTAAACCATTGGGGAGAGTGGGGCTTGCTATAGAATTTCCGCATGGGAACATGCGCTTCGATTGCAGTTTTGAACCATTCAGTGGTCTCGGTTGCACACTGTTCAGCAGGAAGAGAAAAAATATTTCCCCATGGGGCGTCTCTGATCAGATCTCTGATAGCTTCCCAGTCAGCCTTTTTATAATATCTCGTTGTTTTGAGCACTGGCTCTTCAGTTTTGGGTCTAGAGTTTAGGGCGATTTCAACCATTATCACCGCATGATCAGCGTTCCCAAGTGGGCTGTCGGCTTTCGTTACACAATCATCAGGAACTGTGGTCAAAAACAGATCTAATAGTGATGCGTGTTGTTCTTCCTGATCAGGGAAGCGGGTTGGAAAAGTAACAATTTGCGATAGGGAATGAGATACAGAGAAGCTATGAGTTGCGCTGCCTGCTGCACCTGTGTAAGTAGAGAATCCTAGCCAGTTTTTTGTGATGGACATTAAAGTCGCCAAATACATGTACTTGGGCGCTAGTGTCGAAGGAGAGTGCTGTGTCTATGCTGTCAGATACTTTGTTTATAATGGTGCAGTCTTAGGTCGAGGGAGAGCGGTAGAGGAAGTAAAAGTAGCTAATGTTGTGTTGCATGATTAGTCTAAAGCACATATTGCTACTTTTCAATCTTATATTAAACGTTCTGAAAAGAAGACATAATTGTGTTAAAATGATTGTTTTTTTTTACCTTCTCTCTCATTCCTTTTTTCTCTTTCTCTTTCTCCCTCCCTCTTTATATATATATATATATATATGTATATATATATATATATATATATATATATATATATATATATATATAGATATAATTATAAAACTCAAATGTTTTTGTAACGAGTGATGTAACCCACTTTCCGGTTTACGACATCCGGTTGCGCATGCGCGTATAAACATTGACATATAACAACGTTAACAAATAAACACAAATCGCCCCGTTTGCAGATTTTGACCTGCGCACTGAAATATTAACGTTATTATTTCGAAATTATTATTTAACATGGGAAGAGTGGGTCTTTTTGCAACTAAAATCAGAAGCTCACAGTATTAATGCCGGTGTCCCTCAGGGATCCATCCTGGGCCCAACTCTTTTCCTGATCTACATTAATGATCTTCCAAATCATATCCTTACATCATTTGTAGACATTTATGCTGACGACACTACCATTTATGGTACCACATCTAAGACAGTAAACGACCAAGTTCTCTCCAATTCTCTCTCCTCTGATCTTGAGCACGTAGTACAATGGGGAAAGGAGTGGCTGGTTACTTTTAATGCATCTAAAACCAAGCTTCTCTCTTTACATCATCAACATTCTAATCCACATTTGTCATCAATTGAAATGAATGGCTCTCGTCTTCAGGAGGCCTCAAGTTTTGACAAGCTTCTGGGCTTGACCATTACTCCTGATCTTAAATGGAACACGTATATCAAATCTGTTGCCAAGGCCGCTGGAAAAATGCTGGGATCTTTCTACCGATCCGGTAGATATCTCACTGCTGATGCTATTCTCTACCTATATAAGAGCCAGGTACGTCCAAGGATGGAATACTGTTGCCACATCTGGGCAGGAGCTGCTAGAAAGAACTTGTCCTACCTTGATAGAGTTCAAAATAGACTTCGTAGCCTCGTAGGAGATGTCCTTTTCTCCTCTTTGCAACCTCTATCTCACAGAAGAGATGTTGCGAGTTTGTCTCTGATGTATCGTTATTTTCATGGAAAGTGTTCAACTGAGCTTCAATCTATGGTCCCCCCTCGCCAAACTTTCACAAGAAACACTCGTCTAGCTGTAAACACTATCAATAATTTCCCCCACTCTTTATCTGTGCCTAAACCTAAACGTAGATTCCATGAACAAAGCTTCTTTCTTAGAACTGCACGCCTGTGGAATTGTCTTCCGTTTTCCTGCTTTCCGGCTGACTACAATATGGTTGTGTTCAAGTCTAAAGTAAATAAGTTCTTGATGAGCCGTTCCATATAAGTTATTAAATTTACCAAATTTTCATTACTAATGATTACTATATTGACCAATTTCTACTGTACACTCTTTAACCCTTATCCTTGAGTGGCCTCTGGGCCTTGATAATGTGGTGATGCCTTTGTAAAAAAAAAAAAACTATTCATTATTACAACTATACTGTCGCTATTTTCTTACAACTAAACAACTTTAACCTATTGACAAACAAGAACAATTGTAGTAAAGCCAAGACCACTACTACTACTACTACTACTACTACTACTACTCTCTATCCGTCCATTTTCCTCCCTTCCTTCTTTTATATTTTTTGTTTACATTTCTAGATACAAAATAGTTGTGTGAGAACGGTGGATTTTTTGGCACGTTTACTAATCTGTTTCAATATTAGTTTTATTTTATTTTATTTATTATGGTTTATTTTTTTGCTTCAGGTTTTATCAATTATTTTTTTGGGGGTGTTACGTTTCTATAACTTGGTTGAAGGATTATAATATGAGGTGTTCATTCTAATATTTCTCATCGGTAGGTTTATGTGAGTTTTTGCTGATAAATAACTTTCGTCGGCGTTCGATTCGTAGGACAATCAAGTTTAATTTTCGATTTTTGACCGATTATTCAGAAAAATAGGTAGCTTTACACGAATACACAAATAGGGAGGATTGTTTTTCATGTTTCAGTGATCCGTCCGTGATTTTTCATTTTAATATACTTTCATAGAAATGTTTCTGGTATGTAAAAAAAAATATTTTCTTTACGTCACAAGTGTCACGCTCATACATGAATTCCATAGCTAATATAACATACTGACTCAACGTGCCACAGGTAGTCTAGTACATATATATATATATATATATATATATATATATATATATGTACTCCTATGAATATCATTTTTCTTTTGGGTGTATTGATATTCATATCAAAAACACCCTTTTCTACTTATTTAAAAAGAAAATACAATTTTGTTATATATGGATTGTACAATTGAATCCATCTACAAAAGATCTAGCTAATTTGCATATTCTTTTAAACATTCATTTTAATTAATTCCCAATTAGTTGCTTCGGTTTTCTAATGCGATAATCATATTTAGTTAACTATTACATGCAATCATATTCATGCAGATATTCTACATGATTTATCCTTGCATAATATTTGCGTAAAATGTTTACAGGAAACACAAAATTGTTTCCATATATATTTATGTATACGTATATATTTTTGTTGCACAAATTTTGCCTACCAAACTCCTCCTAGAGTTTTTGGTAGGAAGACATGAAACTTCATATATAAGGTATTTGAATCCATGCAAAACTTTATATTTGGGTTTTAGACCGGAAAAATCTGTTCAAAAGTGTGAAAATTAACAAAAATGAAATTTGCCGGGTGAAGGTTAAACGCCACCATTACGAATACATAATGTTTTAATTTTTAGCCTTGCAGTAAACATGTTTTTATAGCCCAGTCAATTACGGCAGAGGCAAGTAAATCGTGAGCTGAACGTTTTGGTTTCGATTCTCGGTGGAGGCGCATAAGTCTTTTTTAATACTTTTAAAATCATTACTATATATTGCCTCCAATCTATCTATCTATATATCTATATATCTATATCTATAAAAGTGAAAAAAGTCTTTCTTTCTCTATGGTAGTTAAGGAAGACTATTATACAGAAATACATTACTTTACATATTCACACTTTTTAATATATACATATGCACATAACCTGCTGAACAGTACATAGGGCCCGAGCAAAACCGGGCTAACTGCTAGTCTATATATCTATAAAAGTGAAAGTGTATGTCTGTGTGTGTGCGTGTGTGTCTGTGTCTGTGTACATTTCCCTGGGCAATAACTCTGTCAATGTTTAGTATACAGACACGAAATTTGATATAGAGGGTACTGAGATTTGGGAAAATCGATGCGATCGGTTTTTGGCCAGAAATTTTTCGATTAAGGGATCAAAGTTCAACGATTTGACTTTTGAGAACTATACACAACTCCTCCGACAATTTTGGGTCTACGCACTTGAAATTTTAGATAGGTTCCTTGGACATGGATCTAACTTAATAACTCAATTTGAGCCCAAAACATTAAATTTAAAGGTGTCATAAAAGGGGTCAAAGTAAACAAAAATTCACCGCTTTTTTTTTTTTTTTTGCTCAAATACCCGGGAAACGCCGGGAAACGCCGGGCTGAAATGCTAGTCTATCTATACGTATATATTTTTGTTTTCTATCTATCTATCTATCTATAAAAGTGGACGTGTCTGTGTATGTATTAAATTTTAAGGGGTCATAATTGGGGTCAATGATTAAAAAAATTGTCCTCTGCGGTCTCTTCCAAATTACTCAATATTGGGTCTAAATATTTGAAATTTTACATAAAGCGTATTCAGAGATAGAGCAAGCTTTTTCATCAGTTTGGGTCGAAAATTTTTAATTTTCATTATATGATGGTCTATGCATAAGAACTAAATTGACCAACTTAATTCAACTTAAGGTGCTCAACATTAAAAAAATGAGTTTCTTAAAAAGGGCTAACATGATTATTTACTATAATAATTAAATACCTACAGTCTCTAGTGGTTATCCTTTCGAGAATCTTAAGTGCAGTGTGTCACGATTAACAGCAGTCGATAGATTCGAACCCGGCGACACAAGCCATCTCTGGCTTGATTAGCAAGGACCGTATTTATTTAGCTATCGTTACCCGCGTAAAATAACGTTGAAATTTAAAATTTTTATTTTCAAATGTTTTTACGTCAGTCAGAGTGATCTAATCATTATATCATGATCTATGCATAAGAGCTAAATTGACCGACTTAATTCAACTGAAAGTGCTCAAAGATAATATATATATATTTACAGATATATATTTATATGTGTGTATATATACATATATTTATATACGTGAGTAATAATTAAAATAAATAGATGATTAATTAGCATATATGTATAACTATATATTCGAAACTATGATATTTATTGATATATATATATATATAAGTATATTGACACTGTAAGTTAACTTCCGAATCTGACACCTAAGATCATTATGGGTATGTAATACGTGCCTACATTAAAATAGTTTTCCATGTTGTAAGGACAACTTCCAGAGAAGATCCTAAATTACCCTCCATTGGTTTCCGGGTAGCACTCTACTGTCTCCACAACAGCGAAGTTACTGGTATATCTGAGAAAATTGACCACATCCGGTTTGCTCATCCTTCGGCTAAGATTCGCGTCTACGGGGATTTTAATGTTCACAATGTGGAATGGTTAACCCACTCAACCAAGACAGCTGATGAGGGGAGGTTCTGTCATGATTTCTCCGTTGCTTATGACCTCACTCAGATTTTTCACGAACCCACCCGTGTGCGCAACACTGACGGTCAGTATGCAAGTGTCCAAAACCTTTTCCTCACAACCTTTCCTGAGCTATGTTAATCTTCTGTTCTGTCTCCACTGGGATCTTCGGACCACTCAGTTGTATCAGTTTAGATAAAAAATTAAAAAAAACGAAATGTAATAAGTCCTCAAACGTACCTCTCCAGCATACGGTATTTTTGTGTTCTATGGCTAACTGGGATAGCTTCCGTACATTTATTTCAGAGCTGCCTTTGCAGTTCATGTTCAAATGGTGTGTGTCTTCTATATTATCAAACCTGACCGAATAGTTTATTGTAGGTATAGTCCCTTTCTATTTCCTCCAAAATTTCCAGCAAAAATCTAACAGCCAACCGTCGTTCTCTCCAGAATATGCTGCAGTCATTGCGCACAGAAATCACTTGTTCCATTGTTACAACGTAATAGATGTACTGATAAAATCTCGTCAGTATTCCCTGTATTTAAGAAATCAGGTGATCGGTCATCTCCCTCTCAGTACAGACCTATAAGTCTCCTGTGGATCTTGAGTAATTGGCTGGAATCTGTGTTAAATAGAGAAGTAGTCAACAACCTCAGAAAAAATAAACTTCTTAGTGACATGCAATATAATTTCCATTCTGCTAGATCTACAGCAGTTGTACTTACAGTTATATCTCATAGAATTAGCGAATCTCTTGACAGAGAATTCCTTTCTAAGGCAGTTGCTGTTGACTCTTCCTAATCTACATCAATGATCTTCAAAATCACATCCTTAGATCATTCGTAGATATTTATGCTGACGATACTACACTCTAAGGCAGTACATCACAGACCGTAAACGACCAAGTTCTCTCTGATTCTTTCTCCTCTGATCTTCAGCATGTGGTACAATTGGGAATGAAGTGGCTGGTTACGTTTAATACATTTAAAACCAAACTTCTGTCTTTACATCATCAACGTTCTGATCCTCATCTGGCATCAATTGAAATGAATGGCTCTCAAGTTGAAGAGGCTCCATGTTATGTCAAGCTTCTTTGTTTGACCATTACTCCTGGTCTGAAATGGAACACGTACATCAAATCTGTTGCCAAGTTCGCTGCGAAAATGGTGAGATTCTTCTATCGGTCTAGTAGATATCTCATTGATGATGCAATTCACTTCTTAAGAGCAAGATAGTTCAATGGTGGAGTATTGTTGCCACATATGGGCAGGCGCTACTAGAAAATCTTATCTTGCCTTGACAAAGTTTAAAACATACTTTGTAGCCTAGTGGGGGAATCCCTTTTCTCTTCCCTGCAACCTGTTTCTCACAG
Organism: Euprymna scolopes; assembly: GCF_053919585.1. Taxonomy (NCBI): domain Eukaryota; kingdom Metazoa; phylum Mollusca; class Cephalopoda; order Sepiida; family Sepiolidae; genus Euprymna; species Euprymna scolopes. The sequence continues at coordinate 139,571,647 of NC_136491.1, read as the reverse complement.
AAGGGACTTGTGAGCCTGTCTCTTCCGTATCATCTGTGCTTCAATCCCTCGTCTTGTTGAAAACACTGTTAATAATTTCTCCCGTATTTATCTGTGCCTAAACCTAAACGTAGATTCCATGAAAAGATTTTCTTTCTTAGAACTGCAGACCTGTGGAACTCCGTTCTGTTTTCCTGCTTTCCGTCTGATTATAATATTGTCGTCTTCAAATCCAACGTAAACAACCTCTTAAGTAGCCGTTTCTCTTAAGTAATTCATTTTACCAAATGTTCACTATTAACAATTACTACGACCTTGTCTCATTGACCACTGTACGCTTATTAACCCTTATCCTCGATTGGCCTCTGGGACTTGATAAGTGATGCCTTCTTTGTAAAAAAAGTATTTCCTGGTAGCAACACATGTGCAATACTTGTTTTCCCTTACGAAAATTAAAACAATATCTAATTATATTAAAACTTATATCCAATGTTTATTTGGAATTTTAAATTAAATTAGATGATTTTATTAAAATACTCTTTGAAATGAAGACTTGAGATAAATGTCTCTTCATAAATTCAATTCTTTATTAATTGATGCTTAATTGTTATTGATTTAATTCAATGCACATCTGCTATATCGGAATTGTCAAACGAAGAGTCGTGTCCACATTTTCCCTTGAGAAATCTGTTCAAATATAACAAATAAATTGAAATTGGGAAAATTAATTATTTGATATCTTATGCATAATTTTTAAATTTCACAAAAGTAGATGTATTTGAATTCTCACCAACTTTTCCTCTTACTTCGCATTCAACTACAAAAAAAACATAGTCCAGGTATTGACTGTTTAATCTAGCAGATGTATTCAAGCATGCATAATGATCGCTTAATTACCTTGGACTTTCTTCTTTTACATAGAAAGATATAGATAGATATATATAGATTGTTAATATTAATTACTAGCATTTCAGCCCGGTGTTATCCGGGTGTTTGGATGTGTATGTTGAGTAAAAAAAAAGTAGTAGTAGTAAGGCAGGCTCGAACCCGTACCGCGAAGGAAGAAAAGAACGGGGGGAAAAAACAGACATCTTTGCGGTTAAATTAAGGTTAGACAATCGAAAAGCCAGGGCAACTTTCAAAAATATCGGCGAAAAAAGCGATTCCCTCTAGAAAAGTGCCTAGTTGAAGGTGAATATATTAATGTTTTTAGCCAATGTTTCATTATTTGTCGTATGAAAGGTAAAACGATACTGATATTGAGAAAATCAGTCGCCTTTGTCGAAAGATTTAGGGACGCATGCATGCATACATACATACATACATACATACATACATATATTTATATATTGGTAACTGAAAAGTTTCGACCCAAACAGATGAAAAACTGGCTCTATTTCTGAATATCCTTTATGTAAAATTTCAAATGTTTAGATCAGAAATTGTCTGAGTAATTTGGTAGATACCGCCGAGGTTATTTTTTTAACTTTGACCCCTATTATGATCCCTTACCATTTTGAGGTTCAAATGAAGTTATTAAGTTAGATCCATGTACAAGGAACTTATACCTAAAATTTCAAATGTTTAGACCCAAAATTGTCGGAGCAGTTCGTTTTCAAAAGTCAAATCATTGAACTTTGACCCCTTAACAGCCAAATTTCTGGCTGAAAACTAATTACACAGATTTTCCCAAATCTTAGTACCCTGTATATCAAATTTCGAGTCTTTAGACTTAAAATTGACAAAGTTATTGCGTATGAATTGTACACAAAGACACACAGATACACAGACACGTTCGCGTTTATAGATATATAGATAATGTAGTATTATTTTAAATTTCAAACGAATATTTATACAGATGGATAATCATGCACTTTATTTTCTGTTACTAATATTTTACTGTTCTACAGTTTTTATTTGGAAATGAAAATTTATTTCGTCTCTGATGAGTTGTTATACGTATATACGTAAAGTATTATTCAACGAAATTTAAAGAACACTATGTTGGAGCTTTCGGCGACGGTTATTTTCACAAGATCAAATGTAACATATTAAAAGGAAGTCATACTTCTCGAATTAAATTTTCGCCCGATTCCAAAAGGAAAGAGGCACGCATATTATTTCAGTATGTCTATTCAATATGTTCACTTAGCGAAAACGATGTAATTGTAAAACAAATCTTCATTACAAACATGTATTATCTAGTTTAATTATGTGCACATAAAAGAATCATATTATATAAAACATCATCATGGCAGGGTGATGAACTGACAATTAATATATGAGCGGTTCAACTGAAAATTCAATTTCCAGATTAAGCATGACCGATTAACAAACGTTCAATAGTCTAGGATATTTAAATATCATTAAAAAACTGGTCAATTAGTCCTGACAATGATATTATCTATAATATAAATCGACAATATAAATTTGACCCGTCCATTTAAATGCATGTATGTATGTATGTATTTATGCACGTATGTTTGTATGTCCGCCTCAAGCTTTCGACAGAGGAGACGTATTATTGTTTTGACGACAAATATCGAAAAATTGGCTTAAAACATGAATTTTTCACACTCAACTGAGCACTTTTCTACAGGGAGGGTCGCTTTTTACGCGTATATTTTCGAAAGTCATTCCCGCTTTTCGATCGACTAGCCTTAATTTAAACCTACGTCCCTTCCGGTTTAGCGATGGACGCAACAGCACAGACGTCACTTTTTCAGGTTATTTTCCTCTGTCACCGTACGAGTTCTAGCCTGCCTGTTTTCACCCACTTTTAAAATTTTTTGCTCAAAGCACATCTCTAAACACCGGGGCAATGCCGAGCACCCATGCTAGTTTGTTAATAATTTACATACAAACTGATTTTATAAGGAATCTTAGACTCGTGTGAAAATATATTTAAAAATACTATCCAAATAAACAACAGGTAACTCGTCGTCAAGATTTCACTTTGTAAGCCTAGTTAACAAAATCAAGGCCAATGTTGAGTCGGCTCGTTTGATTATTAATGAGGTATGCCTTTGGTGATCTAAGTTTATAGAAGATAAACCGCTTATACCTTATTTTCCCTCTTTGTCGCGGAGTTAGTTTATTGCTAATTGCCAAAGAGGTCAGCATCGAATGCCGAGAGAGATGCCAAGGCATATTTTCAGGTCAGAGTTTTTTCGCTAGGGTTCTTGTGTAATATCATGCCAGCTTAAAAGGAAGATAAATAGATAAATATTGGAAGTTTCTATTTGATTGTAAACTATTATTAGCCGAGATACTTTTGAGCTTCTCCCCCTCAGAAACTCCACTGAGTTAAATGGAACAGATATCCATTGAATAATTTAACTGATATCTGTTCCTATGTGCTGCTACTTGTGTCGAAACAAACAAGAACATGCGTAAAAGAAATCGGCATCTTATATGGATAAACAATCTATATCTCTGCATAATAGATGTTCGATCGATGTAATGAATAACATTACAAAAGGATTTGACATTTCTATTGGCGACTATGTTTACTCTGTAGTTGTCCTGTTAAAAATGTATGTCAATGGAGACTTAATTCTGGGTGAATTAATTCCCTTAAAAATAACCCTGCTAAATCCGTACTGAACAAAACAAAAGCCAAACTATCGAATTGTCTGATTAGTTATAGTTTTACATGTCTTGAGTAGTTATATTTTTATACTAGCAGGATCCGTACACCGGCGTTATCCGGTGGAATATGCCTCCACTCCCACTTGTAAAAAAATCAGTACGGTTGTTAGTTGGATCCATTGCCTGTCGGTGTTGAGGAGGCCGACATCAGAGTGTAGTGTCTTTTCTGATAATGTACTTTAATTACATTTTATTTCCGTGCGAGGTCTCCGGAAATAAAAATGTATAAAATCTAAGTAAACCGTATAGAAAATGTAAATAGCAGCGATTACCGGTTCAAATGCCCCCCCCCAAGAATTAAAAAAAAATTACCTGCATAAGCGAGGCGCAAACGCATGAGGCACGAAAGACACAACAGATGTAGAAACTAAACAGAAAGGTGTTAATCGAGTGGGCCATGGTGAAATTACAAAGTTAGAGGACAAAGCGGGAGAGGGCAGAGCGGTAGCTCTAGATATATCTAAGGCTTTTGACAGGGTATGGCATGAGGGTCTCCTCAGGAAGATTAGATCTTACGGTATCACTGGTAGAATACTTAACATAATTAAATCCTTCTTAGATAAGAGAAAAATCCAGGTTGTCCTCGACGGTCGTACGTCTAAACAATATAATATAAATGCCGGAGTGCCCCAGGGATCTATCCTTGGTCCTCTGCTGTTCCTGATATTCATAAATGACCTCCCCGATAAAATTGCCTCTGAGATGGGTATATATGCTGATGACACCACACTCTATAGCAGGCACGACAGGAAAACAAATGAACATATATCTAAAGTAATGGCAGAAACACTAGAGGATGACCTCAAATCAGTAGTGGAATGGGGACAAAAATGGATGATAACGTTCAATGCCACCAAGACAAAACTGGTTTCATTCAATAATTACAGGAAACCTTCTCTACCACCTATAGCAATGGCCAACAACTCTTTAGCTGAGAGTACGTCTTTCAAGCTCCTTGGCCTAACGTTCACAGGAAACATGAGCTGGAACAATTACATCGAGGGCATTGCCAGGGCCGCTGCGAGGAAGGTGGGCTCTCTCTACCGTGCTAGAAAACTTCTAACACCCGAAAGTATCCTGTACCTCTATAAGGCCACTATTCGCCCATGTATGGAGTATTGCTGTCATATTTGGGCCGGTGCATCGGCTACTAGTCTCTCTCTCCTTGACAGGGTTCAAAAGAGAGTCGCAAATCTGATAGGCCCTAAACAGGCATCAAAACTTCAGCCTCTGTCCCATCGTCGAAACGTTGCATCCCTCTGCCTGTTCTACAAGTATTATAATGGTGAATGCTCTGAAGAACTGCAAGCACTTGTGCCCCCACGACGTGAACACCCTCGACAGACCCGACAAGCTGCAAAATCCCACCCCCACACTGTAGAGATCCCTAGATGTAAAAGATCGTTCTACTCCAGTAGTTTCTTCCCCAGAACTGCTAGACTTTGGAATTCCATTCCAGGTCACTGCTTCCCCAACTGTACTGACATGCATAAGTTCAAGTGCAACGTGAACCAACATCTCGCTGCCCTAATCCCTACATAGTGCCCCAGTAGATGTTTCCCCTGATAGTAGCCCCCTACACCAAAGTGGCAATGTGCCTTGTTTGGGGTGAAAATATAATAAAAAAAAAAAAAAAAAAAAAAAAAAATTTGGAAATAACATGATTAAAACCGGACGCATGAATAAAACAAGGTCTAAGTTTTAGGACCGGGACGATGATTATATATATATATATATATATATATATATATATATATATATATATATATATATATATATATATATGTCTCTCTTTCTCTCTGTTTCTATCTCTCTCTATCTATCTATCTATCTATCTATCTATCTCTTCTCTATCTGTATCTCTGTTTGTGCGTGTGTTTGCATCTTGAATTACGTTCGGGCCTTCGAAATAACGACATTAATGGCAGGTTCTCGTCTGAGCTCCATTCTCTGGTCCCCCCTCGCCAATCTTTTTCAAAAAACACCCGACTAGCTGAAACCACCGTCAATAATTTCCCCCCACTCCCTATCTGAGCCTAAATCAAAACGTACATACCATGAACAAAGCTTCTTTCTTAGAACTGCACGCCTGTGGAACTCTGTTCTGCTTGCCTGTTTCCCTCCCGACTTCAACCTGGATGTCTTCAAGTCCAACACAAACAAATTCCTGATGAACCGCCCCCCTAAGTATGGACACCTTGAAATTCTCCAATACTATTGCTACACTATCCCTTTGATTACTGTACACACAATAACCCTTATCACTGAGTGGCCATTGGGCCTTGATAAGTGATGAACTCCATGTAAAAAAAATAATAATAGAAGGCATGCGTGTAATGAGGTCAATAGTTTAGCACCGTTACGATAATGTTATATATGTTTCTCTGTCTGTCTGTTTGTCTTTCTGGATCTCTCTCTCTTTGTGTTTCAGTCTATCTATGTATCTATATATCCATCTATCTCAACCTCTATCTATCTTTCTCTCTCTGTCTCTGTGTCTCTATCTCTCTCTGTCTCTCTCTCTCTCTCGGCTTCTATCTATCTTCTCTGTATGTGTAACTTTTCCTGTGCACGTGTGTGTACGTGCGTGCGTGTGCATGTGTTTGTGTGCATGTGTATGAAACTTTGTGTGTTGGAGTAGAGAAAAAAAAGAATTGGTTTATTTCACGGTAAAACGATTGGAAGGTGAATAGTATGCAGACATTTTTTGTAAAAATATAGTGCGTTCATTTATTTACGAACACTTGTATTTCGGAATAAGCGATTTCTTTACTCCCAGCCAGTGAGATTTATAGGATCTTTGTAAAGGAGAAATTATTTTTTTTCTAACGGAGAACAGAAAGGTAATGTAATGTGTATGAGGTTGTGAGGCACTTACGAAGTATATGTATAACGTGATTAATATTTCCGGGTGTTAAGTGGGATCAATGGGAGGACTTTTGTAATAGAGAGAAAATACGAACTACTTCCTTTGTAGGTATTGAAGATAGTGGTGACGGCGTTCCTAGGATGGGATGTAGGATTTTATCATAACAAATAAATATGTATCAAACGGCGTTCTACAGTAAGATTAGATGGTGGCTAATAGTTTAGACATTGTAAATTTGTATGTAGCATTTTTTATTGCAAACATACGGTAATTTGGTCCAGAATAAATTTTTGGAAGCCAAAATTTTATACAAAGGACCATGACTTGAATTAAAATGTTTTATGAAAAAATTTAAGTATAATGGTTAAACATTAATTTCGAAGCCGCTTTTTTCTTCTCAAAGAAACTACAGTCTATTTTATATGCCAGATGATTCTTCATGTACGGACATAAAACTTTCCAAAAACTTTGACCCTAATTGAACTGTTCGTACTTTAGTTAGATTTTTTTTACATATCGGTACCTATTAGATTTATTCTGATATAAAAATCAGAGGGCATTTTTAGACAGATAAAGTACATTTGGGTGAACTTTACAAAAGCATCGGTCCAGGCGTTTCGAAATTCATATAGATGAACTCACACAGAGACACCTACACACAGCCAACTCCAAAACAAAGATTATCGCCGAACGGGAGATTCGAGCACGGAAATGCAGCTGAAAAGCTTAAGTGTCCGACTTTTATCTTCAACTTAGAATGCTCGACAATAAGAACCGAGTGTATATATATGTATATATATATGTCTGTATATATATATATATATATATATATATATATATATAAGAACAATATTGTTCACATTCATTGCAATATGATAATTCTTTTACATTCTAACAAGCTAGAATCTTTCAATATATTTCAAATGAATCTTGAGGAAGTCTTATTCTTGAATCAGCGCTTATCACAAACCTTAATACAATGTAGCACTGCGGAGGTTTCTACAATTTCTAGCCTTTAATATGTAACTCCATATAAAAAAACATAATTTAAATTAAGACACGCTTTATAAACATTATCACCTATAATAATTTGTACAAATATATGCAGACACACACACACACACACATATATATATATATATATATATATAATATATATATATATATATCAATGTCCGTGCTGTAGTTTTAATTTAATGGAGCATATATTGATGTTGACGTACCCTTAAGTGTAATCTAACAAGGTCTGTGATTCAAAACCCTTTATAAAATCTTAATTCAATTTAAAACAAATCATGGATTATACATTGGAAGTTGTTACAAGTCTATAAGTTTTATTTAACGCTAAGAAGACTATTAAGATAACATCATTTATAAAGTTAAACAAATCCTATTTAATTAAATATATGCCACATGTATACAATTTGCATCAAACACATGTGACGTGAGCATTAATCCCAACTTTACCCTCAATGTTCGGAATATATATTAGCACCTAAGAGCCTTATCGGGACAATGTCATCTTAAAACACTAAATGTAATGTGTTATATTAGTTTTATAATAAAAATCAACTTAACAAATGGGTTTATTAAACAAAATGTCAGAGTAATGTTGCATAGAGGTGCATATTAAAACAGATATGATTGGGGATTCATAATGAGGAGAGACGACGGGGAATCATATTGTGCCAATACATATAACGGATATAACGATAGTGATGAGTTAGGAGACATTTCTACGTGTACAGTTCTGTTCTGAGATGCTTGGGACTTCATATATATACTGAGGGTGATAGGGTGATAGATGCACAGTTCTTATATTTCTTATAAGATATATATTAGCGAGGAGAGATACATATTCTCAGGACGGTTATACAATGTTCATAATAAGATGTTTATCACGTTACCTTTTTATTTGTGGAATGATTATACGAAGACAGCCAGTTACAAATATTAATGGTAATTCATTGAACCGGTCGAATGATGATGGCCTCAGGAATTCACATTTGTTCTTCATAGTTTAATATTTCTACCATTCGCTTCCAACGGCAGCTGACCACTGACTGACTCTCCTGATCTCTACTGACTAGCAGACTCAACTGTTCTGCTTCAACTACTGCGATCTGACTAACTCTAGCTCCTATATTGAGAATCCCCTTTGCTATGAAATCAGAAGTGTGTTCTCAAACGTGACCAATTCACGTGGCTAAGCATACGTTTTTACAAACACACTTTGAACAACAAAGAATTCTCAACTAACCTATTTTTTTTACCTAACCTATTTTTCACAATATATTTTTAATTCGCATTGTTCTTCTTTTTAGCTGACGTTTTTAATGTTCGGTTTAGTAAAAAGAATGAACAATCAATTATTTTTACAATAGAGACAATGTCGAACTATTTATAATAGACTTTAGTAATAGGCCTATTCAACATTCCGATTTCTAACATTATATTTCTTAACCTTGCTTACAAGGTTCGAGTCTGGGCTTATTCTTATCTCATTTTCACTTATCTAATGTTTTTCTTTTATTTACATGGAAAGGGGACAGCTTATTTTTCTTGTAACAGTAAAATCATGATGTATGGCATTTCGATTGCATCCTCCGTTAAAATTATTTTATATATATATATATATATATATAGAGAGAGAGAGAGAAAGAGAGAGAGAGAGAGAAAGAGAGAAAAAATCAGACAGACAGAGACAAAGAAAGGAGAGAGAGAGAGAGAGCAAGAGGAAAAGAGACAGATATGCATGTATAGATGTAAAGCCCTATGTGTTTGCATTTCTGACCCGAAAATCTAATCAGTTGGAAAGTAGTCCTATATTTCTGTTGGTATGTCACACTTAGGCTAAAATTTACAATATTATTGCTGAACAAGAACGCTGAATGGCCGCATCTTTATTATACTCCTTCATTATTGTTTGAATATTCCCTTCAGTTGGTTTTATTTACTACTTCCTTCTTTTTAAGCGAAAGCATATCCTTTAATTTACACGAATTCCCCTTCCCCCCCCCCACACATATATATATATATATATATATATATATATATACTTACTTACTTTAGAATAGCAAAGAGCTAAATTTATGTATTATTATTCTCTTCTCTGGCCTTCCTGGGGAAATATTCTTGTTATTCTAAAATCTTGTACAGAATTTCAGATCGGAAATGAGTGTCACCGAAAACTAACGCACAGTTGCTATATACGTTTCCAAATTCATGATCCGAATTAAAATTTGTGTAGGATTGTGCTTCCGGAACACCATTTAACATCAATGGACGTGTCACTTCTAAAATGTTAGCGAACCACAAGTTTGCAATGAAAATGGCTTCCTTTAAGCAATTCTGACTTACAAGCAACCAATGGGTGTTTGTGATAAAAATTATACATGCTTTCTCTATTTGATTCATTAGACAAATATACATAAATGTTAAAAGCTACTAAAGCCGTAAATGACTTCGCTTTTATACCTGGATGTATTACATGATGGGTGATCTCGTGCACTTCTCTTAAAAACTCTAAATCAACATAACACATAAACAGTTGTTTATGCCATTTCATTACAGTTGATAAACTATCTGTCTTCAAAATTAAAATAGACAGGTATTTCTCACAAATCTTCGCAAATAGAACTAAAGTGGGTCAATTCAATTCATCATTTGAATTTTACTCCATAATAATCTTCAATATAAAACAGATAATACATATATATATATGCATATATTAGCAGTTCCGCCAGGCTTTGCCGGGACCTTATGACTGTTCATAAGGTTATCTGCATATGTATATATTAACAAGTGTGAATATGTAAAGTAATGCCTTTCTGTAAAATAGTCTTCCTTAACTGCCGTAGAGAAAAGACGGACAGACATTTTCACTTATATATATATATATATATATATATATATATATATAGAGAGAGAGAGAGAGAGGGAGACAGAGAGAGAGACAGAGAGAGTCAGAGAGAGATTGGATGCAATATATAGTAATGATTTAAAAAGTCTAAGAAAAAAAAGGCCCAGCGCTACCACCGAGATGAAGTTTCATGTCTGTAGACCAATAACTCTCGGAGGAGTTTGGTAGACAATATTTGTTAAACAAAAGTATATACGTATACATAAATATATATGGAAATAATTTTGTGTTTACTATAAAGTTTTTTACGCAAATATTATGCAAGTATAAATCATGTAGAATATCTCCATGAATATAATTACACGTAATAGTTAACTAAAAAGTATTATCCCATTAGAAAACTGAGAATACGGAATTCATTAAAATGGATGTTTAAAAGAATATGCAAATAAGCTAGATATTTTACTAGTGGGCACAATTCTACAATCCATATATAATAAAATTGCATTTTCTTTTTAAATGAACAGAAAAGAGGAGTTTTAATATGAATATAAATACACACAAAAGAAAAAACGAATTTATAGGAGTATATATATATATATATATATATATATATATATATATATATGAATAAAAATAAAATAAAAATACAAACGTTATATTGTTTTGAAAAAAGAAAAACCGAATTAATTTATGAAATGATCAACGTTTCGTCCTTATTGCAGAGGACATCTTCAGGATATTGAAAGGAAAATTCTTCAGGATATTAAAAGGAAAAGAGAAAAAAACTGTACATATTTATTTAACGTATTTTTAAAAGTGTATATATAGACATTGAACAACCCAACCTTCCCATACGCACACATAGTTTCCTTCCCGATATGGGTAGGATTCTAACACTGTTTCCTTTTCATTTTCGTATGGTTTATGATCGTTTTCTTTTGTTGCATTTTTTCTTTTAATATCCTGAAGATTCCCTCTGCAATAGGGACGAAACGTTGACCATTTCATAAATTTATTCGGTTTTTCTTTTTTCAAAACAACATATATATATATATATATATATATATATATATATATATATATATATATATATATATATATATATATATATATATATACGTCTATATTTGTTGGGATGATTAATCGAATCGATGTTGGGAATCGGAAAAGTCGATACTTTGGGGTATCGAAATCGGCAAAATTATAACCTTATTTCCTATTCAAAACCGATTCTTTTAATTGGGGGGGCGGCAATAAAGACATGAAACAAGTAGAAATTGTTTTTATATTAGAAGTTGTTCACTGACAACATAAGGCTGTGAAGTGCCAAAGAATTACAGATTTTACATTGATGCATAGAGTTTAATTATTTATTGGTCATTTATCTAATAACTTGCCTCTTATCGTGTTAAACCTTTTGATTTTATTCGTCAAATTTCTATATGCCCCAATCCCAGTGAGTTCTCTTTATTATTGAACAGTTTTAAATGCTCTGAACGGATTTTAAAAAAAATTTTGACGCAAGCAATACATTTGCGGTGTTTGACATGCACTTCTTCTAAAATAATTATAATTTTATGGAGCTTGGCTGTGGATGCAAAATATAGATGATAATCTTCGGTTTGATAAAATGCATGAAAAGAAATGATTCTGAAGAAATTTTAATTAAGAAGGAAATTATATCTTCATTTGAACTTCCCCTAAAAGAAGAATTGGATTGGGGCATTAATTACTGCAATTAAAAGAAATGATAAACAAATATGCACAAGCAAATATTACCAAAGACAAAACTCTTCTACATGGCCGCATGAATTTATTTGTGTTTAAACTTATTTTAAAGTTTGTTTTGGTTCCAAAAAAAATTAGTGTCTCATCTTTGAATTGCCCAATAACCCCGGCAGAAGGCTCCATAATAACAGCTCAATATGGAAAATTAAACAAACTCTGGTAGAAACACATAAATAAATATTAAGAATCGATCGAAAATGTTATGCTGTGCGAGTATTTTGTTTAATCGTCGATTTTTGAGCGATTAAAAATTTTTGGGCCAGAAATGAGTATCATCTTACATTAATTTATGTGTGAAACAGTTTTCTTACACGAAATCTAAAAATAATTGTTGTTGTGTTTTTCTTCTAGCCACATAAGCATTTAAAATATACATTCCTGTTTTAGGGAAGTGATTTAGCTAAAGGAATTAATATATTTGCTGCTGCTATTATTATTATTATTATTATTATTATTATTATTATCATTTTATTATCAGTAGTAGTAGTAGTAGTAGTAGCAGTAGTAGTAGTAATTTGTTTTTCTTTTACAGTAACACAAATCGATCTAATAATCGACCAAATGCGTGTAATTGTGAATTTTTTTAACGTCTTTGAAAGAGGAAATGTAAAGAATAGTTAAGAAAAATCCCTCCTAATGTTAAGAATGTTTTTTCTAAATAGTACGCTATTGTGTAGAAACGCATTCTCGAAATTGGACGGGCTTTATTAACTATTCTCTCACTACACAAGGACAGTGAAGCCGTTATGATAGTGAATAACTCAAGTTAAGTAATAAACGAAAAAGAAAAAAGAGGCCGCCAATACGTAACAATCCAATCGGTAGATTAGTCTTTAGCGGGAATAATCCGAATAACAAGATACAGTGTTAAAATTTTAGAGAGAAAAGACTGAGTCGCACGACGATGTTCGCTCTACACAGATCTGAACTTAAAACTGCCCACCTATAGAACACTCTTCTGCTGGCTTGCTTTTTGACCGACTATAATATCACTGCCTTCAAGTCCAATGTAAACAAGTTTAGAAAGTCTGAGGATGTTCAATCTGCACAGGTCTGAACACTTCTGTCCATCCCCCCCCTATCAACCTGCTTTTATGATGACCGGGAACACGTCAAAATCACATGTGATACGCGATGTTTCGGGAACTTGTCGAGACCGTGGGCATTAAAAGACCACGGTCGCAATCTTGAATATTTTCATGTTTCATTCTCAGCCCGCACAGACATCAGACACGAGCAAGATTTGCGGTAAGCTTCCTCTATTTTCCGCACACTCCCCCCTGATCTCATGATCACAGCAATGGCACGGACGTGGTGGTCGACTCCGCCGAGTGCTTCTTCGAAGTGGGAGGACGACCCACGTCTCGTCTTTGCTTGAACTCTCGCCCGCAGTCTGTAGGTTTAAAAAAAACTGCGTCCGCTGGGAGGCTACTGATGTCTGAGTCATTTTCGGATAAAGCTGATGCGAACCAGAGCGATGCCTCACTAATCTCCGACTCTGATTCGCTCGTGTCGTCCAGCGGTGATTGAAACTGCGTTGCCAGCCGCAGGTACCTAACGTGACGAGGCACGCCATTAACTCGCACTACCTGAGTGCTGATCGCTTCAGTGACGAGACCGATTCCGTACCGCCTTGTACGTTTGCTGCGGAGGATTTTAATCTAGACGACATTCCCTTTCTTCAGTCTATCTCCGGTTGTTTCCAGTTCGTACAACGAGTTAGACTATGCCTTTTAAATTAAGATGATACGTGTAAAATACGTCGGCCGGCGCCGTGGAGGATGACATATCATCCATCGGAGTCACGTTGTACAGGTACATTGCTTCAGACACCGTTCGTTCTGGCTGTGATGGTATTGGCAGTCCTGTTGTTCCGCTCAATGAACCCATTTTCGTTCGTTTTTTTTTTTTGCACATCGAAACCGCAGGCGTACTCTCCAGCCATCGGCAACTTATTTCAATTCCTCACTGGTGAATGCAGTGCACTGTCGGTTAGTATCTCTGTTGGTGGGCGTCGTTTAAAGAAACCCCTGTTTCACTGACGGATGATGGCGGCTGTATCTTGCCGGTGCAGCGGCCGCCATACTGCAAACCTGGATGTGCCGCATTCAACGGACGTCAGAAAATCCTCGCCGTTGTGGTGGGTAATATTTATCGAAAACGTCTTTAGTGATCCCTCAATTCCAGCTTTCCTTTCTCCCAGCGAATGGTTGCTGCGTCAATGGATTGGCAAGCTCCAGGGTTTTTTACCACTCTCCTGACGTCTGTCTTCTGTACTCCTGAATCAACTAACTTAGCGAAATATAAGGTCCGTTTGATCCTAGGGTGTCCGCTTTGGTGATGGACATCTTTGAATCGATTGAATCGAACAGGGCTCACAGACGCAGGGCAGGTAAGTTGTACGGGTTCAATGGCTCTCGTAGTGGCGTCAGGTTATCTTTGGTGTACCCTTGTCAAACAATCTGCTTTGTTCAGGCTGGATTTGACCAGGGACACCTCCATTGACAGTGCGTATTCTTGTACTATCCTCACGATTCTGACTAGCCGCCGTCGGATGAGCATCTCGCTCGTGGCTTTGGTTCACACTCTGGCCCTCCTGGTGAGAGTATCTGCAATCCACTTGTGGACGCAGGTAAAATCGGTGAACAGTCGCAGCATAGTCGACTTCCATACGGCCTTCCACGTTTATAGCTTTGACGACGGCATCTAGCTCTTCAGGGTTTATATGTTGAGAGTCCTTTTCTGGCCATAGCCATCAAGCATCATCTGCCAGAGCCCCATCATTGTGTAGCAACACGCCAGTTGCAACAGAGCTCGTGTCAACCCAAACACTAAGGTTTTCACCGTCGACGCACCATCTTCCCAGCGCTGGGTGTTTCTCACGCACACTGGTAAGGACCTCACTGAGCATTGTGTTGATAAGGGCATCATGAACTTCATGATTCCACCTCCGCACACTAGTCAGCTGCCATCAGGGAAGTGCCCAAAGTGGGGCATGTCTGGGACTTTGTTCCTCGTTTCACAAGTTATCACAAGTACAGAGCAAGTTAGCCACATGGTTTATGACTGTAAAAGCTCCCAGCTTTCTCAATATGGCAGCTACGTCATTGTTCCACACTTGGACGACATCGTTACTGCCAATAAATTTGCAGACGAGTATCCCAAACATATACATAAGGTATTTAAAATAATTGACAACTTCGTATTTAAAGTAAAAAAACAAGTATTATTTTCTCATGAAAGAGATAAAGTATATTCACATATTTGATAAAACAGAAGACTCCTATACGGTGAGAGGACAGAACCCCAAAAAACACATGCCTGCTCATGATAATGTACAAACGTTCCAACTTTTCTGGGTTTGGAAAACTTCTACCAGGTCTTCATAAAGAACATGCTTTACTTGAGCCCCCCACTTAATTAAATACTAAAGAAGGAAAACCCCTGCAAATGGACGCCTGAATGTACAGGCGGCGTTTGTAAAAGTCAAGGATACTCTAAAATCGTAACTGTTTCTTACGCACTCTGATTAAATGTTGAAAATAATAGTACCATGCAACTCAAGCACATACGGTATTGGAGCTTGTATATAACATATAATGCCCGATGGTACCAAAAACTTGATCGTCACTGCAACGAGAACGCCAGTATCATATTCGCGGTAACGAAATTTCATAGGTACTACTTGGCAGAATTTTCACGTTACAAACAGATCATAATCCGTTACTGACGATTTTCGGATTTAGAAAAAGGTTTACTAGCGTATACTGCGAATAGGATATTTATATAGTGTACTTTTCTTACTAAATTATGACTTCAAATTTAAGTACATGTCATCAAAACAAATTAGCTATGAGGATGCCACACCGATTCCCAAATAAAAACAATGATAGGCAACACTATTCGAGATCTTGCAGTATCCCTAGCTGAAATTACAAGACAAGAATAAAAGAGCGACTTTATTTGCGACATCAAAAGCGAAATTGCTATGAAGTACAACACTGTTCGAGAAGTTATCTCGCTTTGCAACAATGTCCATCTTATATAGCAAAAGCGATATTACTGAAAAATCCCTGAAAATAATTCTACGGGGTTTTCACGAAGAACATTCCTGAAAAAAAAACGGATATATACGAAACCTGGGCAAAGATATAATGAGATGACACACTCTTGCAAAAGCATCACTATCACAATTAAAACTTGGCCGAAAAAAACACACATAGTCAAGAATCCACATCGTGTGCATTTTCTATCGATAGGCACTACTATTTAATCGTACTCAATAGCTAAATCCTACTCCGTAGCCGGAGGTATTAGGATGCAAAAAGTGGTTGGGGGTATTAAAATACAAAATACCTTTCATCAGGAACATCAATAACTTTTTCACATGTGTCCGTCTTGTAGACTGCATCGTGAGCGATAATGGAACTCAGTTCACATGGGTAGGCTTCAAAACGTTTTGCGATACGTTCCAGATCAAACACATCAAAACAGCCCAGTATCACCTCGATCAAATGGGCAGACTGAACGATTCGTGAATAGATTCAAAAATGAAGATGGCTCAGGATACGCCGATGGACGAAGCAACAGTTCTTATACATGTACAGAATCACACCTAATCCTAATACCCCAATAGCCGTCTACGTTCGAAAGGAGTGTGTGATTCGTTTTTGACAAACTCTTACCAAAGCAAACCAAAGCATAATTGACTACTTGCATCAGAAGGAAGTTTCATTCCAGGAGAAAGAGTTTTCTTCAAAGGTTACAAGAATAGCACCTCATTATGGAATATGGGCACGATCAGTAAGAGAGATGGATATGGTATATATCGTGCCAAGACCGTGACATACCAATAAATACCAACGGAATAATATTTACATCTCTTGATGCTTTAAATATTCATAGTTTAACGAGAATCATTCTAATCAATCCCTTCCTCGATGCTTTTAATGTTTAAAGTTCTATGGGAATCGTATAATATTTCCTTTTCTTGACGCTTCCAATTTTCAAAATTCCATTTTTATCTTAATATTTAATGCCGAAATCATTTTTTAGGTTGGAATTAAAGTTTTTCTTTGAACTGCCAAATACCATTGAATGTGAATGCAAAAATAAGTTGGGTTTTTTCATCTTGTAATGTTATCGAAACACGTAAAGACGAGTTTTTTTCCTTTTCCTCTTTCGAGTTCGTAGAAAATCCGTCTTTATTTTAACCTATTGACACACGAATTAACCTACGTTGAAATGACTCCTAGTCAACAAGAATATATTATTTCCTACTAAATTACCGGCATTTTATATGATTAAATTCGACACGTCCTTACTTGCATATGTCAACTTTTCGTTTCATAATAATCGGGTTCCTAGTTCGAGTGTCGCTGACCTTTTAAAAGACGCACACGCCACACTTTGAAGCTTATTTTGATGAGCGTTTTCAGAAAAAATATATTAAGTCTTTTAGCATTTAAGATACATTTTTTACCCATTTTTAAATCGCATATTATCTGTAGACGAATTATATATATATATATATATATATATATATATATATATATATATGAGAATTATGGAAATAGTATTTCGACGAGATATAGTGATAAAAAGGAAAACATCAAGTCACACATCAACGTTTCGTCTTTATTTTATTAATCCAGTAGAAGTCTTACAATATAGACGTAAGTTTGATGGTCGTATTACTGTGGTTCTTTCTTTTTTGTCTACCTTTCACATTCTCTTTATATATATATATATATATGTGTGTGTGTGTGTGTGTGTGCGTGTGTGTGTGTGTGTGTGTGTTTATATACATATATCGTTTCCCTGTATTGGAAACAAAAACTACTTTAAATACGTGTTTGTTCACGCGGTCATAAAATAAATTACTTAAAATAATATCATGTTCATTCCTTCCTAATGCATAAAATTAGGAACTCTATTACATTTATTAATTATTTTTTCGTATTTTTCTATATTTTCACGTTAATAGACATTAATGTCCTTTCCGTATTTCTCTTAGGATTACTACAACGAGGAGAATAAATAAAAATATTGATATTTAAAGTAGACTCCAAGGAGATATTATTTTATGCGAAGTTTCTATTCTAATTCAAATCACAAATTTTCTCTATTGTAAAGATTTTTTCACTATTTTCCATCGCATGCAAATACTGGTGGCTATCTCTATTGAAATATAGGTCATATAAATAACTGTTCTATAAATATATTTTATATAAAATATTCTGTTTTGACACAAGATTACGAGATGTATCTCATTAATAAGAATTATATATATATATATATATATATATATATATGTGTGTGTGTGTGTGTGTGTGCGTGTGTATTAGAAAATAACTTGGTTAAAAGTTAAATTAGTTATTATCGATCTATCTGTCTATCTATCTATTTATCTGTCTATCTATCTATTTATCTCTCTATCCAGTGATATTGTTATAAATAGTTTATATTGTGAGTTATTTATTGTTTATGAAATAAAGTGTAGCAATGGGTTTTAGTGGAGTATGTTTACACAAATAACCTAGTTTAAATAAAGAAAATGGCCTTAAGCAAGCATAAATGGAAAGATTGTACGTTAAAATTTGTGTGCTTTTGGACTGATGACGTACGAAACTGAAATCAAGAGGTCAGAGAGGTTAGAGAAAGCAGTAGAGTTTGAGTTTGGTCACGGAAGTGAACAGAAGTGATCCAAGCCAGGAGGCGAGGTTGTGATGAACAAGCATATAGACACCAAATGCAGACTCCTTGATGAAGACAATTTGAGACAGCTAAAATAAATATTTTTTTTTTAAATATAAAGTGTTGTTATGTGGTTTCACAAAAGAAGAAAGAACAGAGGTCTCAATTGATTATGGTGGTGGTCATTTTATGTTTCATCACAGAGTGCAGTGTTACAGGAAAAATATATGTCCCTCTCCCTGTAAATAAGAAGAACATTAGATAAGTGAAAATGAGATTAGGATAAGCCGTGGATCGAACCTTGTGTTACATATATGTCTGGGTGGTGATTGTCTAGCGATTAAAATGGGCAGTTAATGCATCTATCAATAAATAGGAGACACTTTGTTTATAAAGACAGACTTAGTTTATTTTACGATAGATTTAATATACACACTTCGTACACAAAGACGGTGGTGGGGTTAGTGGTAGGGGTGGTCGCGAACTTTGACTGTCTATCTGCTTTGTTTATCTTTTCACTTTTATTGAAGTATCTTCGACCTCTTTGCACAGTTCTTCGTCAGCTCGTTATCACCACTTTTCGCTCGTTTTCGGTTTGACCCATAACCGATTTGACGTCATGAATCCAGGACGTCAACATCCCGGAGATTCCATTGGTTATTTTTGTTTGTCTGGTCTGACCCATGCCGATTTGACGTCATGTATCCAGTTCATCACCAGCCCGGAGATTTCATTGTTTATTTTCGTTTGCCTTGGCTGGCCCATAAACGATTTGGCGTCATAGATTCAGGTTGTCACTAGCCCGGGGATTTCATTGTTTATTTTTGTTTGCCTGGTCTGAGCCATATGATTTGACGCCATGGATTCAGGTCGTCACCAACCCGAGGATTCCATTGTTTTATTTTTGTTTGCTTGGACATTAGCTCTCTCTCATCTCTCCATAACTCGTGTAAGCAAAGGTTAAGAAATAGAATGTTAGAAATCGGAATGTGAAAAAGGTCTATTGTTAAATTCTATTATGCATAGATAGATATTGTTTTTATTGTGAAAGTAATTGATTGTGCATTCATTACAGAACTGTATATTAAAAATGTCAGCTAAAAAGAATGAACAATACAAATCAAAAATATATTGTAAAAAAATAGGTTTGTTAAAAAAATAGTTTAGTTGAGAATTCTTTGTTGTCCAAAGTGTGTTTGGAGAAACGTGTGCTGAGCCACGTGAATTAGTCACGTTTGGAAACACACTTCTGATATCATAGCAAAAGGGAGATTATCAATATAGGAGCTAGAGTTGGGCAGATCAGAGCAGCAGTTGAGGCAGAACAGTTGAGTCTGCAAGTGTTGCATAGGAGACCATATTAGAAAGACAGAGAGACGGATGGTGACATTCATATTGATGAGCGGGAGATACATTAATACGGATATTACAAAGGGGGACAGAAGAGAGAAAGCATTTATACATTTTAAAGTTCTGTTGATGTTCCTTATTTTAACATATATTAGAGTGGAGAGAGATTGATCAGTTCTTTAACACCGGATGGGGGCAGTGCTTACTTAGATGGAGAGGGGGACACATTATTTAGATGAGTTATACACAAAGTTCATTATAAAGTTGTACTTGGAACAATGTTCATATAAATATTATGGAGAGTAGAAAACGCATTGTGGATGCGTTATCGGCAGCTCCTGTTACTCTCGCTTCTTCTTATTTGTCCCTCAGTCCTCATTTTTTAAATGAGTGATTTTTCGGACAAAGGGAGAAGAAAAAGCTGTTCTCTAGGTTGGCAGTATTTTTGCGAACAGTTGGCTGAGATGGCGGAAATTTTCTGTTTCTATGTCTATCCTTGTAGCCATGTCACTAGTAAGGGTGCTGGAGGTAAACGTTTTGTCTGGGCTGACGTTATCCGCCTGATAGTCAGGGACCCGAACCTTGGATTAACCACTAAGGAGGCTGTCCTATCCGCAGGTGCAAAGTACTGGGGCTGCTGTATTGCCATTTGGTGAATGGATTCTGGACCATGCAGTAGCTTCTGGTGGGGCCTCTCGATGCCATACTAGTGGGTAATTGTTACGGCTTTACCTTATCATTAGCTACAAATAAAAAAAAAATCTTCGTTTCTTTTTCTCTCTTAATTTCCCCTCTCTGTCCTGCTCTAAGTAAATCTGTTGACCTAGTCCACAAATTCCAAAATTTCATCATGACAAGTTTCAAGAAAAAATACACGATTAAACCCGGTTCTCCAACTTCCAACGTAGACCCCTACTACCATGTCTCCTTCTCCAACATCAGGGGTCTTCGTTCTAACCTTCCAGAGGTTGAAACCCAATTACAGGAGACTAAACCAGACCTTTTATTTTTAAGTGAAACTGGAATTGGACAGGCTATTTCCCTAGATGAGTTTGCAATTTCAGGATACTCTAACTTAACTTCTAAATCTGACCCCCAAGATCGCCATGGGCATGAAATATGTGCCTATATTAAAGATAGCTTTCCATGTGGGAGGGACATCTCCAGGGAAGATCCTAACTTACCCTATATGTGCGTCCGGGTTGCTTTAGCTCACACTACTGCATTTATATTTACTCTCTATCGCTCCCACAACAGCGGAGTTACTATCTTTCAAAGCATATCTGAGAAAAGTCCTTTCTACTTATCCTTCAGCTAACATTAACGTATGTGGAGACTTCAATGTTCACAACGTCGAATTGTTGACCCACTCAAACAAGACCGATGATGAGGGGAGGTTCTGTCATGATTTCTCCATTGCCTATGACCTCACTCAGATTGTTTAGGAACCTACCCGTGTGCCCGATAATGACGGCCAGTATGCGAGCCTACTAGACCTTTTTCTCACAACTTGCCCTGAACTATGTTCAGTTTCTGTTCTGTCGCCTCTTGGATCTTCCGACCACTCTGTTGTATCAATTAAGATAAAAATGAAATGTAATAAGTCCCCAGGCGTACCTTTTCATCGTACAGTATATCGATACACTAAGGCTGACTGGGATAGCTTCCGTACATTTATATTTGATCTACCTCTGCATTCCATGTTTAAAAAGGATGTGTCCTCTATAGTATTAGACCTAACTGAATGGTTAATTGTAGGTATTGACCATTTCATACCCTCTAAAAAGTTTCAGCAAAAACCTAACAGCCAGCCATGGTTCTCTCCAGAATGTGCTGCTGCCATTGCGCACAGAAATCACTTTTTCCACTGCTTCAAACGTAATAGATGTATGGAAACTAAAGCCGTTTTCAGGACTGCCAGCAACCATTGTAAGAAAGTAATAAGGAACGCAAGAGTGTTGTATGCTCAATCTGTTAAGTCCAAAGTAGCTGAGCAGCGGCTTGGTTCCCACCAGTTTTGGTAAATAGCAAACAGAATCCTGAACAGAAGCGTGCGCTCCATCCCAACTATTATCAATGGACCTGAGGTAATCTCGTCAGCATCAGACAAAGCCAAACTCTTTGTCAAGAACTTTGCAGCTAATTCTTCCCTTTGCGACCAATACCGCCAACCCCCAATATTTCCTCCTGTATCAGAAAACACGCTATGTTATATACGTATATCTGTACGTGATGTTGCGAAGCTAATCAAAAACCTTGATTCGAGTAAAGCAACTGGCTCTGATGGTATTCCAATTATAGTACTCAAAAAACTTCAACCTGAATTAGCGCCCATACTTACAAAACTGTTTAAACGTTGTATTAAGGAGAATAGTTTCCCATCTCCCTGGAAAATCTCATCAGTATGCCCTGTATTTAAGAATTCAGGTGATCGCTCATCCCCCTCTCAGTACAGGCCAATAAGTCTCCTGTGCGTCATGAGTAAGTTGCTAGAATCTGTGTTAAATACAGAAGTAATCAAACATCTCAACAAAAATAACCTTCTTAGTGACACTCAATATGGTTTCCGTTCTGCTAGATCTACAGCAGATGTCCTTACAGTTATATCGCATAGGATTAGCAAATCTCTCGACGGTGGCTATCTTTCTAGGGCAATTGCTCTTGACATATCTAAAGCCTTTGATAGGGTATGGCATAAAGGTTTACTTCATAAGATCGCTAGCTATGGTATAGCTGGAAAAGTCTTCTCAATTATTAAATCATTTCTTTCTGATAGGTTCATAAGAGTAGTAATTGAGGGGCAAAAATCAGAAGCTCACAGTATTAATGCCGGTGTCCCTCAGGGATCCATCCTGGGCTCAACTCTTTTCCTGGTCTACATTAATGATCTTCCAAATCATATCCTTACATTATTTGTAGACATTTATGCTGACGACACTACCATTTATGGTACCACATCTAAGTCAGTAAACGACCAAGTTCTCTCCAATTCTCTCTCCTCAGATCTTGAGCACGTAGTACAATGGGGAGAGGAGTGGCTGGTTACTTTTAATGCATCTAAAACCAAGCTTCTCTCTTTACATCATCAACATTCTAATTCACATTTGTCATCAATTGAAATGAATGGCTCTCGTCTTCAGGAGGCCTCAAGTTTTGACAAGCTTCTGGGCTTGACCATTACTCCTGATCTTAAATGGAACACGTATATCAAATCTGTTGCCAAGGCAGCTGGAAAAATGGTGGGATCTTTCTATCGATCCAGTAGATATCTCACTGCTGATGCTATTCTCTACCTATATAAGAGCCAGGTACGTCCAAGGATGGAATACTGTTGCCACATCTGGGCAGGAGCTGCTAGAAAGGACTTGTCCTGCCTTGATAGAGTTCAAAATAGACTTCGTAGCCTCGTAGGAGATGTCCTTTTCTCCTCCTTGCAACCTCTATCTCACAGAAGAGATGTTGCGAGTTTGTCTCTGATGTATCGTTATTTTCATGGAAAGTGTTCAACTGAGCTTCAATCTATGGTCCCCCCTCGCCAAACTTTCACAAGAAACACTCGTCTAGCTGTAAACACTATCAATAATTTCCCCCACTCTTTATCTGTGCCTAAACCTAAACGTAGATTCCATGAACAAAGCTTCTTTCTTAGAACTGCACGCCTGTGGAATTGTCTTCCGTTTTCCTGCTTTCCGGCTGACTACAATATGGTTGTGTTCAAGTCTAAAGTAAATAAGTTCTTGATGAGCCGTTCCATATGAGTTATTAAATTTACCAAAGTTTCATTACTAATGATTACTATATTGACCAATTTCTACTGTACACTCTTTAACCCTTATCCTTGAGTGGCCTCTGGGCCTTGATAATGTGGTGATGCCTTTGTAAAAAAAAAAAAAAAGGATTTCACATTACCTTCAATTTGGTAGAAAGATGACACGAAGACGGCTGTTACAAAAATATGAGAAGTTCTTTTATTCTATTTGACCGGTCGAAATGATTATGACATCCAGGAATTCGAAGTCGGCTATATGATTAAAACTTTCTCCCACGCTTCCAAAGGGACCCTCCTCTGACCATGTCAACTCTGTCTCCTATCTTCGTCTCCATCTCTGTCTGTCTAATTTTCGACTCTAGCTCCTATATTGAGAATTAATTTCTGCCATGACGTTATACGTGTGTCCAAAAACGTGAACGACCCACGTGGCCTGAACATGCGGTGTTCGTACATGTTCCCACCATTTCTGCAGACAAATGATTCTTACTAATCTATTTTTGTAACCTATTTTTTCAAAATATTTAAATTGCATTGTTCTTTATTTTCTCTGACCTTATTTTAAGTCAGTTTTCATAAAAAGAATTGAACAATTAAAATTCCTTTTACTACAACATATCTAAACTATATTATGTGAACTGAACAATGCTAAATTCCATTTTTGAATCTATTTCTGAACCTTTCTCACAAGGTTCGAATCTCGGTCTATCTAATGTTTTCTTACTTACAAGGAAAGGGCCTCTTTCTTGTAACACTAGTCAGTCAGAGAGAGAGAGAGACAGAGAGAGAGAGAGTTGGAGTCAGAGTCCATTTAGAAGCGATGGAAAGAACATTAAACTACGTATATCCCAAATGTAAATTCCTGACGTCATCATCATTCGAACGGTCCAATGAAATAAAGAATCACCATCGATATTTGTAACTAGTTGTCTTCGTTTCATCATTCCGCAAATTAAAAGATAATGTCATAAACATCTTATTATGAACATTGTATCACCCTTCCAAGAATATGTATCCCTATCACACCCGCTATATGTGTTAAGAAAAAACATCACAAACTGTTATAAATGTCTCCCACTCATCATCATCATCATCGTTATTCGTGTATTATATGGCCCCAATATGAATCTCCCGCCATACCTCTGTAATATGAAACCCCCACAACATAACACCAGCAGTAAAAATAGATGAACTCTTGGAGAAAGAAAAGGAATGAAGCTATATTATTCTTCTTATAAAATATGATACTTTTATTTAAATATGAAATGTAATAGGTACCCGTGTGATAACTTTCTGATGCACCAGTTCTAATTTTATATGTCGATATCATATCCGCTGGCTGAACAACAATCCATACATTTATACGTTTATCTGGTGTCGTTTGAAGAACAATATATCTATTATCCCTGAATATATATATATATATATTACATAGTCGAGAATATTAGAGATATTGTTTTTCAAACGACACCAAATAAACGTATAACATCTATGTATTGTTGTTCAGCCAGGGGATATGATATATATATATATATATATATATATATATATATATATATATATATCAATACAAATACAATCAAACGCTCACTCTTTTATCGGAGAAGATTTCTTAAACAGAATGTATACCGTTCAAAACACATTTTCCCACATTAATAGTACACATATTATCTTTACATCTAGCAAAATATTTAGCTTACCACTCCTCATAGTAGAAATTATGATTCTAGTCTCTCTCAACTTTATTAGTCAATATAAGTACGTGCTAAATTGGGCTTCAATCTGGCTCCTCCTTGCAATGCATTCCAACAAAAGAATGCTTCAACAGAGAAAGAAGTATTTTTCCTGCAAGTAGTAAACCTTAAGCGGAATTTCCATTATCAGCGTTTTAAAAGCCCCTCTCCACGTTTATGGACAACAGTACTGCAGGACTGGTATTTTGTTTATTATAAAATAGTCACGTAAAATACAATACCAATAACAATTGTCATAAATCGTCACATAAGTAATTACACCGTCCTTATTATTGATCGATTTCGGTAATCTTTATTTTCTTTTAATATTCCCATCTTATTTGGCTTCTTTGGCTCTTTGAATTAATAGATTGTTACCTATTATATTATGCTGATATTTAGATTCATGTCATATAACTGGCGATATTACGACGAGTGCCATTAAAATAACTTCTTCTAGATTGGTAAACATTTATTGCTGAACCATTTTTCCGAATAGTTAAGCGAGTTGTTTTCTAATGATAAGATATACCGGAACATACGAAAAATTCTATTAAATTTTCAAATCGTTGCGTAGCTATAGTTACATAAGTTAATAATATATATATATATATATATATATATAGAGAGAGAGAGAGAGAGAGAGAGAGAGAGAGAGATGGTGGAATTATATAATTGTCGCCCTAACATAAAAGACGAGATACCATTTCTGTTTGATAAAAACCGGTTTCATTTTTGTTTCAGATCACCTAATAGTTGGTCAGGCGTGTACAGATCCCAATAACTATATGAGTCTTCTATCATGCCTTAAAATGACACAATTTGCAATGAGCGAGATCGGAGATGCATCGCTGTACTACTCATTCTCTCTACTTATCTAAGTTATGACATCATAATTGCAAGCACCCTTAAATTGCAAATCCGGACGTCCCAACGGTTGAGAGCACAGCTCAATGAAATTTTCGGCCACGGTAATTGTCTTTTGTGTAGTTTCAAGTGAGGGATACATTATGCCACGTCACATCTTCGAGGTCGGCTTGAATGTCAACACTAAAGTGTTCCTGGATATACTGAAGAGTGTGTTGATTCCCTGATGCAATCAGGTTGTTGCTCACAGACCTTTGGTGTAGCAGCAGGACTAGCCGCCGGTCCAAAAGTACAAAGAGACCATTCTTGGCTTCAAAAGAAGTGTTAGGACTTTGTAAACTTCTATCACTCCTCCTCCTCCTCCGACCTGAACGCGGTGGACTACGTCATTTGGTCATCCGTCAAGAACATTTGATATTAAACACAACTGCCTTTCAATGCAGTAATCTCCCGAATTCTTTTTTTTTATTATCAAGGCCCGGAAGCCACTCAGGGATAAGGGTTATTGCAAGTACATTGCATTTGTGTGGAGATTTGATGAAGTGTTTACTTAAGGGAGCGGTTCATTAGAAATTTGTTAACGTTGGACTTGAACACATCCAAGTTGTAGTCAGGTGGGAAGCAGGCAGACGGAACACAGTTCCACAGGCGCGCAGTTCTAAGAAAGAAGCTTTGTTCATGGAATCCACGTTTTGATTTAGGCACAGATAAAGAGTGGGGGAAACTTTTCACAGTGGATTCAGCTAGACGGGTGTTTTTCGTGAAAGATTGGCGTGGGTGGACCAGAGATTAGAGTTCAGACGAGCACCTGCTATGGAAATAACGATAAAACAAGGATAGGCTCGCAACGTCTCTTCTGTGGGAGACAGGTTGCAAGGTAGAGGTATAAAATTAGCCATGACATAAATCTTGCAAATAATATTGATTATACGGTGTATAATACGAGAAACATTTCCTTGAAAATTAATGTCAATGGAAATATGGTTGGCACTGAACAGACAGAGAGATACAGTAAATAATCTATATATACAATAGCGTGTTTTCTTTTGTGTGTGTCACGCTTTCTGGCAAATTTGATTGGTTGAGATTTTATCCTGGAATAGACATTTAATTTCGGAATACACACTTACGAACGCTCTGGGTTCTATTCGATTAGCGTGTTCTAACGGATATATTTGTTTTTAATTCTAAAAAAATTATGTTTATATCTTTCAAAAGTCGTTAAGAATAATTGATTTTAATTCATTCCGTAATAAAACCGATAACAAATCTCTCTGCCGGCGGAGATAAAAAATTGAGAAATTATTTGTTTTATTTTTAATTTTTTTTCCATTGTTTATTTTTTATATTTGTTTATTCAGAGGGAGAGAGAGAGAGAGAGACAGAGAGCGACCGAGAGAGAGAAAGAGCCAGAGAGCGAGGAGCGGCTGATGTTTTCGTAATATATTATTACTCCTACTACAACGTTATGAAACCGCAACTTTCATGGAAAAAGGCGACACATTATTAGCGAAACGAAATGTGTTTTGTACATAAAATATATTTCTAAAAACATTAAATCTAAAAATATATATATATTAAATGACAATTTATTTTTCTAAATAAATTATTCTTATTACAACATTGTTTTAACGAACACTAAAATTGTTGGCAGGTCTGTAGTTTAGGTGGAAAAATAATAATAATATTTTTTTCACGATATCTTTTTCTCACTTTTTTTCTCTCAGTTAATAAAACACACTTTTTACTCACTTATTTTAAAACGTTTCCCGATCGTTTTTTCACGATATACTTTTCTCTCTCTTAAAAAAACATTTTTTTACTTATTCATTTTAAAACGTTTCACGATCTTTTTTTGACGACATCTACTTCTCTCACTTTTTACTTATTTATTTTAAACAACAGTTTTTTTTAATTTTAAACTATTTAGGTTTAAACAGAACGTTTCAGGATATCTTAAACAGTAAGCATCTTTTTTATAATACATTATTAGGTGGAAGCACATAATGTTACAAAACACCCTCCTATTCCCATGTTAAGAATGGCTTTCAAAATAATATTTTTTCAGCACGGTAACAAAATACATGAGTACCGAACGTTTTATAATTTTAAATGATAATTTGATAATGATAATTTTTTACTTGGTTTACACCTGAACATTTTCCTTTGAAATATTAACTTCTATGGATTTTGACTATGCTGAAACCGAATCTCACATTTACATTTTCCGCAAATACGTAGTTTTTTCCAATATTAAACAATATAATATTTTATGTTAAAAAAGGTGGCCATAGTTTTGCATAGTTTGAGCAGTTCTTTGGGTTTTTTTTTGCATTTTTTTTACATTTGTTTATTGAGAGAGAGAGGGAGAGATAGCGAGACAGTGAGCGGGAGAGAGAGGAGAGAGAGAGAGCTGCTGATGTTTTCGTAATATTACTCCTACTATAACGATATGAAACCTCAACTCTCATGAAAAAAGCGACATATTATTAGCGAAACGAAACCTGTTTTGTACATAAAATATTTTACTAAAGACATTAACTTTTACTATATATATATATGACAGGTCATTTTTTGTCAAATAAATTATTTTATTACAACATGGTTTTAACGAAAACAACATTTGTTTATAATTCAATAAAATTAAAGGTTTTATCTTTCAAAAGTTGTTAAGAAATAATTGATTTTAAGTTATTCCGTAATAAAAAACGATAACAAATTTCTCGGCCGACGGGGACAAAAATTGAGCAGTTATAAGTTTTTTTTTTGTTTTTTTTCATTCTTTATTTTAAACATTTGTTTATTGGGAGGCGGCCGATGTTTTCGTAATATATGATTACTCCTACTACAACGTCATGAAACCTCAACTTTCCTGAAAAAGAACGCCACATTATTAGCGAAACGAAACCTGTTTTGTAATAATAAATATTTTTTTATAAAAACATTAACTCTAATATATATATATATATATATATATATATATATATATATGAAATGACAGTTCATTTTTCTAAATGAATTATTTTTTATTACAACAATGTTTTAACGAACACTAAATTTGTATTTAATTCTATAAAATGAAGGGTTTTACTCAAAAAACTTCAACCTGAACTAGCGCCCATACTTACAAAACTGTTTAAACGTTGTCTTAAGGAGAATAGTTTCCCATCTCCCTGGAAAATCTCATCAGTATGCCCTGTATTTAAGAATTCAGGTGATCGCTCATCCCCCTCTCAGTACAGGCCAATAAGTCTCCTGTGCGTCATGAGTAAGTTGCTAGAATCTGTGTTAAATACAGAAGTAATCAAACATCTCAACAAAAATAACCTTCTTAGTGACACTCAATATGGTTTCCGTTCTGCTAGATCTACAGCAGATGTCCTTACAGTTATATCGCATAGGATTAGCAAATCTCTCGACGGTGGCAATCTTTCTAGGGCAATTGCTCTTGACATATCTAAAGCCTTTGATAGAGTATGGCATAAAGGTTTACTTCATAAGATCGCTAGCTATGGTATAGCTGGAAAAGTCTTCTCAATTATTAAATCATTTCTTTCTGATAGGTTCATAAGAGTAGTAGTTGAGGGGCAAAAATCAGAAGCTCTCAGTATTAATGCCGGTGTCCCTCAGGGATCCATCCTGGGCCCAACTCTTTTCCTGATCTACATTAATGATCTTCCAAATCATATCCTTACATCATTTGTAGACATTTATGCTGACGACACTACCATTTATGGTACCACATCTAAGACAGTAAACGAGCAAGTACTCTCCAATTCTCTCTCCTCTGATCTTGAGCATGTAGTACAATGGGGAAAGGAGTGGCTGGTTACTTTTAATGCATCTAAAACCAAGCTTCTCTCTTTACATCATCAACATTTTAATCCACATTTGTCATCAATTGAAATGAATGGCTCTCGTCTTCAGGAGGCCTCAAGTTTTGACAAGCTTCTTGGCTTGACCATTACTCCTGATCTTAAATGGAACACGTATATCAAATCTGTTGCCAAGGCCGCTGGAAAAATGGTGGGATCTTTCTATCGATCCAGTAGATATCTCACTGCTGATGCTATTCTCTATCTATATAAGAGCCAGGTACGTCCAAGGATGGAATACTGTTGCCACATCTGGGCAGGAGCTGCTAGAAAGGACTTGTCCTGCCTTGATAGAGTTCAAAATAGACTTCGTAGCCTCGTAGGAGATGTCCTTTTCTCCTCCTTACAACCTCTATCTCACAGAAGAGATGTTGCGAGTTTGTCTCTGATGTATCGTTATTTTCATGGAAAGTGTTCAACTGAGCTTCAATCTATGGTCCCCCCTCGCCAAACTTTCACAAGAAACACTCGTCTAGCTGTAAACACTATCAATAATTTCCCCCACTCTTTATCTGTGCCTAAACCTAAACATAGATTCCATGAACAAAGCTTCTTTCTTAGAACTGCACGCCTGTGGAATTGTCTTCCGTTTTCCTGCTTTCCAGCTGACTACAATATGGTTGTGTTCAAGTCTAAGGTAAATAAGTTCTTGATGAGCCGTTCCATATAAGTTATTAAATTTACCAAATTTTCATTACTAATGATTACTATATTGACCAACTTCTACTGTACACTCTTTAACCCTTATCCTTGAGTGGCCTCTGGGCCTTGATAATGTGGTGATGCCTTTGTAAAAAAAAAAAAAAAAAAAAAAAAAAAAAAGTTATTCCGTAATAAAAAATAATAACAAATTTCTCGGTCGGCGGGGACAAAAAATTGAGCAGTTCTTTTTTTTATTGTTATTTTTTTTACATTTGTTTATTGATAGAAAGAGAGAGAGAAAAAAAGAGACAGACAGAGAGAGGTTTAAATTCTTGATGAGTTTTGATTTCAGTTTCAACTATAGCTGGTGACAGTTAAATCATTTATGTTTTTTTTACAAACAATGTTATAAAGAATTCTTCATAAGTTTTGGTTTCGGTTTCCATTGTGGCTGAAGGAAGTCAAAGTATATATATATATATATATATATATATATATATATATATATATATATATATATATATATATATTCATAAATTTTTATTTTGCTTTCGGTTCAAGCTAATACACCCAAGTAATATGGATATATTTTTTATTGTTGAAATCTCAACTTCATAACATATAAAAATCGATAGAACATTAACTCGATAATAATATATTCGAAATCTGCAAGAATTAAAATATCATATTAAAACGCACTTTACGACCGGGCTTTACCGGGCGTTCGTGCTAGCTTATATAAATACTTTCGCAGTTTTAACAAACTAAGCTAAAATAATATCAGAGCGTTTCCATTTACACTGAACATCTACAGAATGTCAACATCAATATATTACATATGAATGAGTCCCCTGTGGAATTGCTTCATATCCCACGAGTAATAATAATAATAATAATAATAATAATAATAATAATACACATGAGTCACATGAGCGGCCCACGCAAACTGCTGCAGAAAGAAAACATTAATAAGCGTTACATGAAACCAAGAATATTAAGGATGTGTATCTATCTCTAGTTCTGTATTCCCTTCCCCATCCCTTTTCATTGTCCTATTACCGCCCCTCCAAAAGTAATACCAAATAACTAAGAAGGGCCAACGAAAATGGAAATACCGAGGACAGAGCACTGACCATTCCTCCGTTGGACAAGTAGAAAGAGAACTGGGACGTTGGGAAAGCTTATTGCCATTCAATTTCCAGTGGGGACAAATGGCCGCTACTAGCGAGAAATACATTGGTAAGCGGCTGTTTCGATAAGGGAAATCTATTTACAAATGTTATCGAAAGAGGTGTTGAGTACTGGAAATCTGCGGAGACTTGTTGTCATCCAACTACTAGGGAACGCCACGGATGCTAAACTTCTGACTGACAAACAATATGGATTTAGACAAGTCTATTCCACAGCAGACATCCTCACTGTAATCACTGAATGTATATACAATTCACTGGGCAAAGCGGAGGAGGGCAGTCCGGTAGCTCTAGATATATCTAAAGCTTTTGACAAGGTATGACATGAGGGTCTCCTCAGGAAAATTAAATCATACGGTATCACTGGTAGAATACTTAACATAATTAAATCCTCCTTAGATAAGAGAAAAATCCAGGTTGTCCTCGACGGTCGTACATCTAAACAATACGATATAAATGCGGGAGTCCCTCAGAGGTCTATCCTTGGACCTCTATTGTTCCTAATATTTATTAATGACCTGCCCGACAAAACTGCCTCTGAGATGGGTATATATGCTGATGACACCACACTCTATAACAGGCATGACAGGAAAACAAATGAACACATAACTAAAGCAATGGCAAAAACCCTAGAGAATGACCTCCAATTTGTAGTGGAATGGGGACATAAATGTATGGTCACATTCAATGCTCTCAAGACTAAACTGGTATCCTTCAATAATTACAAGAAACCTTCTCTGCCACCAATAGCAATGGCCAGTGACTCCCTGTCTGAGAGCACATCTTTCAAACTGCTTGACCTAACGTTCACGGGAAACATGAGTTGGAACAATTATATTGAAAACATTGCCAGGGCCGCTGCGAAGAAAGTAGACTATCTCTACCGTGCTAGAAAACTACTGACACCTGAAAGCATCATGTGCCTCTATAAGGCCACCATTCGCCTAAGTATGGAGTATTGCTGTCACATTTGGACTGGTTCATCTGCTGCTAGTCTCTCGCTCATAGACAAGGTTCAAAAGAGAGTCGCCAATCTGATAGGCCCTGAACTGGAATCTAAGCTTCAGCCTCTGTCCCATCGACGAAACGTTGCATCCCTCTGCTTTTTCTACAAGTATTTTAATGGTGAATGCTCTGACGAACTGCAGACACTTGTACCCCCACGACGTAGACACTCTCGACAAACTCGACAGGCAGCTAAATCCCACCCCCACACAGGAGAGATCCCTAGATGTAGAAGATCTTTCTACTCCAGTAGTTTCTTCCCCAGAACCACTAGACTTTGGGAGTCCCTTCCAGGTCCCTGCTTCCCCAACTGTACTGACATACAGAAGTTCAGGTGTAACGTGAACATACATCTTGCTACCCAAATCCCAACATAGTGCCCCAGTAGTTGCTGTGCCTGATAGTAGCCCCCGACACCAGAGTGGCGATGTGCCTTGTTTTGATTTAAAATTTAATTTTAAAAAAAAGGTTATTTTCAAGGCAAGATCTTTGATGAGCTGTTGAATGCTCCTGGTGACCAACTAATAATAATAATAATAATAATAATAATAATAATAATAATAATAATAATATATGTCAAATTAAACTAGCAACGGTGGAAACCTGAAGAAAGAAGTACGCATTATTTTACCCCTTTATTTACTGAGTATATAAAGACACTTATACCTAAAATATTTTATAAAACTGTTGCATATTAAAGGGGACAGCTTCAAGTGATTTACTGTTGTATCATAAAGGGGACCATGTGTGTGATCATTTAATCTTCTGTTTATTTGTGATATATTCATATCTAATTGCTCATATACTTTTGTGTGTGTGTGTGTGGTACATGTATTTTGGGCATACCTTCTTCATGCGTCGTTGATCTTGTCCACCTGGAATTGTTCTTGGAGGGAAGATTGAGAACCTGTTTTGGACGAATATTCATTCACTCACAGACGATGAATTGGTTTTATATAGTTTTTTGTTCACCTTCCAGGTGTTGATCGCAGAAGAATAAAAAGTGAATGTCTTTGCTTGCATAGGTCTTATTTTCACACACGTCAGCACCCCCCGAGTGAAGGGGAGGGGACGACCTGTTAAGCCGTCTTTTCTTCTCTACGTCCAAACCAAAACTCACACGCAGATCCGATCAGCTGACCCTCACTTCTGATAAAACGTGTCTACAATATGATTTACCATATTTATTTCTTATTTTCGATCTATTACCTAACACAAGTTTTTAGTTCGAAACGAAGTAATTAGGATCGAATATTATTATTGAAGGAGAATTCTGACAGAGAATGCAGATAGTAAAAATTAAAATCAATACATTTTTTTAGTTTAGTACGATTCAAGGAATGTAGTAAATTATCCATTGTAGTGAGGAATGCAAGATAGAAATAACTTATACAACTTAGAATGCAGGAAACAGAAAATTGTGTTGGTTACATTTGTGTCAGAGCAGGAATAATGGAACAATAAAATAAATCATATCATAAAAAAACATAAAGCTGACTGATTATGTTACAGGAAAATAGCTGTCCCTTTCCATGTAAATAGGAAGCACATTAGATAAGTGAAAATGAGATTAGGATAAGCCGTGGATCGAACCTTGTAAGCAAGGTAAAAAATTGGAATGTTAGCAAATAAGTATATTGTGAATTCTGAATATTAAAATAATGGAAGAATGAAAAATGAAAATTAAAAATATATTGTTTAAAAAAGTTTAGGTTAAAAATAGGTTAGGAGAGGATTCTTTATTTGCAGAAGTTTGTTTTGAACAAAGATGCATAGCCACGTGAATAAGTTACGTTTGAAAAACACACTTCTGGCGTCATAGACAAAGGACGATTCTCCATAAAGTTTTATGGGTTCGAATTTCAGAGTCAGTTTGCTAGTCAGTAAGAGAGAGAGAGAGAGAGAGAGAGAGAGAGAGAGAGAAAGAGTTGAGAGTCAGTCAGTTGGCAGCCAGTGGTCAGCTGACTCTTTGAAAGTGAAGGGAAGAAAATTAAACCACGTAGATACAAGTGAATTCCTGACGTCATCATCATTCGACGGTCCAATGAATAAAGAATCATCATTGGTTTTTGTTATTGTTGTCATGTGTCATCTGTCAACACTCAAAAGGTAATGTTTTTATCAACTTTTAATATGAACATTGGGTAACCCTTTGAGGAGTATGCATCTCCCACTTCTGTGTTAAGGACTTGTATACACCAACATTCAGTATCTATATGAAGTCCCCAAGAAATATAAGAACTGATATATAAATGTCTTCTCTCCCTCATCATTGTTATATATGTCCCCACCGTTCTCTTTAATATGAAACTCCACTATTCAACCTTTTATGCGGTTTGGTGCCCAACTATTCTACAATTAATTAATAAACGTTCGTATATCAAAAGAAACTGCAAATCAGTTTACCTTCATGAATTCGCTCGGATATGCATTATTGATTATATTAAGAAGTTCGTTTTACTACTTTAAATACAAAATAGTCGTTTAATACTAATGAAAAAGGAGAATCACCAACTATATATATATATATATGTGTGTGTGTGTGTGTTTGTGTGTGTAACTAATCGTAAACAAATTTCAAACCTTCTCTAAATAGATTAATAGTATGTCGAATCAAAATTAAATATTGTACTGCTGATATACAACTACTAGGGCGGATCACAGTCTACTGGAAAATGTGTTCAACAACACCATGTTCATGTTAGCGCAGTGATTTCGACAAATAATTCAATTCTAAAAGTGCCAGAAATATTTTTGCTCTTTCTTGGTAAAACATTTTTCTGTCTAGACAAAAAAGAAATGTTTTCTATTGTATTGGACGGCTCATAATATTTTCCAATGTGATTTTAACATTTGCTGCCCCCGGCTTAATCAAATAACCCCATGCTATAAAAGTGCAGGTAGCTTTATATGATCTTTATACTCTAGTTCCTATGTTTTTAGTGTAAAAATAGATTTATTAAGAGATCAGAATGGTAATTTATTTTTCTCATTACTTGAGGTTGGATTAATATTCCTACATTTTTTTCCTTTACATTTACTCACCAATATCATGTTGCCGTCCTCTTCTGACCATACCTCCCTCTTTCTCACTCTCTTGATCTATCTTTCATATATACATATATAATTATCCATGGACACGTGTTTCGTCGTTTACCAACTCATAAACTTTCCATGATTGGCCTGGTTTCCCCTAATGAGGCAACATTTGCTTATTTAATTTGTTTAATCGGTTTTTCGATATGACCTTTTAGCAGTTTTCTATTTGACTAATGATTTAAAAGCATAATAGACGCAAAACAGAAACAGGTACACACCGGTTGGTTTAGATCTTAAACATTTTCTTTTATAACTTGTGTTTTAACAATATACATGAGAACACCAGCATACTTTTTCAACATATTTATTTATAACGCAATAATAATTGGTACCACACACGTTATTCATTTTTCTCAGAATGATACTTCCTATGTTGTCAAAAGTTAATGTCGCGTTCAATAAGGACGTAAATGACAGCATATATTCAACTTTACTTAACGACAACTTAAACACATTTATTTCATCCTGGAATAATAGCTATTATCACCCCCATAAGTGGTTAAGTGGCTTCCATGTGGCCGGTCATAAATACGGTACAAAAAATAGGCCGGTGATAATTCCTGTAAAATTCATACACAAAAAAAAATAATGAAAGTCGAATTATGTAACCGGATTGTTAGCGCACACAAATAACAAATTTTGGTTGTGTTTTATAATACAACTCGAGGGGTCGCTCGGACGTGACTGTTCGTACAAAAAATATGTGACAACTGGGATGAGGGGAGGGTGTTGCCCAGTCCTAAAAAAAGAAAACGGGACTTTGATTACATCAGCCAGAAGCGAAACTGAAAGCTAAATTTTGTAAGCAAAAAAAACAGAAAGAAAACATGTCTGCGTGATGGCCGTAAACTCACATATATTTTGCTAGTACGCGTTATTCATGGGATCATGAGGACACAGATGTAATAACAAGAAAAATTTAGTTTTTTAAAACGGGATGGCCTTTTATGATCATACTGCGTTCATTCCTATGCGATGCGAGTGACAAAAGTTTTTGCAAACACAAAACTGACTCGTATTTATATAATAGACTATCGACGGGGACACCCAGCGTTGACCAGTTGTAAAAAAATGTTGTAACAGCAGAGTGGAAACAAAAAAAATTGTGACAATGTCCGGCATTGCGTGGTTTTAAAAATACGGTATTGGTGCCACAGCTGAGAAGCTAAACCGAAAGCAATTTATTTTCTGTGTTAAAATAGGATACCTAACTTTTGGTAGCAATGTCGTATATAAAATATTCGTGGTATATCTCATAATCAAATATTTTAGATAAACTAAAAATTATTTCTAAGTGAAAGGATGCATGACTAACATCTGTAAATGGCTTTCTGTAATGGCAACCTACATTTTGCTATTTGCTGGTGGACTTTTACATGACGGATAATGTACAATAAAACTGCTAAACACTTCATTTCTATTCGAATGAAATTTCTATTAA
Organism: Euprymna scolopes; assembly: GCF_053919585.1. Lineage (NCBI taxonomy): Eukaryota > Metazoa > Mollusca > Cephalopoda > Sepiida > Sepiolidae > Euprymna > Euprymna scolopes. The sequence goes on along the minus strand of NC_136491.1, from coordinate 139,533,828 downwards.
ACTTCTCAATGAATATATGAGACGGTTCAACTGAAAGTAGGATTCTTAAGAAAACACGCTATGAAAAAGACAGACATTATAAAACATAGCTGAGGGGTACTGTATAAAAACGTGACATGTCTAACACAAACAATTCTATGGTCATAACCGAAAAGAGAAAAAAATATAAAAATGTATTTCCTTAAAAAAACAAGGAAAATTTTTGCCAAGCCATATCTAATATCTTAATGAAAACAGTGTTAGCAAAATAATATCAAATAGATTACACACACACACACACACACACACACACACGCACACACACACGCATATATATATAATATATGTGTGTGTATGTGTACATATATATACATACCCACACACTCATATATATATATATATATATATATATATGTATATATATATATATATATATATATATATATATATACATGACTATTTCATTTAATCATATATATTAATACACGAAGATATAATTTAATACGTAATTTTCAGTGTTTACTTCAACAGTCTCAATATAAAAAGTAGAGCTAGGTATTAAGTTATAAAAATATATATGGCAATTAAGCTACACAGACTATACCGCGTTTCATCCTCGAGAACCTGACGAATTCTTACGAGGATGAAGCGCAAAATATTCTGTGTAGTTTAATGCCATATTTTCATAACTTACTATATATATATATATATATATATATATATATATATATATATATATATATATATATATATATATATATTCCCCCAAAACCGATTGCCTTGATGGAGGGGAGACAAAAAGTTTCCGCTATGTTTTCAAACGATCTGAAAAAACAGCAAGGGGAGACTTGATTCCAAATATTTCTCATATGTTATATCTCCCCTTTTTTTGAAAGGGGGACGATTATGAATATCGCCAGTATCAAATAATCCTTATAAACACTGAAATTTACTTTATGTATGAAAATCAAAGCGGGGAAATATTACATGTAAAATATTTATAATAAAGTCTCCTTTTGCCGATATTTCAAATCATTTGAAACCGTCGCAGCAAGTTGTGTCTCCCTTCCATTTAGGCATGAGGTTTTGGGGAAATATCTGATCTTTTGTAATTTATATGCAAAACTAGGAAAACAAATGACTAAGATTGAAGTATTCTCAAGGTGCAGTATCTTTCAACCCACGAATAATCTTTTAAAACGATACGTTTTCGAGGGAGCTGAAAACGCAAATAAGAGGGGCAATGCTAGGAAATGAGTAGTTTCCAAAATATATTAATTTAACAATAAATAAACTTCCTGTTTATAGTCAAGGTTGCAATAAAGCAGGCGCTTATTTTAAGAACAATTAATCCAAAACAGCGACCCCGCACCTTTTCAAACAGTAATGTGCTACCTTAAGGGAAAATGTCACATAGCCCACAGCACAATTCAGGTCATTCGCTTTCCAATGAACATTCATTTTGTTAATTCTAATCAGCAGTTGTGGAGAATTCGAAAGTACTCCCAAAAGTGGTATATATATATATATATATATATATATATATATATATATATATATATATATATATATATGAGCAATCAGTTAATAAAATATGTTAAAAAACACTTTGAAATGAGTTAAAAACATATTTAATCTGAAAAGGAAACACTAGATAAATGGATAGTCCCTAATCCGCGGAGTTTCGAAGAAATACTCTCCTTCTCATCAGAGGGTAGGAATTAGCAAAATGCGGGATCGGATTTTGCATGCAGAAGTATTAGATGAAACAACAAGTAAGTCAAAAATCTTACTTGAAAACAAAATAAGTTAAGCAGAGGGAATATGGTAAAGAAAAAGGTGATTACACATGAATGGATAGTTTGGTGGAAGATAAAAAATCCAGTGACGGTAAAATCCAAATGTAAAACTTCAAGAAATTTAAAAGAATTTCCATTTGTACAAGTAAAATCCAAAGACATCCCGTAATTGGAAGAAGATGGTCCATAATAATCCAAAGGCAGAAATCCATGGAATAATTCACAAACATGTGTACAAGGAAAAAATAATATTAATAAAAGAAAAATAAGGTGTGCTTTTCACTCTACTTCTGAGACATAACTCTAAATAAAAAAGATCTAGGAAGAAAAGGGAGAGAAAAAAATGATAAAGTTAAATATAAAATAAAGGGACACAAAAGTCAAAACGACCCAGACAGGAAATGTTAAAAGCGCGAAAACATATATAGGGCAAAATAATATAGGTCAACTTAAATGTACAGGTTATCACTTAAAAAATGTCAGCAAGAGTTATTAAACGACACTAAAAGGAAAATAAAAAATAAAAAAGGAAAATAAATATAAAAATAAATAAATAAATATATAATAAATAAATAGAAAATAAAGAATAAATAAATAAATAAATCAAATAAAATTAAAAAATTAAACATAAAATATAATATATAATATAAAATAAAATAAAATAAGAAAATAATAAAGATAAAAAATAAAAATTATTTAAGGGGAGAAGATGGCCGGTATCTGAAATTTCAGGAAAAACAAAAGTAAGTAAATCCATATAGTAAAATAAATATACATACAAGATATGAAAGTGTGGATAGATTGATATATTAGATAGATAGGAAAGTTTAAAGAATAAAACCGAAAATACAGATAAAAAACCGGTCATGCAAAGAAGAGATAAATAATTAAAATAAAGGATTATTAAATTTTAAAGTATTAAGAACTATGTCGAAAAACGAAAGAGTTTGTATATATATATATACATATATATATATATATATATATATATATATATATATATATATATATATATATATATATATATGATTGTTGAGCTGGATTAAATCCGACGATATGAAATAAAATGGAGGTGGAAGGTCCTTCCACCTCCATTTTATTTCATATATATATATATATATAATAAAATAAAGTGGGTTTTTGCTTCATAAATAAGGCCAATTTCTGGTGCGTTTTTAGGATAATATCTTATTGTCCTATTCTCGCTAGTTTATGTAATCGTATATTTTATCCGGTTTGATAAACATTTAGCAGTAATTTATTGTGTATCCCATGATTTGTAGTTAAATACGCTGTGGCGAAAACATGACTAAGCATCAAGGTTTTTTGCACAACATAAAAAAGAAAGTAGTATAGTGAATCATATGCAGGGAATATTCACTCTCAGGTTTATTACGTTAACAATTATTTATTTTACATTCTCGATTAATGCGATTACGAAATAATTGATTAACATTTAACGTATACAGTTATATCTCTAGTCAATACGATTCTCATTACGTCAGAGTTGATTGCATTATTACTAACTGTCAATCTTTTTTTTTTCAATTAATTTGCTTCTATATTTTCAACATAATATTGTTTAAGCGTGAACCACATCACCATACAGCGATATGTATGTGGCGAACGGTTCATCAGAATGTGTTTACGTGTCAGTAAATGTCTATGGTGCTTCCTCACTATTTGAACCCTAAGTTCTGTTGTTTCAGTGTATTTATGTTCCAAGGACATGATCGTCTAAATACTCATACGCGCATGTGTTTGTGTCATGCATGCATTTTCGACATTCCTTGTTTTCATGCGTCCTTGATCTTGGTCTATCTGTAATTTATCTTGTTCTTGGAGGGGAGGCTGAACCATGTTTTAACGACTATGCATTCTGTAAAATGTTTTTTAACTCATAATGGGGGTAGATATTTAATTGCTGCCCACCACAGCAATATTTGGCATAGGGCCGGAAGGTGGGGTAAAAATTGCCTGAGTAACCCCGTTGGCATTCCCCGTTAGAGGCGCCTCAGGCAGTAAGCGATGCTTACTCCACCGGAAAGCCCGGTGGCAAGGCCTGGGAGGGTGGAGCTCAGGTGGTGTACCTCAGTCCGACAGGAGTTGCCCGGTTTCCGGCCCCTCACCTGTCGGGCTGAGTGTCAAGTAACGGATCCTTGACGAATACTTCTATTCTGTCTCCCGGTAGCCGAAGCCGCTAGGAGACCCTCCCCATCAGACGAACTAATGGCGTATGTGACGAATGGATTCGCCAATCAATTTTATAAAACGTGCTGTGCTAAACAACCGATGAAAACTTTTCAAAATTATTATAAAAATTGTCGAATTTTGGATTCAATCAGTTCGCCTTTAATTACTGTCAACCGCATTTGATTCGGGGCCGCCATCTTGGTTACTGCAATTACTGATCTGAACTACGCCGCTATCTTTGTTACTACCAACCGCATTTAATTCTTGGCCGCCATCTTGGTTACTTCCAATTACTGATCTAAACTACGCCGCCATATTTGTTACTGCCAAACGCATTTGATTCTTGGCCGCCGTCTTGGTTACTGCCAATTACTGCTCTGAACTACGCCGCCATCTTTGTTCAACATAATGTCTCAAATCTTAACAGGTTATGCGCCCAGCCATCGTCTTTTCTTTGACGGATCGGAATCTAAATTCGAATTGTGGCAAGTAAAATACAATCTCCAACAGAGAATCCTAACGACTCTGAATTTCTCGAAAAGAACGCAGCTGTTTTTGCAGAATTGATGTAATGCTTAGACGATAAAAGTCTGTCTCTGATTATAAGAGACGAATTGGATGACGGACAGAAAGAATTGAACATATTAAGAGAACATTTTTATCAAAAGGGAAACCGAAAATTGTATCACTATATACAGAACTAACATCTCTGAAACCTAACGACGATGGAACTATTATCGACTACGTTATAAGGGAAGAAACAACCGCCAATGCTTTAAAGCTCTCAGGTGAAATAATAAGCGATAGCTTGTTGATATCACTGACCCTGAAGGGACTTCTAACCGATTTTAAACAATGTACAACTGTTATAACTCAGAAAGACACACCCATAAATTTCAGCGAATTTAAAGTGGCATTGCGCAGTTTAATCCACAAACTTTAATCCACAAGTTTATTTTGTCGAACTTGCCGACGGTAGTACAATAAATGATATAGTCTTGAAAAGAGGGCATGCGAAATATATACTTAAAAAATAATAAAGGCGAAATCTGTAACTGTATTCTAAAAAATGCCTTGATCATACCTATATTTAAGCAAGACATATTTTCCGTGAAGGCTGCAATTAAACAAGGCGCGAATATACAACTTGGCCAAAACAAGTCAAAATTGATATTCCCCAATGGAACTGTATTTGACATTAAAGAAAATAGCCGACTATATTATTTAAAATGTATGGTTCCCTCAAAAATTGCCTGTCAGGACTTGGAAACCTGACATAAAATTCTAGGACACTGCAATACAGCTGATATTAAAAAATTACCAAATGTAGTCGAAGGCATGAAAATAATACCTTCAGACGATCTCCACAAATTGTGATGTGTGTGCACAGGTGAAAATGATAAAATATATAAGCCGAACGCCAGCCAAAAAATCTACGAAAATTCTCTCACTTGTGCATTGTGACATAGTAGGTCTGATCAGCCTGATGGGGAGAAATAATCTAAGGTACTTTTTGAACTCTATTGATAATTTTTCCGGTTTAATTGTAGTTTATTTTCTAAAAAACAAATCCGACATTATACTCACTACTAAGAAATATTTAGCTGATATTGCCCGCACGGTGCAGTAAAATTTATTCGCTCAGACAATGGGACTGAATTTACAAGTAAAGACTTTGAACTTCTATTAATTAACCACCGTATTAAGCACGAGAAATCTGCGCCGTATTCCCCCTTCCACAATGGCACCGCTGAAAGGGTATGGCGAACCCGTTTTGAGATGACAAGATGCCTACTTATCGAATCGAAATTAGCGCATAGTTTATGGAGTACGCTTTAATGGCAGCAGCATATATCAGAAATAGATCGTTCAATAAGAGACTAGGAAAAACGCCGTATGAAGCGTTTTGCGGTGTAAAACCTAAGATGAACAGAATGCATCCATTTGGTTCTGATTGTTTTGTCTTTATAGAAAACAACAGTAAATTAAATACTAAAAGCGAAAAAGGTATTTCCGAAGGTACGATAAAAGACTCCGGCATATTTAATCTACTTTCCAACCCAAAATGCTATAAAAAGGGTTAGATGTGTAAAATTCAATGATACATTAAATTTAAAAAATGGCGATCCAGTGGATGAAAAACGTGAGATATTACCTAGCATTTTAATCCATCAAAATGAAAATATTAATAACGACGACAATTACAGTAGAACTTCTGACGAAAATATTAACCAGACACGTCGATACCCAATAAGGGGGCGGAAAAGGCCAGACTTATTACAAATTGAAAGGATACAAGAGTACGCCGTGGATTACTGTTATTCGTTGAACATCGCACCGGAAAGTTATAATAAAGCAATTAATTCAGAAAATTACCAAGAATGGAAAAAAGCTATGATATCTTAATTTAAAGCTTTATCTGAAAATAACAAATACGAAACAGTGGCAAAACCAACAGATAAAAATATACTTTCTTCGCAATAAGTTTATTTTCCAAAAGAATCACAGCTTCTGGCAGTGAAACTTTTAAAGCAAGATTTGTTGCAAAAGCTTTTTCACAAATTTCTGGAGTGGAATATTTTGCAACATTTTCACCAACGACAAATTTTACGACAATTAGAATTTTATTACAACTAGCCGCTCAATACAATTTAAAATACATCAAATGGATGTAAAAAAATTCTTATTTAAATGCTCCGATTGACTGTGAAATCTACATTTACCCTCCAGCGGGATTTAAAATGTAAAATAAAAATTGGGTGTGGAAATTAAATAAATCGTTATATGGACTAAAACAAAGTGCACACAATTGGAATTTAACACTCCATAATTATTTAATAGAACAGGAATTAAAGCAATGTCCCGTGGACGCGTGCATGTATACCAAAAATGTAGGTAAGAAATTGTTGATTTCGTTTTTTGGGTTGACGATATATTACTCGCCTCAACTTGTGACAACACTTTAAAAGATGTTAAAAATGAATTAAATAAAAAATTTAAAATGACCGATCTTGGACGAATGTCATGGTTCCTCGGTATAAAATTTACCTGTTAAAATGAAACTATAACTATGAACCAATCACGATACGTTGAAAAAATTCTGCTCAAGTTTGGAATGCAAGATTGTAAGCCGCATTCAACTCCCGTCGAAATTGACATGAATAAAAATATAGGGACCGAAACAAAATCCATACATAATCGAATATACAGGGAAGTGCTATGGAGTCTCATGTACTTGATGACCGCAACTTGGCCTGACATATGGTGATCTGTAACAAAGCTATCTCAAAACTTATCGGAACCGACAATTAATGACCTTAATCGTGCAAAACAAATCCTTCGTTACCTAAAAGGAACCAAGGACAATCTTTAATATTTGAAAATTCTACATATCCTCTAAATTTAGAAGGATTTGCAGATTCAGATTGGGGTTACTGAGGATAGGAAAAGTATAGCGGGGTATTTTTTTAGACTGTCAAAGACTGGACCTATGATTTCTTGGAAAACTAAAAATCACAAATTGTTGCCCTTTCTACCTGTGAAGAAGAATATGTGACTCTTACTCATTCCGCGCAGGGGGGCAATTTTTCTGAACACCCTTCTAAAATCTATTTTAAAACCAGATCTAAGTAAAAAACCTATAGTAATTCATTGTGATATTCGGTAGGATTCTATAATTCATCAAAGGTCAAAGCATATTGATATCAGATATCATTTTATAAGGGATGAAATAAGTAAAAAATCTATTAATCTTACTTATGTTACATCTGAAAATAATATAGTCGACATTTTCACTAAACTTATAAAAAGAATAAAATTAATTTTATAACCGAACTTCTTTTGGAATCCAATTATGAATAAATTTATTTTCAGAAACCCAAAAATAGAAGCATGAACAGTCAAAATCACAGACAAAAAAAAAACAAAAGCAAAATTGTAAATTTTCCCGGGCACGACGTTAAACTGCGACCATTTCTACCTTACTAACTAAATTAACTAACTAGTACCTAACATAATGTTTCCAGTTTTTGTTTAAAAAAGTCACTTATAAAAACCTTTTCTCTGTAAATTTCCTATTTGCCAAATAATTATTTTTTGTATCCTTTTTTGGGGTAGAGATTTATTTAAATGAATTTTTGTGAATTTTTGTGCATATGTTTATATGTATTTGAAAAGTATTCTATTTATATGTTTATATATATATTTGAAAAGAGTTTATTTTTATATGTGTAAAAAAAACTCGATATGATTAAAAAAATGGCTTCGGTTTGCACACATTATACCAATATATTAGTAATTATTTTTGACCAATTATAATAAAGACAAATTCCCCCCAAACCAGAAAAAAAACAATTATCTTATTGGTTTATTTTTATTTGTTCATTTATTTGTTTATTATATTTTTTATTTATTTATTTATGTTTCTATCCTTTTTCCATGTAAACCAAAATTGAATCCGGAAGGATTTTTCCATTATATCAAAAAAGAGGGGGTGTAAAATGTTTTTGACTCCTAATGGGGGTAGAGATTTATTTGCTGACCACCTCAGCAAAATGTGACGCAAGGCTGGAAAATGGTGATCCAGCAGGTTCCCTTTAAGGAGGGGCACTCCTGCAATTGTAAAAATTGCCTGAGTAACACCGTCGGCATTCCCCGGTCGGGGCGCCTCAGGCAGCAAGCAATAAACTTGCCCCACCGGAAAGCCCGGTGGCAAGGCCTGGGAGGGTGGACCTCCTAGGTATTACCCAGGCGGTGTACCTCAGTTCAACAGGTGCTGGGCCGGTTCCCGGCCCCACACCGGTTGGGCTGAGTGTCAAGTGACGAATCCTTGACTGGTACTACCCTGTCTCCCTGCTGCCGAAGCCGCGAGGAGACATCCCATCAGCATGGAAGACTAATGGGGTATGTGACGAATGGATTCGCCAATAAATTTTATAACACCAGCTGTGCTAAACAACCAATGAAAACCTTTAAAAATTATTATAAAAATTGTCGAATTTTGGATTCAATCAGTTCGCCTTAATTACTGCCAACCGCATTTGATTTTTCGCCGCCATCTTGGTTACTGCGAATTACTGATCTGAACTACGTCGCTATCTTTGTTACTGCTAACCGCATTTGATTCTTGGCCGTCATCTTGTTTGCTGTCAATTACTGATCTGAACTACGCAGCCATCTTTGTTCAACATAGTGTCTCAAAACTTGACACATTCACTCCAAAAACCGCTGATTATATTTTATATTATCTTTTTTCACACAGAATGTCAACGCAGATTAATATGGAAAGTGAGTTCTTTGTGTCATGATGGGTTCTGCTTAATTCTATTAGTCTCCATTTTTTAGATACGTCATCTCCCTCCCAAGAGGGAGAAACAACCATTTAACCAAATCACTCTGTTTCAATTCTAATTCCAACTCCAATCATTCTTCTCAGCTAACGAGAACTACGTGACCCACATGTACTTCCGTCAGCTGATCAGATGCTTTCCGTGACACTTATCTATGATATAGCTTGACCTGTTTATACATATTTTTCAAAATTCTTCATACCCATCACCAGTTTGATAGATAGATAGATAGATCGAGATACATGGATAAAGAAAGATGCAGATAGATACAGAGATATAGATAACTATATCCAGAATGTTATCGATAATATACTTAGATAAATAGATAGATCGACGGATAGATAAATAACTTACAAATACTTTATTGTGTTCGACCGGTTATATGCCAATAATATGATGTATAGAAACAAAATAATTCTCGAATCACGTCGATTAGGCTACTTATTTCAATTTCTATTTTTTTCAATTTATGTATTGATATTCACACGTTTCACCTCGTCAATGTAAAACCAATTATTATACAGGAGGTGCTTAATTCATTAATTCATTCATAATCAGAAAAATTGCAAGTGATAGCAGTTTCTAAAAGTCTTACAACAAATACGTTTTTTCTTTTCTTTTTAATGCTGGTAAGGATCTATTAGATCTATTATTTTAACGGAACACTAAACATTACTTTTAAAACATTGTTAGTTATTGCTGTCACGTAAACCTGTGCCGAAATATAGGTAGTTCATCAGAAATTTTTAACTATAGCATAAATTGTATAAAGTGGCGAAAGATTAAAAATATATAAAATATGGATTAACAGTTTGTAAAAATCTGAGTCGATTAAAAATCTGAGTATAAACATCCACGAATCTATGGGTGAATATTTGCAAAAACCGTCGTTTCGCGTTACATCAGATATTTTTACATGTTGTTGCTCTTCTAGAATGAGTTGCGTTGCTTTGACTATATATTTTTCCTTTGTAGGAAAGATGTGTGTCTCTGTCTGTCGGTAGGTCTGTCTGTCTGTCTGTCTCTCTTTCCCCCTCTCTCTCCCTCTACCTCTCTCTCTCTCTCTCTCTCTCTCTCTCTATATATATATATATATATATATATATATATATATATATATATATATATATATATATATATTCGACTGGTATTAATCGTGACACCCTGCACTGAAGATTCCCGAAAGGATGAAACACTAGTGTCTGTAGGTATTTAATTATCATAGTAAACAAATAATTATGACAGCCCCTTTAAGAAATTCATTTCTTATCGTTGAGCACTTTCAGTTGAATTAAAGTCGGTCAACTTAGTTCCTATGCATAGATCATCGTATAACGATTAGATCACTCTCTGACTGACGTAATGAACATTAAAATTAAACATGTTTAAAGTCGACGTTGTTTCACGCGGTTAATGGTAGCCGAATGGATTAGGTCTTCGCTAACCGAGCCAGAGATGTCTCGTGATGCGGGGTTAGAATCGTTCGACTGGTATTAATCGTGACACCCTGCACTGAAGATTCCCGAAAGGATGAAACACTAGTGTCGGTAGGTATTTAATTATTATAGTAAACAAATAATTATATATATATATATATATATATATATATATATATATATATATATATATATAGCCTTAGAAGTTCCTTTAAAACTATTAAAAAATATATCCTTTGTCGGAATATTATTTTGTCAGTAAGTCAATTAATCTCCCGTATCGCTGAAAATTTTTACTTACATGAACAAACAATCTTGCAATATCCTTAAAGGGATCATCAGTTGTTTAAAATGAAACGTTTTAGGCATTTAATAATAATAATATATATATATATATATATATATATATATATATATATATATATAGAGAGAGAGAGAGAGAGAGAGAGAGAGAGAGGGGGAGAGAGAGAGAGGGAGAGATAGATAGATATAGATATAGAATTTATTGTTATTAAATCCCCGAAACAGCGTTTTATGATAAACAGCAGATTATCACTTTTAGAATATTTGTACGCTTGTTTGATTATGCGAGTAAAAATACTAAGAGATGCGGGATTTATTGAATTACTGACAAAATAATCTTCCAATGAAGGACATATTATATATATATATATATATATATATATATATATATATATATATATATGTGTGTGTGTGTGTGTGTGTGTGTGGGTGTGTGGGTGGGTGTGTGGGTGTGTCCAGAAAAGTATTATGTACATATATATATATATATATATATATATATATATATATATATATATATATACGAGATACATTCTTGAATAATGCCTTTAATTTTTTAGTTCCTCACCGGATCGATCAGAAGAAAGTGAAAATTGTATTGTAATAATTTTTGCCATTATGCATTCATGAGCTGTGAGCGTCCTTTCTCTATTGCCGATATTGATGAGTTGAGACACTTTGACAATAAAAAAATTGTCATAGATGTGCATAAGAAGCAGAGCTGCGTCATTATATTCATCCATGCAGGAAAATTCAAATCGATCAACATTCACCGGCTCCTATTGCAAATATACGAATAGGATGCAGTTAATGTTAGCAGAGGTAAGAGATGAGATACTGAATTTAATAATAGTAACATGCATATGAGTTACAATCAACGTTTTCATATTTTATGATCGCGGCATTGTTCATCGCCGACACAATTGCATTAGTAAGTGTGTGTATGTAGGAGCACAAAAGGTTGCTACATTAACGCTACCCACGTATTTGTTGGTCTTCAACGTTTACAAATTAGGAGGCATTCCTGTTAGAACAACCTTAGTATATATATAAATATATATGTATACATACGTCCGCACGCACACACGCGCGCACACACACGCGCACACACATACACACGTATTTATGTATGTATGTATGTATGTATATATATATATATATATATATATATATTGATTATGAATATTTTAAAAAGAGTCAATTATGTCTCTAGAAATTAAAAAATATGGTAACATTAAACAATTACGAAAATTAATGAAGCATTTGGTTTTTAAGAAGACAAATTAATTTCCTTTGTGTACACTCAAGGCAAATATTTCCTAATATCAATTTTCATGGCTAGTTAAAAGTTTAAAAATATAAATGAAAATTCGTCTAGACAAAGGAATAATTATTATCGAATGCAAAATTGATAATAAATAAAACCATCAAGTAATTTTACTGGAAAAATTTAAATATTGGATCGAAATTCATTCAACCGATCTTAATAATATTGAAATACAGTGTGAAAAATGAGGCAGGAGTTAATGTAAAATACGAGACCATTGCGATACAAGCAAATTTCTATTGTAAAGAGGCATACAGAGGAAAAACATTAAGCGTGCTATATCACATTGTAAAATAATAGTTGTCATTAAATTTTCGTTTTTTTAGATAATTATGCAAATTACAGACAGTGCTGAAACGTAATTACTTAGAAACAAATACTGAACATTGCAGGGTTTTTTTAACAACTATTTATTTTTACAGACATATAGCTTTAAACTTAACTTAAAATCAAAGAATAAACAAATCCCGAAGTCTGCATTGTTAATTTTTATATTATGCATTAAATTAGTGGATATTATTATTATTATTATTATTATTATTATTATTATTATTATTATTATACATGTACATCATATTAATCGCTTAAGTCTCATACAATGCTACCACAGCAAAACTATTTCCCATTTTTAAAAAATAATCGATAAGGTTGAGAGGAAAGTTCTTGCTGAATTATTAAGTTTGATTTCCGATAATGTATTTTAAATAAGTTTTTTCAAAGGGCATGTTTGTTTAGCTAATCGTAAAAAATCGCAATCATTTTAAAACAACTATGTCTTCTTTTAAGTACATTGAATACAAGATTGAAAAAAGACGCACCATTTTCTCATTTCAATTCAAGCTTAGGCGAACTGTTGCCGGAACAGCTCGCGCTGTCAACGATATGTTAAGCCCAATAACCACTACTGAACACGCTGCACAATTTTAGTTTAAGATATTTCCTGGCAACGGCGAAAGTCTTGTATATGATGAGTGTAGTGGTCGGCCATCGAACATTGAAAACGATCAATTAAGAGATTCAATTAAAGTCACACACGTACAATGATTCGATAACTTGCTTCTGAATTAGATTAATGTATACGACGATTTCCAACCACTTGAATAAAATTGGAAAGACAAAAGACTAGTAAATGACTACCTCACGAATTGAACGACAGCCAAAAGAATCCTCGTTATGAAGTATCATCTTTCCTTCTTTTACGCAACACGAACGACCCGTTTCTCGATTGGCAATGAAAAGTGGATTCTTTATAAAAACCGGCGACGCTCACCTCAGTTGTTAGACATCGATGACATTCAGCAACACTTCCCGAAACTAGAATTGCACCAGAAGAAGGTCATGCTGTTTGTAGTTTGCGACCGGTATCATGCATTACAATTTTTTTAATGCGAATGTAAAACAAGTGTATTTATGCCAGTAACATAAAACATTGCCTACTGGTAGTGATGAAGCCACAGAAAGTGGCTTTTATATTGCTTAGGTTTTAAAAGTATTTCTCACGTAGCAAGTTGTCGATATGCTTGTAAAATTCGTAGCCAGTAGGAGGCAGGTGTATCGTAGTCGAGAGGGGACAGGTGTAGAAAGTATTGTGAATGAGCTAGTTTCGTAGCTCATTCGCTCAACTTCTGCAGAGTCGGTTTAACAACCTTCGGTCGGGCCTTGTCGGGGAGGAGAATTAGGTCTTATGTGTTTACTAATGCTGGGTATTGCGTTTAACGTTCTGAAATATTTCATCAATTTGTTGACAGTACTTCGCCGTAATTGCTTTGCCCGCTTTAAAAAAAATGTAAAACATGGGGCCGGTCGCTGATCATAAAACAGTCAACATGACCGTTTTTGATGCAACTCTGGCTTTGGAAAGTGCTGTGGAGCTTCGTCGGCGTCGAACCACGGCGGTGAGAGTTCCCGGTTATCGTAAAGAACCCACTCCTCATCGCAAGTCACAACCCAGTCGAGAAACCGGTCGTAGTTGTTGCATAAAAAGAAATGATACTTCATAACGGCGTTTCTTTAGGTTGTCGATCAATTCATGAGGCACCCATTTATCAAGTTTTTTGTCTTTCTAATTTCGCCCAAGTAGTTTGAAATTTTCGTATGCGTTAGTCTAATTCAGACGCAGGTTCGTGATATATTGTTTTTGTATTGGCTTTCTTCAAAACGCTCGTCGCTGCCACAAAACCTCTTCAACCAGAATTGTGATGTGCGTTCAGCAGGGATTTCTGAGCCAAATGCTTCGTTGATGTCATGAGATGTTTCAACTGTTTTCGGCCTACCTTGAATCGAAATAAGAAAATTCTGGAAATTTGCATGTTTCCATCTTGTGATAAACGTTCTGAAAATACATAATTTTGTTTAAATCGATTCTGAATTTAACGATTAGATATAGCGGAAACGCTCTTAATTGAAAATACATCATTTGAAATCAAAATTTAAAAATTCCGCAAGAACAATCTTATCGAATAATATTTATATTTATGCACTTAATATGATACACGGATTCATTGACCACGATGAACTTTTTAATAGAATATATAGAGTTTTATATCTGAAAACACGAAATAGTTTCGCAACTAATATTGGTATAGACAAAAAATAATCAGTCATAAGAATACGGCTGAAATAAAGCAGATTGCGTATATCTAATATGGCATTGTAAATATGAATGCAAACCAGGTCAATGTTCGTACTCTGACTTTAATAGAAATATGTGTCGCTATTATGAAATGTTCGAAGTCTGTTCATATTTTTCAAAGAAATATTAAATCAAAACGGATCAAAAGTTCAAAGATTATGAAAGTGACCGAATCATGAACATGTCGAAAATATAAACTAAAAACAACGAGATGACTTCAAAGAAAAGTTATGTTAAGAGAACAAATAAATGAGCATATGCATGATATTAAACTTATCAAGATTTCATATGTGTGCGAGAGCATGTGTGTATATATGTATGTATGTTTAACTGATTTCATATGTGTGCGAGAGCATATGTGTATATATGTATGTATGTATGTATGTTTAACTGATTTCATATGTGTGCGAGAGCATATGTGTATATATGTATGTATGTATGTATGTTTAACTGATTTCATATGTGTGCGAGAGCATGTGTGTATATATGTATGTATGTATGTTTAACTGATTTCATATGTGTGCGAGAGCATGTGTGTATATATGTATGTATGTATGTTTAACTGTATGTATGTATGGATGCATATTGGTATGTATGTGTGTATGCATGTATGTTTAAATGTATGTATGTATGCATGCATATTGGTATGTATGTATGTATGTAAGTTTAAATGTATGTATGCATGCATGCATATTGGTATGTATGTATGTATGTATGCATGCATGTAGGCATAAAAAAGAGAGAATAAAAATTGCGCTGATCTTTAGCATTTCAATTCTATAGATTTTCTGACCATAAGAGATGAAGAATTATCTAGTCTTTGATATAAAACCTACAAAACCAAACACACATAATACACGCGCGCGCGTACACTGACACACACACACACACATATATATATATATATATGTATATATATTTTTATTCATATATAATTATATTATATATATGCGTGTGTATGTGTGTATGTGTATGTCATTTTCCCACCATCAAACAATGTCGAAGCTCAAAGTAGCCATGAAAGTCAAAAAAAAAGAAAAAAAAAGAAAAAACGGTACTCCGAGTCTCGAGTTTCTCCTTCCCTTGGGTTCATCAGTTGAATCATTCTGAAGTTTGAATGCCCAACTTATGTTGGGATGTGTTGAACTGAGAGCGAAACTCTAGTATTAGATATTCAGTTTCATAGTTTTCGTGGCTCGTTTCACTATGTAAAAAGTGTATCATTATATGTAAAAAAAATTTGATCATACATGTACAAAATGATATCATCTTACATATTCTTAAAATGCTGATATATATATATATATATATATATATATATATATATATATATTGGATTAGTAGGACTATGTACGTACAGAGGAAATTAGTGCTAAGAGTTCATCAAAGCTCATTTTATCAGTGCACTTGCTATACAGGAAGGACGATACAATACTGTCGCAATGGCACAGTGGTTATACCTATTAGATTTGTAACTCTTTTAGAACATTGTATAAAAGTGATAGACTATAAGTAGGTGCTTCGGCTTGATTTCTTCAATACTTCATGCATGTAAAAAAATAAATAAATTCAGCGATGTATAGTTTTTCTTATAAGTTAAAGTCGATCCTACGCGGCGTTCTTTAAGTCATGCCTCGTTACTTTTCATTCCATCCGAATGAACCAGCGTGAGTTTCAAATTGAATTGCTATGATGATTAAAATTATGCTCTCATGACCTCAAAATATCATGATTTTGTTGCAGATATTTACAGTATGGGAAACTAAGAAATCAACACATATCATGAACTTTCTCTCAGGAGCATCGATTTGTCATTGAATTCCTGTCAAAATGCTTTCAGAATCGTTGTGATTATAAACATCGTTAAGCATGAAAGGACGCTCGTTGTAATCGTCTGTACTCCTGTCTTGCTAGCTCTTCTGTGTTTTTGTTTTATTTTTAAAAACAGAGGCTTTAATTTTGGAACGAGCCTCGTATGACTAATCATGCTCCAGACGCCCATACACAGATATTATTCATCACTCACACAAATTAATTTAAAAAATGGTGACTGTGCAGAAAAAATAAATTCTGTAAAGCAAAGGGTATCTCGTTTTAATGGTAATTCTCTCGTTTTCGTAGCTTTTAATTTTTGTGGTTTCACTTTTGAACTAGCTTATTTTGTCAATGACAAAACGTCACTATATCTACTGTACCAGAATATAATTAGTTAAAAACTTCATGTGTGTTTTCAGAAATCATGCATTAATTTCTTTTTTCAATATTTTATATTTTTTCTAGATTATTGCTTTTTCAAAGAAAAAACTACAATAAAAGCTGGCATTTATACTCAAATATTTATGTATTTCATTCTACTAGAATCTACCTAATTCTAATTTTTCATTGGATAATAATAAATTTAACACCGTTAATTCTGCAATACAAACATACTTGATATATTATTAGCAACAACAAATGCTGTACAGTGACATTACTAACATGCAAATGTTAGGTAAGAGTTTAGATGTTTGAGCCAGTAAACCTTTCCGATTATTTATTCGGATATTTTGCTGAATAGCACAGAATATAGTTTTGTTTTTGACAGGTGAAACAATAACTCATAGAAACGACGAGATATTAACATTTGTATAAAAATAGTGTTATTGGTATTTTTAATATAGAATTTAGCCAGATAAGTTAAATTCGCAAATACAAATAAATACTCAGAAAATAATATTGTGCTACACAATTGAATGAAAATAATAAAATGACATTTTAAGAGACAATCTTTACTTTACTCTTTCATTCAATAAACTTTTGGCAGACAATTGGGGTTTTCCTGATTCTTTTGAATTTTCCCACTTTTACATAATATTTCAGTTACATACTGAAATAATTTTCCTACACAAACTGGTATTGTCAGAATATTAGAATTACGTTTTTAAACCAGTACTTTTATTTATAACAATTTATTTTGCCGTATTTTATATTTAACATTTTATGATACTTATTGGAGCGAATTTAATGGAACATCTCATCATCTAAGTTATAAACGGATGACGGTCGCATATTTAGAAGGTGTCTTTTTTATATTTCATACTTACACTTTATTAATTATAATCTTTGAAAAATATTTTTGGCTTCTGTTTGCATTCGTTTCCTAATATTTTACAATAGAAAATGTAGTATACAATGCATTACATTTTCTGGAGTCAATCATTAAAGAAACTTTCTGCAAAACGACAGAAATATGTTTAAGAACACAATATATTGATATATAAGGTTATTGCAAAAAATAATGCCGTTTTCTACATTTCACTTCAGAATATCAAAAATCCTTTCATAATAAATTTATTAATTGAAATAAGATCCATTAGAATCGATATATTTTTTGCTAACAAGAAAACAATTTTATTTATCCGATTAGCATAAGAATCCGGAGGTCTGGAAACGATTAAGTCATTGAAGGCCGATTAAGCATCATCTCGACTTTTGAAGCATTTTTCCCGCAGGAAGTTATCAAAATGGTTGAAAAGGTGATAATCAATGGGCGAGAGGTCCGATGAATATGCCGGAAAGATAATTTGTTCAGCTTGTGCAGGGGCAGTTGAGCAAAATATGGGCGAGCGTTGTCATGGAGGAGGACCGGTCCTTTCATATTTACTAATCTCGGGCATATACGTTGGAGCTTCTTGTGCATTTTGTCAATATGTCGGCAGTACTTCTATGCTGTAATCGTTTAGTCCGAGTTCAAGAAGCTGTGATGTATAAGACCGGCCGCAGACCACCAAATAGTTGCTATAACTTTTTGGGGGGGGGGGGCAATTTCGGCTTCTGGAAGTGTTGTGGAGCTTCTCCGGCATCCAACCACTGTGCTGAACGTCGCCAGTTGTCGGACAAGATCCACTTCTCATCTCACGTCACAATCCGCTCGAGAAATGGGTCGTTGTTTTTGCGCAGAAGTGAGTGAGAAGCATGATGTAACCCCTGCATTAAACAACACCAAATACAATAACCGTGGCTTAAAACTTTGTTTTTATTACACTGGGCATGTATCTGATCTAGATAGCAATGCACCAATCATTTTGAGGGTGCTGGCAATAGCCCTGTTGTCATAACTTAGATCAGTTGATATCTACGAATTGGCTCGTTAAACATTGTGTCACGTTCAGACATGATGAAAGGTCCCTATTACTCTTGAGATTTGTACAAAACTGATCAACTAGTAGATAGTCTGCAACAAAAAACAGAAAAACACTTTTCATCAAGCAGAAATAGAATATCTTCTTTTGTAGTGCGACATTTTTATCATTCTAGATTGTATAAAATTTCCTTATAAATTATCCGGTAATCCATGCATAGAATATTGTTTCAATTCCAGAATAAATTTAAGCGTTAACTGGCTTTATAAGTTGGGGACTGAATTACTTTTGGAAAGCTTAATTTAAAAATTATTTATACTCATTTTGAAATGATTAATAATTCCTATATATAGATAGATAGATAGATCGATAGATAGATAAATAGATAGATAGATAGATAGATAGGTAGGTAGATATACTGTGTAAGCAAAAACAAGACTTCAAAACAAGGTGTTGGTAGCAACAAAAAGTGTATTTCAATTTACGTTACAAGTGTTTCCATGTCCAGTTCGACAATTTCAAGCATTATATCGTTTGAAAATTTTCAAAAAGACAGCATTTCTTCAGAATTTATGAATAAGCACACTTTTGGCAATGAAGCATTTTTTGAAGAGAAGGAAGGAAGGGGAATCCCTAGCTAGAAAGGCATGCGAGAAACATCTACCTTACCTATTACCTTCAATATATATATATATATATATATATATATACATATATATATATATATATATATATATGTGTGTATGTATATATAAGCTATTACCTTCAATATATATGTACATATATATATATATATATATATATATATATATATATTGAAGGTAATAGCTTTTGCAGGAAGTATAAAAACCTTGTAGCTGTTTTTAATTTGAAGAGAAGGGAGGAAGGGGAATCCTTGAATAAAAAGGCATGCGAGAAACATCTACCTTTGATGTGGTTATGGAAAATCCCATTTAAATATTAATGTATCGCCTAATTTTCGTATCCTTATTTAAGGCCAGAGTCATAACAAGTTGCTCCAGAGAGCTTTAAGCCATTAAAAAAAAATTTAATATACATACCATTCGTTGAGTTCCTAAATTAGATCTTGTTATTTCTTTGTTACCCAATACTTAATTTTTAAAATTTTTGTTTCAATATTATGGCCGTAACAGCCTTGCACAAATGTTATGGTTAGTTTTAGTTTCTGTAAATGGAAATACACTTTTTGTTGCCACCAACACCTTGTTTTGAAGTCTTGTTTTTGCTTACACAGTATATTAATGCTCAATTATAAAATTTGATAATTTTGTAGCTTACTCATCGGTATATGAAAATTTACTGAATTTCACGAACTCAGTATAATTAAATATATATATATATATATATATATATATATATATATATATAGGGAGATAATATCCCTTTAACGGGCAAGTCATATAATTGAATTAATATCGGCAACGCCTCTGAAAAAGTAAGTAAAACTTAATCTATTACGATGATAGAATTATCACTTTAAAACCTAAAACTTAATCCGGGAGGAATTCTGCCATCGATATTCACATATGATTTTACTTAGATTAAAAGATGAGCCGTTCATTGAAACAGGTACTAAGGGATTTTAAATATACCGTTCAGCGAAACTGCCATCGTAAACAACATCGGGGAAATCTGTATGTAGTTAGATATGATTATTGGGAAGTCACCACAACTTGATTGAATTCTCGTAGTTTATTTCCATTACGGTCTTACATATTGTCATACAAGTAAAGTAAATTTATTAATATACTAGCGGGGGGTACACGGCGTTGCCCGGGTGTTAGGAGGTGTGTATGTAGGAGAGGGTGACCCTGTTGTAATATTATAAAAAACACGATTTTACAAAAAATTGGAAAACCAAAACAAAGCAAAACAGCGACCAAACGTAACAAAGGGTAAGAAAAGGGTGTAAAACAGGAAAAAAGTTTAGGTAGGAAGATAGACTCGAACCCGGAGCATCGAGGCTAAGGCGTAATAAAAACCTGACACGTTACCCCTACGCCAAAGAGACATACAATTTAGAGCGGATAAAATTAAATCCTTAAAAACACTTGCAGGTGGTTTTAACTAAAAACAATGTTTCTACGTCAAACATGACGTCATTGTCGCAGTAGCAGGAGGAGAGAAAATGACGGACCGATTTTTTCGGCACCCCTCCTTGTAGAAAAGGGTCCAGTTAGGGTGAAGGAATTAATGTTTTTGGCCAATTTTTCGTTATTTGTCGGGCGAAGGGTCGAACTTGAAAATGATACCTATGTGGGAAAACCCGTTGCCTTTGTCGAAAGTTTTTGCGAGACATACAAACACACATATATACATACATACATACATACATACACATTTTCGCTTTTATATATATATATATATATATATATATATATATATATATATATATATATATATATATAGATTGCTCTTTTCCTACTCTTATAATAAAAAAGGAAGTAAACACGGTTCGTCCGTGGTAAGCTTTAAAATACGCCGAGTCCTTTAGGCAATCTTAATTAACCAACCAATTACTTGTGTTTCACTTTGTTATTTGGGAATTTAATTGTTTTCTATTCAATCGTAATGCGAGTCACATAAGATTTTCCCACTTAATCAAATTCAGAGTAAACAACGTTCAGTGTTTTCAAACTATATTGACACTGTGAATAGAGTGATACTCTGGTATGCCTTTGGAAAAATTAGAGGCCCACTACGATTTAACACAATGTCTTCACGTAAAAGCACGGGCCCATGTCGGTTGCTGATGCTATCATAAATAGCTATCGTTATTTGTTTATAGTTTTACACCATATTATTCCGATAATGTAATAGATGTGTACAAGGACGATAGAATCAGGATGGACTCTTATTTTTCTCACGAATTATCTCAACATTTTACCTCTGTTTTGTGGAGACGCAAGAGAACGGGGCGAGAAATAGACAGGAACAGGCATACAAAAGGTAACTTTGAACTCGAATAAATTAAGATGTATATTATTTTTCTCTGTGATAGTTGTAACGCACAAATTTTAGCAACGTCTGACTTAAGCTTATAGGTGTATTTTTTTAAGCGTTCTATGTGTTCCTACGTTGTAAACAAAATGTCTACGTAAAGTCAATTGTATCTTCGTATGTTCTACTGCTTTCCGTCATTTATGTTACGTTATGTTATGTTTCGTTACACACGCGAATAGTGCTCTTTAGAGTTATAATATACCAATATGACGATTCTAAATATATCTGAATAAAAAGATAGATTTTCAATCTTACTCATATTAGGTCCGAAACTATTGTGCGTGAACTTCTGTATGATGACCAGGCGAATTTCCCTGACTTATGAGGATATATACACATTAGTGGCTGTTTTTCTTTACATTCACTCTAATGCTACAGAAATACGTGATAATGTAATCATATACACGACAAATCGGGAGACCAGGACTGATTTCTTTTATATGTTCTGAAATCTTGGTAGCACTCTTTCTTTGAAGATTTTGAACCGCTTCTAAGGATGAAAAGTGCAACGGTAGGAGAATAATTATGTGTGATGAGACGAGGGTATTTTTTTATGAAAACGAAATTTACTGTAAACAAATCGAACATTTTGTCGATATTCATGTATTCTAACAAACAACCGTATCGAAATTGAGAGTAGTCCAATTACGTTCGCGCTATTAGCTCGACATCTTAACCTAACGCGTTATCTTCTCTGATTCCTGTCCACAATTCTTAACTTAATGTGTTATCATCTCTGATTCCCATCCACAATTCGTTCTACTTATTGCGGTGCTTGCTCTCATATACAAATTTTCTTTTCAAATAACACGACTCCATGATCTTTATAGATCATTTCGAATCATATATCCTATATATATATATATATATATATATATATATATATATATATATATATATATATATATACAGTATGACTTAACTGGGCCCTACTACTCAACCAGACTGATCTAAGCGTCCATACACGGCCACACTAAATCAGTCCTAATTGTGCAGCCAAACATTTCTAACCTTAATTACACGATCAGATGCATTCGATACACGGTCAGAAAAAAAACTAGGTCTTGACTATCCCACTATACATTGTAAGGCACAACTTACCCTGCATGCATAGATTGACAAAAGTAGCTCTCATGCCATAGCCGGACACAGCTATCCCGGGCAAAACTGTCA